>NW_006920417.1:733047-765437 GCF_000344685.1 Gloeophyllum trabeum ATCC 11539 | reverse complement strand
GCCGCCTGTTGCCGCTGAGTGGCGCCGCCTGTTGCCGCCGGCGGCCCACTCAATATCGATTGAAAGCCATATATGACATATTGTTCACAGGCTGAAGTGGATTCTGATGCGTGAATCTGGTAAATTATATCACAAGTACCCATATGCTGAGCCATATTTGGAATACTGTGTTGCGTACACTCTCGTTATATACTTAAGTTATAACTCTCGGGTGGTAACCGTCCCCATATATGTTATATGTCATCACATATAACATGGAGAGAAAGGTTGCCTACGGGCAGATATATTCCCCTTAACGGCAGCTAATGTCATATTTGATATTCCTTACTGTCTATTGCTGGACTAAACAATCTCAAAATGAGTATTACATATTGCTTTGGCTGTATATTACTTCTTACGGTTTGACATTCACGACCGGGTTCAGGTCAGCATCATATATTGAGTTGTCCGATGTGCGAGAGTCCACAGGGATGTCGCCGACGCTAGGGTTAGGGCCCCATACATGTACATATTTGTAAGCGACGTTTGTGGTAAGTCAGTCACAATGGCCACAGGTTGCATCAGCTCAACTATCATCTCATGTGTGCCTGCTCATAGACAAACACTACCCTGCTCTAGACCACAACGGATAGACAACTATACGCTACCATTAATTCTCATTCCTGAGGCGGGAGCATAATCGACATGGCTACAGTAACACACTACATCCGCTCCTCGTACTCGCCCTCGCAGCGCGACCGCTTCTTGCGCGAGACCGGGCAGGCCGTCTCTTCGTCCTCTCGCTCGCCGTCTCCTGCCCCGGTAGCGCGGCCCCGCGAGCGCGAGGAGGATCTGGAGGAGGCCTGGCGCAGAGAGCCTACCTTCGGCGCGCGGAGGCGGGCACCAAAATTTGTCAGAGCGCGGGTGAGGCACGACGAGTCTGGGAACATCATAGGCGGAGCCGATTGGTTGTTCGATGAGGGTGATTCGAAGGGGAAAGGGAAGGCCCGGGAAGGCGCGGAGGATGGGAAGGAAAAGGTGGCGGGATGGTATAGGGCGTTGGTGGCTTCACGGGAGGAGAGGGCTGCTGAGCTCGATAGGCTGGAGAGGGGCAAGGAGGGCAGCGATGACGATGCAAAGAGTGATGCCCCGGGGCTGGGGTCGAGGCAGCAGCAGCAGGAGTGGGGGGATGCGGGTTCTGCCATGCAAGTGAACTCTACCCCAAGTGCGACCCCAAGCGCATCCTCAAGTTCCATGCTTCCATCCAAATTACGCCCCCGACCGCAATTTCAAACAATAACCCAGCTCGGTCCAGCGGCCCGCCGCTCTCCCACAAACAACTGGTTCACTACCCGACCTCTCGCTCCGACCCCGCCCCCCTCGCGGACAGCGTCCACCCTGGCGGACCTGCTCGCACGCGACCCGCCGCCCGACAAGAAATCTGGTGACGGGAAGGCGAAAGAATACAAGCCACCGGTGTTTCTCCATCTCGGCCCGGAGAATGTAGGGTGGCGGATGCTGGAGAAGGGCGGGTGGAGGGAAGGAGAGGGGTTGGGTGTGAATGTTAGGAGAGTAAGGAGGGATGGGAAAGAAGCTGGGAAGGAGAAGGAGAAACAAAAGGAGGCGACCGTGAAGGAAGAGGAATTGGAGGTGATTGATGTGGACGAGGTTGTGAGCAGCGAGGGGCAGAAGGAGGCAGAGATCATTGATTTAACTGGCGACGCTGACGGATCACAGACCGAAGAGGAAGATGGGTTCGATGAGTTCACGGGCCCAGTGGGACGAAACACAGCGCTCGATCGGGCGGAGGACTCGGACGCTACCCTGTCCGACTCGGAATCCGCTGAGGAGGAATACGAGCAAGACGAAGAGTTCGAGCCCGACCCGACGCGCACCACCCTCTTGACACCGCTTCCCACCGTCCTGAAGGCAGATAAACTGGGCATTGGGTTGCACCACCGACGCGTGCGGCGAAAGAAGGCGAAGAAGGTGACGCACACGCGCGAGAGCGAGGCGATGCGGGAGCACATTCGGCGGGGAGAAGAGATGCGGCGCAAGCAAAAGGAGGTCGGACGTGGACGCAGGGGCTTCGAGAGGATGAGACGAAGGGAAGAGGACGAGCGGCGCAGGCTGATCAGTTATTTGAATAGCTGACCTTCAGGGAGTGGACGGGACGCACCAGTGAGTGGGGTACTACTTTCATGTGTATTCATTATCGCGAAGCACACAGACAGTACGAACGGGGTAGCTTTGTATCTATATTTTTCTCGATACTGACACCCGACTCATGGTCATTGAGTAGCACAATGGCCCGCAAGGGCAAGGCGGCAAGCTGGAATATACTTCATATGTATCCATATTATGTGGATGATGGTTGACTCTACTCGTAACTTGAAGAACAAGCAGCAAGGGGATACCTGATGACAAGCGACCTCTACCTGCCTCTAGATTGCCTGCAGCTAATCTGATTGGAGACTCGGAAGGCAGGTGTGATCTTGTATGAGGCATGAAACTGAACGAATTGCAAAAGGACCGTACGTGCTCTCGTCGCTTTTACATGTTGTGTGCCGTTGCGAACACAGGCGTTATACTCCTCCGAACACCGCCCACAAGCGATAGTCCCCGAGCAACCTCAACTGGACCCAGACGTTCGTGGAAGAATGCAAATGATGCAATGATAGTTATGCGCGAGAGATGGATGATACGGTAGAAATACACTGGTAGTACAATACTTGATGAAACCTTCCAAGATGAATAAACTATGGGGACAAAATCAGAGACATCTATGATCCAATTAGCAACGCTGAAAGCAGAGAGGAAAGCAAAGTTGAGAAAGCACAAGTATCATAGCAATGAAAGATACCGTCCCGACGGAACAACGGACATCCTGAACCAACCAACGTCAACTCACCGCTCAGCCCACGTACTTTCCCCTCTAGCAGCGTCACTCTTCACTTCGGGTATATAGACTCGCAACCACTGCACCATCTCCTTCGTAATCTGATGACACCGACTCAAGTCGATGCTCTTCAGTCTCCTAGGCCACCGGTGGGTGACACTCGCAATAGCGCCAACACCAGAGGCTGCGCCTCGTAAGGCAACAACACCTGCTCTCGACGAAGACAGCTGAGCTTGCGATGAAGCGGACACCGCCGACAAGGGAGGACCGGCGAGTTGAAATGACCCAGAAGCCGATATCGAAACGGGAGGTAGTTGGATACAGGCCGACGATGGAGAGGAAGATGAAGATGGACATGGCGAAACATGCTGACGAGGGAACGCGCGAGACTGAGGCGGCAAGCGAGAATCGACGAACGTGCGAACTGAGTCCCAGTCAATACCAGAGCATCCTGCCAACTCAAGCTTCTCGAGCTTTGGACAGATCCAAGTTTGAGCAGACGCTGGGGTCGATAAACCCTGTTCGATTCGCGTTAGTCTGACAAGAAGGGTGAAGAAAATGAGGACTGACTTTGAGGAGATTGGGTGAGACATCGTCAGCGTCCACCAGGTCCAGCGTCGTCAAAGCCGTTAACCGCTTGAGAAACATCATCAGTTTCAGTTCACCGAAGAAGCTGGCCTCGATCCGTAGATGCCGCAGAGGTAAGGACGTCAGCGATTGTCGCATCAAGTACTTCAGCAACGGCGTCACGTCGTCAAGGTATGCCAATTCAAGTCGCTCGAGAGAGGGGAAAACAAGTTGACTCAAAATCGCCTGGGTGCGCAAGATACCAGAGTAGTAGAAAGACATCTTGGACAGCTTGGGAAGATGAATCATCCCGCGCTGTGGATGAGTAGCTGCAAAGGTGTCGTCAGCATACTCTCCAGGCGGATCTTCCCAAGCGGAACCGGGTTCAGGTTCGACATCGGACATGTTCCTGAGTGAGAATTCCTCAAGCTTGGGACACGCCCGGAGGATATCCATGACTTGAGCTACCGAGGGCGCAAAGTCTTCCCAGTATCCTGCTAGTTTCAACACCCGTAATCCACTAACCAGGCACCGATCCCACCCGAAGTTGAAAGACGTGAAGGAAACGGAACGTAGCTGAGGCAGCTGCTCGTTGAAAAGGGGCAACGGCGGAATGGAATAGTGATCGTCTTGCATCGAATTTGACACCTGTATGGACAGGGCTTGCAGGAGAGGCGCAGGGTCTCTGCATCGCTGAAGTGCTGCATGCGCTTGAGGCCTATTCGATACGATCAACGAGAATGATCGCCACCGGTAGATGCTCGGCCGCAGTACGTCCATCGCATGGACAACATTCTGCGTTATATGACCCGTAGATTCCAGCCGCGGATTGAAGTCTAGGGTGATATCCAGGGGCGCCAACTTCGATCGCACCAGCTTGAGCTTCGCCCTCTCGATAGACTTCTGGCTACGCAGGACCAACCTCGCCCACAACGCCGGCGTGTTCAGAGCTACCTCCGCCCAGTGTCTACACACCAGCATAATAGCGGAGACGCTCAATGAATCTTCCTCCGGCATGTCGAGAACACCCACAACAAATATGGACGCCAGAAGCTCGCTGGGTAAGCGCTGGATGGGCGATTGGAGACGTACGGCTTGTTCCAGTCGCGATTCCAGCATATCTCGGGCACTCATGAGATTCGCCATCTTATGCTCCAGCGTCTGGATAGCTTCCCGAAGATGGGGTATCGACTCGGGGTTCAAGTTTCCCAACCCATCCTTCCCCCTCTTTCTCTCCCCTATATGCGTAGAGCCAGTATGCCGTCCTTGGAATGCAGTGCAAACGTCTGGCGGTATCTTTCCGCGCCGGGAGGTGGATGGAACATGGGGGACAGGGCCACTGTGCGCTGCCGTTGTCTGCACCGACTGATACCGTGTCCGAGAGATCCTCGATGGCTGGGCGTTCCATGAATCGTCAGGCGTCGTATAATCGGGCACCAGGTAGACGGATGAGAGCGACATAGTCAGTGCAAGGATAGAAGTGTTGAGCGAGAACTTGTGTGTCAAGGGAGGATCTTTGTGACCTTAAATTGTCAGGGTCCTTGTTTCACGTTTGACATGACAATGACCTACGCGTTTGTGGGTCCGGAAGAAAGACACCTCAGTCCTGAAAGCTGCTCGATACTGTGGCGCCTTGTCTGAAGTGAGAGGGGTCTTGACTGGGTACAAGGCACAGCTGCAACATACCTCCTGTTCACGCAGACATGTTCCCCGTCACTGTCGGAAGGCGAGGGCGCAAAGACCGCCTCGAGAAGAAGAAGACAAGGCGCATTTTAAGCAAAGTCAAGATGGTGAGCAGATAGAGGCGCCCTCAGAATACCTGCCGAATTTCGATCGTGACAAGCACGAGGCCGGGGCATGCTTTCGTTCGGGCAGGTGAAGACGGTCGAAATTGCCTGAAGTTGACGGAAACGTGGGATGGCGGGTGTGCATCTGCAGGCACGAGGAGCGCAACGAGGCTGCAGCTTATACACGAGGGCAAGGGACTCGTTTGTACCAGAGCCGTTCCCAAGTCTGCCTTCCGCAAGCGGACCTTCAGCCGGCTCTGCACGCCATTTACGACCTCTTATCGCCCGCTTTACAAAGACGCACTACCATCAGACTCGATCGTCTACGATAGAGTTTGTAGTGTAACCGATTATACGGTGGTAATCTACGACAGCAGTTACCTAACAATACACGTACTTCCTGTATTAAAGCTGCCTGTACTCCGCTCAGTACATGTACTTCATGAGAGCGGTTGCGTGTTGCCCCGCTCCACAGAGCGGTAGTAGAAGAACTGGCAGAGGACCTGCAGCAGGCGGAAAGACCGGTCAGATACCAGCCAGCACCGAGAAACTTCTGGGTACTCACGAAAACGTCCAGGAAAATGGTCAAGACGCTTCCTGGCAAACACCGGTTATTTATCAACGGGTCTAAGATGTAAGAATAGCGTAGTACGCACCGGCCAACCAGGACGCGTTTTTCAGTAGATACTTCGGAGCCATAGACGCCGCACAGATGGACAGCGCATACGTTGTGTTCCCCGTGATCGAAAATACGAACAGAAAGGGCGACAGGCCTTCACACCTTGTCTTGAAATTTTTGACTATTGGCCCGTCAGTATTTTACGAAATCCCGAGAAGCTCTGACGAGCCACTCACAGATCTGGGGAATGCGGGCACCAACTTCGAGGCCGAGTTGAGGATAGTGGAATAATGATGTAACATCGAACTTACTATACAAAGCTGCACTTATCCAACCTAAGACCTGGCTCCGCCATTCAAGGTGATCATCTGGACTGTTCGGACTTCCTTCTGCCTTGCCAATATAGCCGCTGATCCACCAACCGAGCACACCGGCTGCGAAAACGAAGAGCAAGGCTCCTCCGAACTTGACAAACTCCCGCCTTACTGAAAATTCTTCTCTGGAACTCTCCCTACTATCAGATAACAAAGGGGTCTCCTCCCCGACAGTGGTGATATCGGGCGCGACGTCAGATACCATACTCGGGCCCTCGCGCTTGCTGGTCCATCTGTAATAGTATATCTGGACCAGCAAGATAACGTCACACAACGTATACTTGCAGAGCGAACACCTTCAACAATCGTCATGAAAAATACACTTTGAGGCTTACGTATACCGCGAGGATGATGACAGTAGGCAGCAGGCCAGCCATAACCGCACCGCCTAGATTGCACAAATCGCCCAGCAGCCATATAGAGACAAAGGCTACGCTCAATCCCTCTCCGGATTTTAATCGGAAGTTTTCAATAATCTGCGGAGAGTATACAACGACCCTTAAATGAATGAGCTTCTGTGTGTACCGCTAAACCTAAAGCGTGCTCACCAGCAGGCGATAGACACCCAGCCTAACTATTTGGTAGAAATGAATTGAGCTCTATTGCCATTGCGGATCTTGCAGGAACATACGATGCTACTCAGATCTCCGTGGGCAGTCATATGCACGACGATCATTAGAATGCGTTCAGATATGAAGCAGAAGCAAGCAAGATACAGATGACTTCTGCAAAAGCCACAGGGGAGATGGACGCAGGAATGCCGGCGGCAACACCCGAAAGCATTTGCTCATCGACTCGCGGCACCGGCACGAGCTCGCGCGTCCTGCAAGCACTTGCTGAGGCTCTCGTCACTGGAACGATCGACCGCGAGCCACCACCATGAACGGTCAGGAAGCCTTCAGGCGCCTTGCTCGACAAGTTCAAAATGCGGGCAGACAGGGCGGCGGTCTCCCGGGTGGAGGCAGAGGACTGTTCACGGGAACCGGCTTGCTAGTCGCGGTCGTTGGCGGAGGCTTCTTGATTAATGAGGGCCTGTTCAACGGTTCGTTCACAGTCCTGTAGTACTTCAGGAACACTAAATTTTTACACATTAGTTGACGGTGGTCACCGTGCCATCAAGTATACTCGGTGAAGCCCTACAATCTAGGATCCTCGTGTCCCTCTAAATTGTGTTCAGGTTGCACGGAGTCACTGAGGATGTTTACTCGGAAGGAACACATATCAGAGTGAGTGTCAAATACTCTGCACTTCGACAAGCCTTTCTCAGTTGCGTAGATCCCATGGTTCGAGACCCCCATCATCTACGACATCCGTGCAAAGCCACGGAATATCGCCAGTCTTACGGGCACTAAAGGTTCTTTCGCTCCCCACTACCGCCATATTCGCAGAGTAACCCTCAGGGCTTAGATCTTCAGATGGTCAACATCACCTGCCGTGTGCTCTCCCGGCCGAACCCCCACGAATTGCCCGCAGTCTACCGGGAACTGGGACTCGACTACGACGAGCGGGTGCTCCCCTCAATAGTGAACGAAGTGCTGAAGAGCGTTGTCGCGCAGTTCAATGCCAGCCAGCTTATTACGCAGCGTGAGCAGGTAAGCCATCGTGCCACTGCAGCCGAGTGTCGCCGGCTTCATATCAGATCAATTTAGGTGTCGCGCCTTGTCCGTGAAGAGCTGACGAGGCGGGGACTGAAATTCCATATCATGCTGGACGACGTGTCAATAACACACGTCGCGTTCTCACCGGAGTTCACGCACGCCGTCGAAGCCAAGCAGGTAGGCTCATTGAACTGAGGTCGTTGGTCGGCTCCGGCTCATGTCCGACAGGTTGCGCAACAAACAGCGCTCCGTGCCGCCTTCTTGGTCGATCAAGCCGTGCAGGAGAAGGCGGTGAGTACTCTTGTCGCCTGGCTGCCAGCATGAAATATCTGATATCCACTAATAGTCTATCATCGTGAGAGCCGAGGGTGAAGCGCAGTCGGCACAGTTGATCGGAGAAGCTGTACGCAATAACAAGGGTTTCCTCGAGCTCCGGAAACTGGAAGCTGCGCGTGACATCGCTGACGTCTTAGCGGCCTCGGGAAACAAGGTTATGCTTGACTCTCAGAGCCTACTTCTCAACGGTATGCACTGGCCGGTAACACCCGTAGCTGGGGCTGATGCAACGATTGCATTTTAGTGGTGGGTGACGATGTCAACCTGACGAAGACGAAAAAGTAAACTACGGTACTGCGATGCTGCACCGGTATCAGGCAAGCTTGTCGTCTCTAAGGTGGGCTCCGGTTGTTGGACGGCTCGTTCGTGCTATGCTCCTTGCCTCTGTTTATCTGGCACCTTGTATCATAGGTTCTCATCGATATACGGCGCGGACTAACATGTACCGCCCTCAGTTTTAATTTATAATTTGCACCACTCAAGTCGTACCATAGGTGGACGCAAGCACGCCGGGACAGTAAAGCATAGTCCCAGTCCAGCTGACGATATCGATGATATATAGCAAGGGACAAAATAGACCATTATACTTTATGCACGAAGATAATAAAAGCTCGATCTTGCGTACACATATAAGGTAGATAGAATCACTCGCTCGGCGGACCTGTCACTCGACGACCTCGTCTGCATCACTATCCTGCTCCCTCCTAGCTTCTCGCCGCGCGGCGGCTTGCGCTCGCCTTGCAAGGTCCTTGTCTTCTTCCAAATCATCGAGGGTTAATTGTTGTTTGCAGCCAGCGGCAGGGCAGGTCTTTGGGCCGCGCTTGAGGTAGTCCCTGATTGCCTCTGCAGAGAATGAATGGTGGCAGTGTTTCCTGGCAAAGCTTCGAATCAGGGCTGGCGCGGACGCGAGGAAATGTAAGGCATAACACATACGACGTGAGAGGGTTCACGAGGATGGTCAGCGTCAGAGGACATTTGTAGTCCTGTGTCATCCCCCCGATTTCGATTTCGTCGTCGTCATCGCTGTCGTCGCCGTCCTCTTGAGGAGGAATGAGATCAACAGTATGTACGACACAGTGCGCAGGCTGTCATACCTTTAGGTAGGAAGTCGTTGATAGGTGGCATAGCTTGTCCAGGTTGTTGGACTTCCTGTGGCATCAACCAGCACTCAGTTCAAGGCATGCATTAAATAGGCGAAGGGAACGAACAAATATTCGTTGCCTGAAGTCGACATATGCCTGATGCTTTCCATACTTCTGCCGCGAAGTCTTGGCCTTGTACTCGTCGATATTCGCTGCCAGATTCTCTTCATAACGGCTCATGACATCGTCCTGTACCCAGATTTTCGTCCGTGTCTGGGACGTCTCTAGGAAGTGTTGTACGCACGATCTTTTCACCTTGGATGACTAGTTGGTGTAGCTCGTCTAGCGTCTTTTCGTAGCATCCCATCTCGCTTTCAAGATCAATGAGGTCTCTCATGGTACTCTCTAGCTCTATTAAGGACTCATAATCAAGAATTAACTACCGTGCAGAAACCATGCTTCGGGACAGCTCACCTTGCTACCCTCGTCACCGTCCACGGCCTCAGCCATGGACGGGGCCAGCTCTTTGAGAGCATTAAAAGCCGACGAGTTCAAGGTTTTGGCCATCGTAGCCCAGTCAGAAGCCAGTCCACCCAGCTTCGTCCCCTCCTTCACGTCAAGGGGCTGATCCTTGAAATTCGTAACGTCTATTCGCCCTTCGACTTGCTCATCTTTCTCGTCATCACTCTCATCCACCTTAATCCTCGCTGACTTGACTTCCTTCTTCACGACCTTGGAAGACCGACGCGCAGGCCTCTCCTCTTCCTCAATGTCTTCCTGAGCATCCGCTCCTTGGTCTTCCGCTACAGGTTCTTCCACGGGCTCTCTACGGGAGCGCCGACGACTAGTACCGGCCGCAGGCATGCTGGATGGTTTCGAGAGAATGACAACGGTGGTGTAGGACCCTTATCGCTCGTGTCGGGCGGGAATAACGGCAGGGACAGGACGCGGGTCACGCGAATAGGGGAGAAAGGCTTGCCAAAACGCGTCCCTCATATGGCTCAGCTTAGGGCCGGTCTATTCGTGATTGCGGCGTTTGCCGATTTCAGCTCATTGCCTCAAATCGTCAAGCTTGAGGCAAACACTTGGTCACCGTGATGTTCGCGGCTTTACGGGCATGCTCGAGGACGGCTAGGCCGCTACTGGGCGCGGCGGCGAGCTCATCTTGTCTCAGAACGTCGACCCTCTCGTCGACGCTGCGGGCAATATCCGCGGCTCGATCCTTTCATGTCTCGTCACCGGCCTTGGTAACGCTCAACCAAGCTATGCGACGTAAACCCCGTCAGAAGAAAAAGGCTGTGAAGTCGCCTCTGCTGGAAGGAAACCCGCAGCGCAAGGGCGTCGTGTCGCAAGTAATCATTGCGAAGCCGAAAAAGCCCAACTCAGCGAAGCGCAAAGTTGCTCGTGTCAAGTTGTCTACGGGCAAGACGGTGCAGGCTTATATCATGGGAGAGGGCCATAATCTACAGGAGCATAGTGTTGTTCTTGTGAGAGGAGGGCGTGCGCAGGATCTTCCCGGTGTCCGGTGCGAGAGCCGTAACTATATTACCTGGCCTTCTTTGTTGACGAAACCACAGTTACAAGATTGTCCGAGGTAGCCTCGACTTCGGCGGTGTGGTTGGCAGAGCTACGGCTCGGAGTAAATACGGAGGTGAGTGTCATAAAGAACTGCACGGTCGTATCGCTGAGCCCGCCTGCAGCCAAGAAACCCAAGTCATAGTCTGCTTACGATTCCCTGTGCATTGTATCATACATTCTACCTATTCCCGTTTCCACATCCCATTACCATGCACGGTATGCATCAGCGAGCGTAAAGTATACAACAACAAAGCTCAAGCCCGATTAGTATTATAAGGCGTATACTTATGAGGTATAAGCCGACAAGTCCTTTACGTCGTCGGTACCAGCTCCCCCTCATCCCTAAGCTTATTCTCCCTGTCCCTATTAGTCCTGAGTGTCTTTTCAATCTCGCAATTCAGCGCCCAGCACCAGATATCTCGCTCCATCCTGCTCCTCGCCCTAAACACCTCCATCTTACGCTTCTTAGACAGCTTGGGTATCTTCTTACTCGCGCCTGCCTTGCTCTGCCCCCTTTCTTCGTCAACAGAGCCTACCGGGTATGGATGATACCAGACCATGAATATTGTATCCTCCTCAAGGTCCTCGGTCTCCAGCCCATCGGGGTATTTCCTGGGTATCGGTGGTGCATCCGGATTGTACTGACTCTCTGGTAGCACCTTTGCTGCAAAGTAGCCAGAGCAAACGTATGCATCCACGAGGCTGATCGTCCGCTTCGTTCGCCGATGGTACATAGATGCTTTGGGGGTGATGTGATACTGAATTAGGTGACCTGACACGAGGAACAACTGCACGTATCTGCAGCCTCAAATATCACGTCAATCTTTGGCAAGAAAACAAGCCGAACTCACTTGTACCGCCCTCTGAGACCTTTCCTCACGTACAGCTTACCACCCTTCAGTATAGGTCTGCACTTATCCAGCACACACCAGTTGAAAATGTTGCTGAGGTCCGGAAGCGAAGCCTCCGGATCTGGTGGGAGCGTGTGCATGGTATGACCGTCCCGGAATATCCGAGGTGTTGGTCTCGCGCGCCCGGTTCCCAGCTGCACCACATTCATTTCTTCCCTTGCGTCGATGCGGTGACGGTGCTTCCAGTACCTCACCAGTGCTCGGAGACGGTCGATCCATTCCAGGGCTATGCGCCGTGAGTGGGCCTGACACTTGGGTCTAAGCACGAAGCAGAGCGTATAAGACTGTTTGATCACCTCGAAGCGGAAGATGTGCCCGTTCTTCAAGACGAGTTCGAACGAGCGCTTCATGCGTAGTTTAGGCTTGTCGTCACTCTTACCAAGTTCCTCGTCTCCGCCCTCATCGTCTGCATCACTGTCCATCCTCTCCACCTCCTCTTGCAAACCACGCTCATCCACAGCGAAGACGTGTGCATCGAAGTGCTCCTCGGTGTGGCGGACAGCAGGTTGGAACGCCCTCCGAATGACGAGAATATTTCGCATGTCCGTCATACCCTGTGCCTCCATGATTTGATGCATGCCCCTCCTGATTTCAAAATCACGCAATGTTGTCTTATTGTCTGCTAGTGGCAAACCAGGAGGGGACGGCGGGTGCGGGCTGTTCGCACTTAATGCGAAGAGGTACCCATTATGAGTCGTCAGGTATACCGCTTGCTTCCCTGGCGTATTGGCTCTGACCCGATCCAAGTATCCTTCGATAGCGGGGGGTTCCGTCAGGTGGGTGCCGTCTCTGAGGTGAAGATGAGTCGGATAATGCCTTGCTAGTCGTATTTCAAGGTGTGCAGGTTTACCGCCCTAGCACGTATTATCTCTCCACACACAGCCAGCAGGTAGAAATCTATAATTACGCACTTGAATCAGAGCAAGTCCGCAGATGACCTCCCAAGGCCTCCGCTCTTCGTCATCATCCGTATGCCGCCATACCCAGTCGAGCTTCGTGTCCATACGCCAGGCAAGCTCCAGATGCGCGCTGCCCTCGCTCAACGGCTTCTCAACAAGATATTCCCAGTCTTTCACGCTCTTGAGCGTCTTTCGGCACAGAGCAATGATGTTCTCTCGGCTGAACATGACGTATCCTCTGCCCTCCGGGTCACTCTCCTCGAACCCTGGGATGGCGATACGCACTCTAGTATCGAGCGCAGGTGAACTGATGTCCAGGTGAGTTGGCAACTGGCCGCCTAGCCGTCTCCTGGACAGAATGAGCCACACGGATAGAAAGTAGACAATGCATTACATTTACCAGAGGTTCCATATCCAGTCCGTCGCCCTGCTGCGGCTCTTCATTTTAAAGATAAAGATGTTGATACCTCGTTTTGCCCGGTGAAACAGTTTCCGCCGTTTCGAGTCACTGCGCACAGGCGTCGGCGGGCACGTGAGGCAGAATGACATGTCCACGAAGGAGTACAGGTACAGCTTCGTCCGCGGCGAGTTGAAGGGCACGAGGAACGAGAAGTGCTTATGGCCCGTCGCCCATTCCTTGAGAGGGAGGTGCTAGTAATAGGCTCAGACGCTGGGCTATCTATACACTGAGGAACATTGCATACGTAGTCTTCGTACAGCTCTAAACGATCCTTGCGCCAGGCGACGAGGAATTCGCCCATGTCCTCGTAGTCGTAACGCCCGCTGCGATTCTGGTACTCGTCGAAGTTGGGCCCGAGGGATTCTTCCTCCGAATACGACACCCTCACGATCATTCGATCTGCCCGCAGCAGTGAGTTGTGTGTGGAATGGGAGGATACTAGATGGGCATACCTCTCATAACCTCGTCGCCCCACTCCGCATCAGTAAATGACGAAGGAGCCTTGGTAGCACCGGCACTAGTCGTATCAATGGAGCTCCCAGTGCGAGCGAGCACCTCTCTCGGGGACGCAGGGTCCTCGTCGACTTCCTCGCAGTAATGAACGGTCTTACCCTTCTTATTGGCGAAATACGAGCCCTCCGGGGTCCGTACATTGCCAAGCTGGCCGTCACTGATCGCATTCACGCGGCTCGCCGACTTCAGTGCTGGTCGTCGAGGAGCCTCTGTGTGTGCTCTGCTTGACGCATCCTGTCTGGCGGTAACTTCAGGAGTGAGTAAGGGGGTCGTGCTGGAAGATGTGCTAAGCGGCCGCGGAAGCTCGTCGCCTTCGGGGATCGTAGGCTGCAAATGCCCAGGGCTGGCAAGAGGTGTCGCTGCCTGAGAAGAGGATAACGAGGAACGTATCTGCGACGGCGCCGTGACGAACGTCTCCACCTTAGTTGAGGATGCAGCCGTGAACTGCCTGGACTTCGGCGCCTTGGACTGCGTCGAGCCCGTAGGCGCAGGGCTGGCCGGACGCTCGTCTTGGAGTAGGTTGACGCCGAGAAAGTTCCCAATTTCGAAGCTGCTGCCCACCCAGCGGTGGTTGGTCGCGGGCTCCGTCGCGCGGCGCCTCCACACTTTCCCCCAGTCGCTCTCCTTCCAGCGGTCGAGGATCTCCTCCACTCGCCCCCGCTCCTCCTCCTCGTCCCAGTCGACGCTGCTGTCCTCATCGCGGTGGAGGAATGTGCGGAACGCGTGGTCGCGGATGAATCCATTGACGTCGTCCGTGTCGCTGGATTTACTCCGGCTGAACCACCGCCTTCTCTTCTGGCGCACGAGGGCTTCTGTTTCAGAGAGGAATTTCTCCGGCATGGGCCCTATGAATACGCGGGCATGCTTGTGGAGGTCGTTGCGTTTCGTCACGTCCAGCGATGAGCCTGAATTGACTGCCCTCGGGGGAAGTCCATTAGACGGAGACGCCATCTGTTCAATGTTCCTCGGAGAGCAAACAAAAAGCAGCAAGTTTCATCGACACACTCAGTGGTGTCAGTATCGAGACATTATACCCCAGCACGCTGGTCGACGCAGTCCACCCGGTGGACACAGATGATGGACGACGTCCAAGTACCCATTTGCCGCCGGCATCCGTCTATTTCAGGACCAGGGGTTCTAAATTCGGCACCTAGATGTCCAGCTTGGATGGCTTTCCTTTACCGTTCCTCACAGATGAATATTTGTCAGGGAGGAGAGTACACTCAGCGACGTCCGTGCGTGCATATCTATCCTCAAACAGAGTTACCACTTCCTGAGATGCTCTACATATGATATTATCAAAGGTACAAGGCTACAGAGGTCTGAGGTGAGTGGGGATTATAGAAGACTAACGAGAATTATACAACCAAGATAAAGATATCCAATACACCATGAACGGAGGAATAAACACGGAAGGGATATAGTATCACCGGGTACCACGCCAAATCACTGCGTCACTCGCTGCTCATTGAGCATTTTCTGCGACTCCTCAACGTACCGCGCCGCCTCCTCCCTTTCAAATCTACCCACCAGCCGACAGTCAGCACACGTTCTCCCATGAAATCCATGCGCGGAACTGATACTCACGCGACCTTGCGCCCCTTGACGTGCATGTCCGGCTCGCGCAGCGCAAACGGGTTCGTGTCCTCCTTGACATTCAGGTTCGCGAGGCTGTGGTTGACGAAGCGGTGTGTCGTCTCGTCGGAGCGCACCGCGTAGAGCACGTCGAGCAGCTTCGCGTCCGGCCCCAGGCGCCAGTAGTCCTTGGCGATCTCGGGCGCTGCCACGTTCTCCCTGCGCATGTGAGCGTGAGTGTCAGCTGTGGGGACCGGCGACGAGAGGGGACGTACCAGGCTGGGAGGCGGCCTGCCTCGATTTCTTCGATGCATCGCGTGCTATGGAACGGAATCAACCCCGTATCCTGTTGCAAAGGGTAGTGAATGTGCTTACTAGGTTATGACTGCCTCTTCCTCAAGGTAGCCAACGAAGCGATGGCACATTTTTGGAGACACAAGGTAAGAAAGGACTTCGGAGGAATTAGGGTCTGTGTATGCTGATGAGTCGCCCGTACTTACAGAACATGTTGTAATAAACGCCTTGAGCGCCCAGCACCAAGGCTCGGAAGAGGGCAGAGGGGTTCCGTAGAGTCATGAAGGTCCTATGGCTGACTCAGTGACAACAGAACGATCAAGAATGCGGAGACACTCACATGAGATGCATGCGCTCATTTTCGGCTTCCTCCAGCAGGGTGTGTATCCAGCCCGAGTCTCGTTTCTAACATAGCGGAGGTAAGGATCAACAGCATCGCTGGGTTATCAAGCAATTGCTTACCATGAGACGGAGACTGCGTAAATGTCTTACTGTTGCAGCTACCATACCAGGTACACCCGCTATGGCTTCCAGGAAAAGTATCCTCTGCACCATCAGGGCAACTATCAGCACAAGCGTGGAATCCGAAACGCTTCAGGCACGTACGTTGAGCCACTGGTGCTCATTCATAACGTACCCCTTCTTCCGAAGCTCTTCGAGAGTAGCATTAGCAGGCACGTGGTCGGGGTGCTTGTAACCTGACACAAGGTCGAATAGCCGCCTGTTCACAATGTTATATGCGAAGGCCATATTCGACAGATCATATCACTGACCTCGTATATTTTACGAGTGCATATGCGACCTTGTCCGAGAATGTCTTGGCTTCCTTATGAACAATCTATACCGGATATCTGAACAACCGCACGCAGACGCATTTTGATAGCGTACCTCAACGGACCTCAATTCTTCAGGACTGTAGACTGGGTGAAAGAGCACCCAGTCACCCTTTACTTTGTGGCCACCGACAGGCTGCGATGGGTCGACGACGGATCCCGAGGACTCCTGCGCAAGGTCACCTACGAAGAGTCATTGACCCCGTGATAAAGTGAGGATGACTAGTGGCTTACGTCGATGGAATCCCTCCGTCCCTTTGCCGGATTCTTCATGCGTCTTTTTGGTGGACAAGGAATTACAGGCGCGAGGGCTGGAGACAAAAGTGCGTCGAGCGGAGGCAGCGAGGACGGGGGTAAAAGCGACTCGGCTAGCCCTTGGCAGAGCAGATACAGCTACGACTGATAGCATAAATCGAGAAGTATATTGAATAGGATGTTGACTTGGAAGTGAAGGGCGCTCACCAGGAATCCTTATAACCATACCTGCTCTTCCGTGCGCTCCCGAAATCCGAATGTTGTGTTCCGGGACAGACCGCGCAGTTTAGTCACGCTACCGGCTGGCCAAACCTCAGCCAATGGCGCCACGCTCAGCCGCATTTATATCCCTGTCAATCGTAGCGTCCCCCACTCTCGATGAAGCGGCTATGGACGGTCATGCTGGGTGATCTGTTCATGCTGAGATTAGGCCAGCGTCCGGGGCCAGTCCATGCTTTCGGGAGAAGCACCGACGGTATGCGTGGCTGTGTAGAGGCTGTGTAAATGGCAGTCTTCCGGCATTTGTCCTAAATTAGCCGCAACGCCATTGGCCACGAGTGTTTCCGAGTCCGGGCGAATTCGTATTCGCTCGTATGTCTCGGAGCGTTTCTTTCTCAGCCAATCGTGTGCGACCGGCGCGGTGCTATCCCCCGCATTTGCATTGAAGCGTAGCTTCGTCAGTTGTATCGCACATCGACTCTCAAGTTCAGTTCTTATTCTCTGCCAATCGGGGTGTGGCAGAGAACGAGCACAAAGTGAAAAGCAATGGGAACCTCTCATTGGAGAACTTGAAATAGCCCCTGTTGAAAATACCGCCAGGGAGTGCTCCCCATGCAAGATAACACCGATTCTTGGGGAATCGGAACGATTTGCTACAGACCGACGCAATGTCCTCCTCGTGACGGGTGACCTCCCGAAATCCGGGGTATCCGGCCTGGAAAGGTCATCGCATGCGCGTTAATGCGGCACCGCCCTGGCAGTGACTTGACCTAGAGGCCTACGCAATTACTCCCCGCTACCCAGCGGGCGTTACTTATGATACATGCTTCATCTACTGAATCCTGGGTTTCTAGCCTCGCCTGCGCAAGGCGATGCTCGACACTGATGGTTGGAAATCAGAACGCCAGCCTACGCGCGTCAGCCCGGCAGCGCTAAAC
Organism: Gloeophyllum trabeum ATCC 11539; assembly: GCF_000344685.1. Lineage (NCBI taxonomy): Eukaryota > Fungi > Basidiomycota > Agaricomycetes > Gloeophyllales > Gloeophyllaceae > Gloeophyllum > Gloeophyllum trabeum. The sequence goes on along the minus strand of NW_006920417.1, from coordinate 747,721 downwards.
CCATTCCTGCCGTAATGCATAAAAGTCGGTAGGTCGAAATGTGCGAGATATCGGACCCCTCTCCCACTGGCATAGTAAGCCCTGCTGCATATGATTGACAACGTTTTCCCTCCCAAGGCAAAATGGGGCGTTGACGACATCCCCGACTTGACGGGAAAGGTGATGATTGTGACCGGCAGCAACACCGGCATAGGCAAGGAGACTGTTAAGGTTGGCCTTCTCCAACTTCTTCCCTCTGTACCAGTCTGACGGCCGCTATGATACTCAGGCGCTCTTGAATCACAACGCAAAGGTGTATATGGCGTGCCGCTCAAAGACCAAGGCAGAGGCGGCCATCGCGCAGCTGAAGGAGGAAACGGGTAAAGCAGCCATCTATATACACCTCGACTTGATGGATCTCCGGTCAATCAAAGTAACAGCGGAGGAGTACCTTCGGCAAGTATCGCTCAAATAATGTTTTAACCCCTTTGCTAAAGTGCACACTGTCCCAGACTCGAAAGCCGCCTCGATGTCTTATTCAACAACGCGTGAGTGCCGCTCGCCAATCCGTATGTATGTGCACCTGACGAATGCACAACGCGAAAGAGGGATAATGTTCCCTCCCATCGACGACCTTACGAAGGATGGCTACGACGCGCAGTTCGGGACCAACGTCATAGGTGTGCCTCCTCGTCTGGTTCCGCAGCCCATCCTCACCTCCCATCCCGACGCGTAGGCCATTTCTTCCTCACGAAGCTCCTCCTCCCCGTCCTGCTCGCCACCGCCCAGACATCACCGGAGCACACCGCGCGTGTGATCAACACGTCCTCCTTCGGCCACACGGGCGTGTCCAAGCTCGACTTCGACACGATGAGAGACGGGCCTGCGAGGCGGAAGCTCGGGCGGTACCAGCTCTACTCCCAGAGCAAATTCGTGAGTGCATGAGAGTACCTTGACCTCCGTCCACGCCTGCTGACCGAGCACAGGGCAACATCGTGTTTTCGAACGAGCTCGCGCGCCGGTACGGGAAGGACGGGATCGTCTCTGTCTCCCTCCACCCTGGTGAGTCCCTCGGAGCCCTCTCCAGCTGTCCTAGGAGATAACGCCGCGCCTAGGCATGCTGAAGACCGATTTGGCAAACAACGCCAGCTTCTTCAAAGCCATGGTCGTAAGCCCTCCGCTTTCCCGCGTATGCTTTCGAGCTGGGTAACATTTCCACAGGGCTGGACGCTATACCCAGCGCCCATGGGCGCACTCACCCAGCTTTACGCAGGGACGACGCCAGACGCCGCGGCGCTGAACGGGAAGGTCAGTTTATCATAGCAAGCCCCTCGCAGGCGACAGCTCATCGTCTGACCTTCTTCGTGAACTAGTATCTCAAACCCTGGGCCCGCATCGGCAAGGCGAGGAAAGAGACAGACGATCCAGAGACGGCGCGCCGGCTTTGGGAGTGGCTGGAGGAGCAAGTGAAAGACGTATGAGACGACTAGTAACATGCATACGAGACATCACTCTTGCGCTTGTACGTATAGCGAACGATGCAACATATACCTTTCTATGATGTTCTGTCTCGCGAGACGCGGCCACTGGTATAGACACACCAAGCCTATCGCATTCAGCGGCGTCATGAGAATCCATTTCCTATCACCTCCGCATAGGAGACGGTATGCAAAGGAACATTACAGTTTGCTTCTGGCAGGATCCCCCGCATTTTTCTTCTCCGCGGCAGCTGCAGCACGCTCCATCATCGCCCTCGTCTCAGTCGCAGCCTCCGCCAAGTAATGCTTCAGCTCCGCAGTCCGACGTTTCAGACTCGTAATTGTCCACCGAATATAATTATCGCCGATAGCATACGACAGACCGTAGCCGTCAGGAACGACTGCAACAACATACGATAAATTAGCACTTGAAAAGAAACATAGTGACTGAACGGCTGTACGCACCTTCTCCGTATCCCCATCCATCAATGAACGGTGACGATAGCTGCGAAGTCGAGAGTTCCCAGTGGCTCGTCCTCGAAAAGGCCTCATCCTTGTATATCTCAGGCAGAGGCTCCCCTTCCTTCAGGCACTTCTTCAACCCGAAGAGATGGCGATCGACGCCCTGGCCGTCGGCAGCCCAGGCGGCGTACTGCAGGTGACGGGACACGGCTTTCCTGAAGAGCGCCGCGCGATTCTCGTCCTATGACCCAAGCATAAGCTCGGGCATGCAAGACGCTCACCACGTCAGCGAGTGCTACTTACCGTCTCGTGGGGGTTCAGCATCGCCTCCGCCCAGGCCTTGCTCTCGTTGCTGGCGCTCCGGATGACCTCAGTCCGGCCGAGCTGGTATTTACGAGTCTGGCAACTCTCGTAGCAGACCCCCGGCCTTCCGAACATCTTGTGGAAGGCCAGCTGCTTCACGAGCTGCGCCCAGGCGTCGGGCGATGCCTTGAACTTCTTGATGTACTCTTTGCCGTACCCTTCGTAGTGAAGGACCTGCCATGAGGTATTAACAATTCCCTGGTAGATTCAGACTCAGGCATCCGTTACTCACGTGCAAGTCGTGTTTGGAGACTAGGTCGTCGAAGTTCTTCTCCGCCTGCTGGATATAGCCCTTCACCTTGTCGTTCAAGTCGAACTTCAACTCCTTGGGTTCTGGCAGATCCTTCCCGGTATTGGGCTCTCTAGCCGGACCGAGGTCGACTTTGCCAGCGGCCAAAGAGGCGAGGATGAACTCATTCAACCGTAAAGTAGGTGTGCCGTCCATGCATGAGTGTTCGCCCAGGAACCCGGATTTGCCGTTTTGGAAGACAATGACTGGATTCCTTTGTGATAAGCCAGGAACAGACACATACCCAAGGCAACTGGACGTACACTGGTGTTTGTCGTACCACCGATTCCTGCCGTCCCCGACCCAGCACTCCCACGACTTATCCTCCCGAGTGACTGGCATGGCGTCGTCGAGGCAGACGATCGTCATCGCCGACTCGATGCGCGAGAGCGTCTCGGCGTTAATTGGTGACGCAGCGAGCAGAGCTTCACGAGCCTAAACGTAGCAGTGAGACTATGACTACTACGCATTGAGACACCACACACATCTGCCCAGTTATCCCTGTTTTCGCTCGTCAATGCTCCCACAGGGATAGCTTTGTCTTCGCCCGCCTTCAGGATGACACGGTCGATCTGACTGACGGACAAATGCGCTCAGTCACGTTTATACGCAGCGAACGGGCAGACTTACGCTTCCAATTCTGCAGCAGTGAGTTCCCGCCCTTCGGAAGTCGTGAGAGCGACCTCATAGAACTTGTTCTGCCGCACAAAGACAACATGATTGTGTTCTTTGGGATCGAACTTGCGGGCGGTATCTGATGGCTTGGCGGGGTAGCGGCAGGAATGGAACCTAGATAGTAGGATATCCTTAAGTATTTACAGCGGACGCATCGCAGCTGGCCGGAGGAGGACTCACATCCATCGGTAGGAGTCCATGCTCAGAGGCATGCCCTTCACGGTCTCTGGTTGTAGCTGCTGTCTTCACGGACCAGGTTACACTCAGATTTCACACAGGCATGACAGGACGTACGTTTCCACCATTTCACGGAAGGGCAGCATGGCTTTGATGAGAGTAGCAGCTCGCCGTGCTTGGTCCCGTATCCGGGGGTCATCCAGATGGACGTAGAAGTAGCTCACATAGACCACAACAGGATCGCGATATCCCATGTACGCCGCATCGTTCCACCAGTCGATGATCCAGTTCTTCACAGACGGATCGGCTGCACGAGCTTCCAGACGGCGCTGCAGCTCCGCGACATGCGCAGACTCGAGGAAATCCTTCACGGCGGCCTGCGTCTTCGCAAATTTCGCATCATCGAAATGGGGCCGCACAGTCTCGAGGTACTTGTGTGCGGTGGATGAAATGGTGGGGACAGGTAGGCGGGGCAGAGAGGCTTCGTAGCGCAGCATGGGGCCCTTGGACGGGTCCGCGGTGTAACCGGGGGGCGCATCCGACTTTGCAGGCGCAGACGATTTCATTGAGCGTGGTTTGGACATGTTCACTGCTACACGCTATACGCCTGCTAAGTGGGAGGCCTCAGATGAAACTGGCATTACTTACGGGGACTCGGACGGGACGCGTACTAACCCTCTTCGACAAACCGAGCATGCCAGAATGCGGCGATAGTCAGGGAGCGCTGGTACAAGTCCTTCGGCGTTGGTAGAGGACTCCGCTGGGAATAGATGGACGGAGTCCCGCGAGCGAACGTCGACGGCGAGGACGATGGAATTCTTAGCATAATCCCAAGTTAGCCTCAGCTTATAGCTGCATCGGCTATCCGGTTCTCCCTCACCCTCGTGATACCTTTCCTCACCGGCTAGTGCCGGCTTGGGAGGGGGGGGGAGCTTCAGCCTTCAGGTATTCTATAGTGGTCTCACCGCTTCATACATTTGCATTCCCTCGGCATCCAGTGGATAAGTTAATGCGAATATATTACACTACAAAAAGGTTGTGGAGGCGAGAGCATCCTACACCGATAGATATACCGCTAGTGAAAACCCTGATGACACGAGACGTGGGCGAAGAGGGCCAAGGCGGAACTGTGCAGCACTGAATGCTGGCGCCCCTCTATCCGCACAGACGAGATCATGGGCAGAGCTTCTCAGCAACTTCAGTGATCAATTGCCTGATGTCCTTCTTCGTGACCCCATTCTCACCGCATCCGCCCTTCTCTAGCTTGCCCTTCAGCGTCGACGACGCTTGCACGACCTCCAGTAACGGCCCTAGGTGCTCCTCATACAGAGGCGAGAGTCGCAGGAGGAAAGCAAGACATGCCGTCAGACGGTGCACTGCATGGTTTGTGGTAAGGATGACCATCAGAGTGGAACAATCAGGCTTGAACTCACAAACTTCCTCGCTCTGCGTCTCTCGGCCGATCGCCTCCACGACTGCGCTTACCATTTCCACCTCCCAGTCCCCATCACCGCCGTCCGCGTCGATGCTCCCCCCACTCCGCACTCTCTCAACCCTCAGTTTCTGCAAGTACGCAGCCACGTTAAACGCAAGACTGGCAGCGGCCGTCCGCACGGCAACTTCATCGTGCAGCAACGTCCGCACGAGAAAAGACGTCAGCTGCTCCCGCAATGTGCTGTCCTGAGTAAGCAGCCGCCGGGCAAGTGAAGGAGTGGCAAAGGCATTCGAGAGCATACGCAACACAACCAGAAGGTAATTTCGAGCCTTGGGATCGTCGGCTGTTAACGCAGCCTTGGAGAGGAGCGTCACAACGGGATCACAAGATCCCGCGGGAACGTTGTTAGCAGCTGCTGCCCATCCGCCGACCACTTCATCCAACAGGGCCAGTCTCCACAGGTCTGCGACAGGGAACAGCTCCGCCGGGAGGAGTGCCTCGGCCAGGACGCCGGTTATCTCGGCCCACTTATTCAACAAGATTGTAGTTGCAGGAACAGCGGGTGTTGCCTTCTTCTGAGCTTCTGGAGTGGAGGGGAAGCGTGCTTTCAGGTAAGGCAGGATAACTTTCGTAAAGGCGGCCTGGACGTGGTCCTTGCTTGGAGCGGAAGGCCACGTCTGGCTGGCTTCGATGAAACCGTTCAGCTTATTCAGCACGTTGTCGAAGGCAGGGACCTGCTGAAATAGAATTGGATTGAGGGAAAGAGACTCTACTGCCGGTAATGAGAGTGACTGGTGGGGGTGCGCTAGACAATGGTTGGTCAACCAGGATCATTAACGATCAAGTGACCGACTTACGAGGAAAGGCTTGATAGAGGAGCAGGTCTACTTGAGTGCGGAGTTCGGGACCATCAGCGCCCTTCATCTCATGTATCTTCTTCCCATCGAGAAAGAAGATGAATGTCGGGGTCACCCTCACTCCATACTCAGACGCAACTTGCGAGCTCATTCCCGTCCCTAGATCAATCTTAGCAAATGCCACTTGTCCCGGGCTCCGACCCTGCGTCTTGTTCCTGGCAATTTCCTCAAAGATGGGCTCAATCATCCTACACGGGCCGCAAGTAGCGGAGGTGAAGAACGCAGTGACTGCTCTGTGAGACTTCAGCGTGGAGTGCCAGGAAGCGGGGTTAGTAACCATATGGATGGGGGCCGCGACGGTCTGTGTGGAGGGTGTGCTAGTGCCGGATGGGGACGGAGTAGGGAGCTGCTGACCACCAGCTGCTTGTGCGGCAACCGCTTGCAGTAATGAAGCCGCAAGTTGCGGGTTGGGTGAAGCAGCCGCCGCATTTGCAGCCGATTGAGCGATACCGGCTGGGGGTGTCGGAGTAGCACCAGGGACGGGACGGCGGTACATGTTGTCGATGGTGGGACGCAGTGCAGCGCCAAAAGGTGTAGAGAGGAAGTCGGAAGGTAGGTCTAGAAGTACGTCGCTAGTGAGCAAGCAGAGGAAGCCTGCGATATGGGACTCACCTTTGATCCAGGAAGGTATCGACCCTCCAGTGAGGAATCCTACAACGTCGTTTGTGAAGGAGTTGCAATTGAAATCTTTGGGAGAGTTAATCCATTATGAATGTAGAACTCTCACGGAGTGACATACCTAGTAGGTGATACTGCAAGGAGGGTCATTCGAACCTTCGCGCGAAGGGACTAGGGATAGAATGCGTACCTTGTCCGCTGTATAATGCTCACGCATCTCTGACAAATACTCCTCAAACGTAGCCTCATCTATTGCTGTCTCGCCCATATCTACGACTTGCAACGGTCGCCCGTGCTAGAGGAACGTCATGTCCAGTCCATCCTGCCATTCGAACGACGGACTTACATGGGATTTCCCTGGTTCTGTTATACTTATTCCCTGTCCATAGAATATTTCTTTGCCATACACCACCACTGAGGTGTGCCTACGCTCAGGACTACGTCAGTATCTCTGCTTCAAAATGACCGCAACCGTCCTACGCACCAGATCCCGTCTATTTGTCTGCCGGTCAACTGGCGCGAAAGTTGCTTTGCCAGTCCATTACTGAGATCGTACACGTATAGTTCGACTTTGGTCATCTATAGCGAGGTCTAGAAGGGCGTTTTGGAATGGTTGTGTGAGGGTCCTTTGTAGCGCCATGATGAAGACGCGTCGCGGTACAAAAGAGGAGAGGCAGTTCGGCTCCTTTCCACGACCATCGAGAAAACGTCCCTCGACGACGCGCAACCTCCCCAGCCGCTGCCACTTCCGCAGCCCTCGCGTGCCAATTCCAAAGGTTCTTGTTTACCTGAGACTGACTGATGGGAGGTGGCTCCTTGTTTTGCCCAGCATAATGGCCAGTCAACATGGATCGATCTCGGCACGAAGTTGCGTCTCGATGTCGATGTCTGCAGAGACGCTTTTCTGTGGCTTTTGAATTTTGAGTCCCTTGGATGCTGCCAGGTATTCTCTCTACCAAGGCTCTACTAGATCTGTGCGCGATGCCATCTGTCTCCTCGCTGGCTGCAAACTTAATGGCCACTGGGCGTCCTTGGTCGTCTTCAAAATCTGCGAATGACGCTCGAGTCTTTCGGTTTCAATCGCTGCGTTGGTGCTTCTAGTCAGCCAACTACCCGCCATAAATAGCTGGGCGTATCTTGCTTCGTCCTTCATCTGCACTTGGTTCGTCTACACCAGACAACTTTCACATTCATTTCTGCGGCCATATGCGTCCGACTAGCACCCTCGCCGTACCGACCCAAAAGGCTTGCAATATACCCACCGCGCCTGGGTTCTCTGTAGATCGCCGTACTCCTCTGCTGCCGAAGACTTCTGTACCCTCCAGGCCCCCTTTGCGTGACGTACGTAACGCGCAGCGTGTTCACCTTGCACGTAGAGACCCGGGGGCAAACGTTCGGCTGCAGCCGTCCGGCCGTCCCAAGGAGTCAACTACGTTATCATGTCCCCACACTTCAAGGGCGGAGGTCGCGTTTGTTCGCTGCGTGCCGACGCCGATGTCCATTCCCGTCCCCACTTCCGCCACACCAGCACCCAGTAGTCTCCTCCGTGTTGCGAGATCTTCACACCCAAGCACTTCTTCTGGGGCCGGCCTGCCTACCCGCAAGTTTGTTCGTGAAACCGCCCATATCACACACGCAAGGACTCAGGCTTGTCACGGTCCTATATCGACTCCACCTACCGCCATAACGTCGTCGCCGATATATGGTCGGAAGCAAGTATCATCGGATTGGAGTCTCTCAGGCCTGAAACTAGAGTCCCTAGCACCACCGAAGCAAGGGTTCTGTAACGCTTCGGATCGTCTGGCAGAGTCCTGCGTCTTGTTGCATGATGCGTTCCAACGCGATCTAGAAGATGTACACTCCGATGACGAGGCACTCGATAGCCTGTTCCTGAGTACAGTACGGTCGAATCTTTCGGGCGTCTCTTGCCTCCCTGGGATGCCTCTAATCAAGCATGCTCCTGCTGCTTGCCCTATAATCCGCCAAACGCTTCCTCAACCTGAAGGTTCTGTCGCTGATGCCACTCGGATGTCTCGTTTCTCTATTCCCGCTTTCGGCGCGATCGAGGAGGAGGACGAACCCGAAGGATTATGGTATTACTTCCTCAGCAAAGATTCTATCACAGAGTTCAATACGGCCCCTACCTCGCAGTCGATAAGCTCGGTCGCGCCTACTTTGGCCAGTCCTGACTTGGTGGCGAGGCTTGCTTCTGAACTTTGGGAGATCAGTTCCGATGAAGGCGAAGACGAGACTGACGGCGGAGAAGAGGCGCCCCCAACTGTTGTTCGCCCTCTTCCCTCTACGAGACCTACTTCGATTGCTGTCCCTGGTTCCTACAAGCCGATAGGAGTTCTAGCACCTAATAACAAGCCCAAGGCCGAGAGAAGTTCTCTGTACGTGGATCGAGGTCCTTCGTCTCGCGATACCAAGAGGTCGTCTACGAAACAAGATGTTATGACGTCGTTCACGCGGCTAGCAGATGCAGTGAAGACAAAGTCCGTGCCCTCCCCTTCTCGGCATGCCACACAGAAGAAAGTCGAGATGTTGCGAGAAACAACCAAGGCGTCACCGAAGATCGCTATGCGCAGTATGCGGCATCTGTCCCACATATCCGTGTCAAGAATTCCTGGGTATCGCCAGTACAAAGCGACGGGGCCTAGCCCCAGCATAGGACGGAAGGAGCGAAACCCAAGTCAGCATGCGCCGAGGAACCGATCCATGGCCGCTCCTCGTCTGAAGGCCGGCTTACGATCTCCTTCAGGATACAACCCGACTATTAAGAGGTATTGCCAAGGTCCTGCGAACGAGCATCCTATCGTTCCTAGGAGGCGCCCGCCGGTGCACAAGGGAGCTCAGCCGGCGAAGTCGAGCACTAGTTGTCCTCTGGTCTATTCTGCCCCGAGTCGCGGCATCATGATGATGACGCCTGTGCTAGCGGTCCCACATCCATCCTTGTGGATGATGCAGTCGTCGTGCGTCGACCCCAAGAAGCGCAGGAGGAATGGTGCGTTGCTAGGAAATCGCGAGGTCCGTCTTTGAGTGCTTTTGACGGGTACTTTATCTACACTTGATGTATTCTCTAGTATTTGCAGTATACATATTTCTCGTACGTGGTGTTGTTCACACGTTCACTGACACGTCGCCCTTTTCCACACTGTTGAGTGCTGCGACGACTGGTCGATATCTGCGCAAAACCACATCCTGGCCGATTTCCTACTTGCCTGGCGGAAGGCATTCTCCCGAACTGGCATCTTCCCTTCCCTTGCCACGGCTGATCTCGTGCGGAATCACCGGTCATCGTGACCTCACAGCCAGCGCGCACGTCGTCTTTGTTTCTCCCCGGGACACGTATCCGTGGCTGTTGGTACCTCTGACTCTGAGTGCCGCTATTCCAGGGATCTCCTAGTGGTAGTCGGTACTGTCGTCCTCCCGGGCTTCCTCTAGGAACATTTCCAGGGCTTGCAAGAGCTGGTTGTTACCGGCATTGATACCGTGGCGTCTGTCAGTGTCACTGCCTGCTATCACATTCTTCGCCGGAGTCCTTGACCCACCTCGGATATCCGTGCTTAATCCTGCACCAGGATGGTACATGTCGGCTGTTGGCAGAATGGGTGCGTGACGTCTGGGCGAAATGGTCCGTGTCTTACGTTTATTTCTCGAATGTCATCCTCCAGTTCGGACAATTGAGTCATGACGCTGAAAGCACACTACCCGGCCCATCCACAGGAAACACCGACATTCATCGCCATGTACAGGCTCGACAACCTGTCACGACATGTCTTGGGTCTCCGGCCTTAGGCTTTTCTGTGCCATTAGATCCCTGTCGGGCTTTGTTTTGGTATTCTCTTATCCCATCACCTGAGTTGGCCGATGCACGGAGAAGCCCAGGTACTCCAGAACATGGCACCCATGACGCTCGCCTACTCACTCCGCGTACATTGCCGCGTCTGATATATCTCATCGGACGTGCTAAAACGGACCAGTTGACTTTGGCACTACGCAGGCAAATTATATTTAGCGGGGCATATGTATAGGGTATCTCGAAGTGGTCCGCTTTCACTCCCCCTCCACTTGCGCTGGTTACCGCTCTGACCCCGATGTTCCTGTACCTGCTATTAGGCATATTGTCTATTTATCAGGCAGCAGACGCCACACCCAGAACCCGCAATGGCCTGGGAACAATTGCTTTGGAAGAGGCCTGGCAGTTCCCGGAGTTGGCATACCTTGCAGAAAACTATGCACCTCCGGTAGGACAGACGACTGAAGATCTGTCAAACAACCTTGTGGATATCCAGGGTCATAGGCTTCAACTCATGGATGAGTACGGGATTGACTATATGGTAGGTCTTCCCAAGATTTTCTACAAGATGTATGTGGACGGTTGGGCCTGATCGCATCCTGAGATTTTGTCATGGACAAGTCCGGGGCCGCAAGGGTACTCGAATCAGACTGAGGCCGAGGCTATGGCGACGAAGGCGAACGATTACCTTTATGAACAGGTTTGGTTTCTGTACTACATCTCAAACGTATTACATCTGAGGGGTCGGTAATTCAGATACAAAACAATACCGCTCGTTTCGGTGGCTTTGCAGCCTTGAGTATGCACGACCCCGTTCAAGCAGCAGCGGAGCTCAATCGGACCGTCACAGAATATGGTTTCGTAGGTGCACTGTACGTTTGCCGTCGGTGTGAGAGCAGCATGAATCACATATATCGACAGGCTGAACGATTATCAAGAATCCGGACCCGACAATGGCACACTTCTGTTCTACGATCAACCTGAGTACGACGTATGTCGCGATCTACATAACTGTTCACATCGTTACGAAAGCTGTTCCAGGTATTCTGGCAAATGGCCACTGACCTCGATGTTCCAATTTATATGCACCCCCGTCTCCCTGTTACGCAAGAGATAGACCTCTTGTGGCAAGGGCGAAAGTGGCTGCTCACAGCGCCCTGGCAATTCGCGAATGACCTATCGAGTCATGTGCTGGGGATAGCTACGAACGGGTGCGTCGATAGACCGGATCAGATGTATACGCTGAATAGCATCGGTTCTAGTGTTTTCGATCGCTTCCCATCCCTTCGCATGATCGTCGGGCACAATGGGGAGCGGATTCCTTCCGATTTTTGGCGTGCGGATCACATGTTAGAGAGGCAGAAGCTCTTAGGCATGCCTATGAACAGCACTATCGTGGGGTACCTGAAGAAGAACATCTGGATCACGACGTCTGGCGAATTTTACAATGATATTCTGCGATACCACATCAACCAACTTGGGGCTGATCGGATTCTGTTCAGTGTGGATTAGTGCGTCGTGCTGACAGCGAATGGTCTCCTGATGTCCTCATGCACAAATTCACAGTCCGTACGAAACAGTCGAAGAAGCTTCGAGGTGGTTTGCCCGGTTCCCTTTCGCCGACGACGATGAGAAATATTTGATCTCTCGAGGCAACGCCATAAGCATCATGAAGCTCGATTTACGCTAGGCGGCATCAACAACTATGATTGTATTGTTGAGGGTACGTTCTCTCTAAATTCGGGCACGCTCATTGAATAGGGTCACTGAATCTATTTGCCTAGTTATAGTGATCCTAGGAGGTATCTGAGTGATCCCCTTCATCTAGTCCCTATTATATACATCACGTGTTCAAGCAATGCCTATCGCGAATGCGAGTCAATAGTCAATGAACTTACCGACCCGCGATCGCTGGCCCGGAGTTCGATCTAGTGCTGTACCTATGATACCTCAATCTCCAGCGCATGACGGCGCGGTAACACTGTACATACGGCCCATAGCCAGCGTTTCTTACCGGAAGGCGCGGTGTCTCCCATCGTCCGGTCGTGAGTATCGATGTACTCTCACCACAGCTAAATGTATGAAGTGCTTGCGGGTATGCGTTACTGGAGGTACATCTCCTCTCCATGTTTCTCAACAAATCAAGGGCTCCGGGCTTCGTCACTCCTGAAGATGTATGGCCGCCCACCCTGCGATCCCATATACACGTTGCGCATGTGTCTCGTTCCGCTTTCTTACTTGGTATCGAGCTACAGACACACGATACACTGATGTCAATGTAGTTTTCATATCGAGGGTCTACGTGTCTTACAATGCTTTCCCCTTTACAGCATGCGAGGAATATTTAGGAACTGCAGTTCGTAAACGGATGTTCCGCTCCTTCAAGCATTGTATATCCTCCCGACCAGCCGGATCACTGCGTTTACTGCTCGTGCTCCAGCCTATGGACTGTCCTCTTCCCCGGGTGATATCTTGTCGTAGTCTTGTCCCTGTTGACTGTTCTAAATGCCAGCTGGGCAAGTGATATCCGACATCACAGAGGTGTGCTTTTACCCGACTTCGTATCCAGACAGCTCCCGACGTATGGACGAACGGACGGTACCGCTAGACCCGGGGTCGTCCAGAGCAACGTCACCCGTTTCGCCCACTTTCTCTTGAACCCCCGTTAATGTAGCCTTGAAATGATCAAGACGTGAACGGGTCGAAGCAGATGCAGCAGTCGGCCGAATGATGACACTTAGGTATTAAGGGGTGTGGAATGGTGTATGGTTATAATGCAACAGCGATGGGAGTAGCTAACAGTATGGCTTCACGAATGGAGCAGCGGTACCGAGAAGACGAGTTACCGTACTTGTTCCCAAGAGGCGTTCGAGGGTAGTCATCCACTCAGCACTGGCAGGATAGTTAGTGAGTGCGAGAGTGAGTAATTATCAAAGTGAAACAATCCACCCTTGGACATTGACATCCGCGGGCGTATCGTTGTTCAGTGTGTGGATTCCTCGTTGACCTTAGACACTGCAACATACCAGCCAAAGCGTGAAGCGGGCAGAGCACAGTTGGAAGCATGCGTGCCCAGCATCACAGATTGCCGCATCTGAGCATGCAAGTTAGGGGCGCAGGTGTTACCGTGTCCGATATCTTACCCTATGTAAGTGACGGCAACCTGCTCTAGTACAAATGCCCCAGTTGCGTGTGTCAGATGTGGCCTGAACTGAGCAGTCAGGCAGGGGAATGACGGATCCGTTCAACTCGCCTCTGTAGAATGAGTGGGGCAAGTTCAGTGGGCCTGGGGTCCCTGAGACTGGCGCTATGCATCGGGCTCATCGCATGCGGGGGGTATAAAACCTGCTATTGCTGGAGCCTGGAGGCGTCCTTGAAGACTGAAGTCAGCTCTCACAATCGCCTTGGGCTTCAAGGCTGAGACCGTGGTTCAGGCCTGTTCAGGTAGCTCGACACATCTATTTCAGTCCCAAGATCACCCTACTACATACACATTGCGGACACGAGCTCAGAGCTGTGAAAGGCTTGCGCATTCATCCCCAGCGTTCTCCACTTTGCCTTGCCCATATCACGTTCAAAACCAAGCACAAATTTGCCTCCTTGTTCCTCTTCAATGGCTGCTAACGATGCCACAATTCATTTGGCTGAGGAGCCATTTGCCCTTGAGATCAAGAGTAAGTGATGCCTTTCGGCGAGTGTCCGAGTTGCGCCGCCAACATCATCCACAACACCGTAGACATCAAGATCCATGGGCCCCCTGGGCGGCCCCTCGAACGTGAGAAGTGGGGCAACCATAAACTATATGTGACGGTGATATGCACTGACACACAACAATCACCAAGGACCAAAAGAAATAAACCTAAACCCCGTGATATGGGTGAAGGCGGTCTGAGACAACTGAAGGGTATTTAATAGTTCGAGGGGGAAAGGAGGAGTAAGACGCCGTAGGGTAGTCCGTAGGAAGACCTAGAAAAATAAAACAAAATCTTGATGCCTGAAACAAACACTAATGGACGCTCCGGAGTATTTATCTCCGAAAAGTCGCAAACAAAGTCGCAAACCACGGAACCGAGTGTAGGTTCGGGCCCACGGGAGTAGAAATTGCTAGAGAAACTTGGTTAATTTTATTTCGCTATGTGAGACTCACCGGAGCTAATTGGATCGATGGCGGAGATAATTCACTCGACGAGTCAGGCCTATTGGCAAAGCTAAGATCGGTTATAATTCGCTAAGTTCGACGCTTTCGAACTTCTCGGGTCGCTGAGATCGTAACTCTAATTCTCTGAGATGGTGAAGTCGAAACTTGTTTTTCTGTATGCTACTTTGTACAATTTATACTGCAGGAATGGCTTTGCGACCGTTCGGAGATAAATAACAAATAACCGCCGCTACCCACAGGATTGCTCAGCACTTTCCTCCGCTATACCATACACCATACGACTCTCTTGCACTCCTACTTGCTCATCCCAGCCCCTAGAGGTC
>NW_006920417.1:729490-732036 GCF_000344685.1 Gloeophyllum trabeum ATCC 11539 | reverse complement strand
ATAGCTTGCGAACTGTCCGATGGGGTGATGGGAGATATTTGTATTTTATGTGTGTCCTAACTAAAGCACGAATCAAGGAGCGGAGCAAAATAAAGTGAGTGAAACAAGTGCGAAGAAAAATGCGAAAATGCCTGGGTATATGGAGCCCATCGCTTCCCTCCCCCTGACTGAAATCTGAACTGTCCTCAGTTCGCTTCGTCTTCATCGTCCCCATGATCATCCTGTTCTTCCATCCTTCGTACTTGATCCTCGCCAACATCTGTAAAATCCTCCGGGAGCGTAATGGATTTTCTTGCGAGGTAGGGAATGACGCCGAACGCAGCAAAGGGTCGATCGAAGAGCGTATCATCGAGTTCAGCAAGAATATAAGCTCCGCCACGGTTCCTCGACACTGTAATAAGTGGTCCGAGGTACCTGGGTATTCAATGGGAGGAACGAAGTCCTTGCAAAATTGGCCATGCTCCGAGTCGTTCCAGGCAAATGCCTGGTCGTGCTTGCACATAAACTCGTCCATTAGATTTAGCTCCGCTTCCGTAAGGAATCCGCTAGGATGGGCCTTGTGTAGCGCATCCCTATGCTCTTGTGAATATCGTCCGGTTGGCTGGAAGGAAGGGGGAATTGGGGATAAAATCGGCATGTCGGCCAGCGGATCTCCTACAATATTGCGCTGGATTCTATACTCCTTGGGCAACGTCGCAGGGACCGCTCGGACCTTTTTGGCGACTGGTTTATACTTTTTCTTTGTGGCAGCAAAAATCGGAACTGGTGAATAGGCGGAAAGATAGAGGAAAGGAATGGAATTTTGTATTGAGGTTTTGCTATTTTCTTGATCACCTAAAATATGGAACGCAGAAATCTGAAACCGGGCGGGGGTATCTGTCTCTTCGATGACAAGGGCCGCCCACTGCTCCTCGTCTGAGTCGCCTAAAAATAAATCATCCCGCTCTAGAGGCGGGGCCTCGAAATCGAGGGCGACCTCTTGGAAATGTCGGGATAGTGGACACAATTCCAGAGTTGGGGTCGTTGATCGTGATCGTCTGGTCCTCATTTTTGAAATTTTTGATGCAACTCTCCGTTAATACATCGAAGGGACGTCCCAATAAAATGTCGTAGGCCGGATCCCTAATAACATGGATCTGGAGGTAAACGGTAATATCTCCGACCTGGAAGGGAATATTGTGCGCCAGTCCCAACGACATATCGATCGTCTTGTTCGCCAACTGCATCTGGAGCTGAATGGTGGGATCATACTGAAGTCCTAGAGAATGGCAAACTGCTTCGGACATTGCGACGATTTGGGAACCTGGATCTAAAATTGCCTCGACCTTCTCCTGGTTGTCTATGAGCCCCATAATAGACCGCAGAGCATGCGACTCCTTGGCCACGACCAACTGCTTCGGCGTCTCCCCCGGACCTAGACTCCGGAGATAAATTTCGTAGGGGTCGGGTACCACCAGCACTCCAGGACGGATCGAACTACCACTGTGAATTAATTGCTCCACGTCCGGCAACTCCGGACCATCGTCTTCATCCTCCACTTCCTGTATAGTGGCTTGGAGTCGAACAGCGGGCGGTGCGGGCACTTTCTTGGGTGTCACAATGTCCCTATATTTCGCGCGGACCTCCGGAGCGATGGATAATAATTCCTCAGAGGTCAACGAAATATTTGGAGTCTTGAGCGACCGCTCAAACACCAGGTCCGAGATGCGAGGATTATAAACAGGGGCCTGGGTGCGGTAGGCTGGCTCCTTGGCTTGTGACGCTTCTGCTGCTTGAGCCGAGCCTTTCTCGACACTCCGGGGAATTGCCTGCCTAGGCCTGTTGACGTCCCTTGCACCGGCGAATGGATGGATTGGTCCCTCTGACATGTGAGGTGGGGACTCTCGATTTATTGCCGGCCGCACTGCTTCGGCCACTGGCTGCTCTCGTACCGGTTGACTCTTGGCTCTAGAGGGTGCGGGACCTGCCGGACCAACTCCGGACTCCTTGGAGGGGTTGGAAGACCTATTCGGCGGAGGAACGTAGACTCCATCAAAAACCTGCTTCCCTTTCCCTCTCAACGCAAATAATTCCCGCTCCAAGGCCTCAATTCGCTCCCGCTGGTCCAAATGGAACATATCCGTGGTCTGTGGGGCCGCCGACGCTCGCACCTCCTCCCATAGCATTGTGTCCAATAAATGGACGCTTGTCTGCCCGGGGTTCTGGCGATGCCATTCTAAAATGCGGTCCCTCATCGTCGCTCCTGGTACGGACCTCGAGACCATCGCTCCGCCTGGCAGGACCACTTGTC
The DNA here is from genome assembly GCF_000344685.1 of Gloeophyllum trabeum ATCC 11539. Taxonomy (NCBI): domain Eukaryota; kingdom Fungi; phylum Basidiomycota; class Agaricomycetes; order Gloeophyllales; family Gloeophyllaceae; genus Gloeophyllum; species Gloeophyllum trabeum. The sequence continues at coordinate 729,746 of NW_006920417.1, read as the reverse complement.
CCTCCGCGTTCCGCTTGCACCGACCGGCCCTAATATCCTCCTCGACCTTGGGACATCTCCTGATCAAGTGGTCGCTCTCCCCGCAATAAATGCAGTGGTAATTCATGGGGGCAGGTCTGTTGAACGTCGCAGGGGCCATCGCAGCGTTCTGCTGAACCGCGGCTACTAGAGCTTGACTGATGGATTTTGTGATGACCTCCACCAATGATGATAGGTCCTCCGTCTTCACCACCGGTGCGCTCGGAGCACTCCGAGA
>NW_006920417.1:602752-727573 GCF_000344685.1 Gloeophyllum trabeum ATCC 11539 | reverse complement strand
CACTCCTACTTGCTCATCCAGCCCCTAGAGGTCGCCTCGATGCTCCGCCACCTGATCCAAGCGGTCCCATCACTCCGTGTGACGCGCCGGTCACGTGCTAATTACCTCCGGCCGCTTGCTGACTGATGCTGGCCTCATGGTGACTCGTATGCGTCCGCACCTTCGGTATTTTGATGGAAACAAGAGAGGGAGTATGCTGGAGGGTGGGAATGAGGACGACGCCCCTCGATGGAAGTGTCCGTGGGCCCCGGAGCTAATTCGCCTAGAAGTCGCATAGATTAAGTCACCTCGGAGCTTGCGTTTGCGGAGATAAATCGTGGAATGGGTCCGTGTATATCTTGGGGATGCTAGGAAGTCCGGAGCTAAATAGAGCAATTCTTTAGAGCCCATAGAAGCCTAGTGGCGTGTGAGTGCTGTGTCGAATAAGCTCCGGAGGGCTTGTACGATGTGCTGAGTCCGCGTTTTCGGGGGTCAGACGATCCTGAGGCTTATCAACGGTCTCTGTCGGTGTCATCGCACAGAAAACAAAGGCCATCTCCGCGAAGGGTCTGCATGTGCAATGGAATGATACAGTTTCATTGTAAGTCATATGCAAGCCTTTGAGTACCTGATGCCTCCCTCATCTTACCTCGAACAATCAGCAACAGCATTGGAAGTTCTTTGGGTGTGCTACTTGCCATGACCTTGGAGTATAAGCATCGGTTGCACAAGGATGAGACTATCTGCCGTTTGGACGAAAGCATTGGCAGGTTGGTGGGCTCTTTCTTGGAGCAGCAAGGTGTGACATGACTTCATAGTTTCTTTGTCTTGCATCTTACTTCACCATATGTGAATAGTTGTTCGTGATCTCCAGGGATATCCAGTATACACCATTGAGTTTGACATCACAACAAGGCCTATCAGTGCCTTTGCAGAGGCTGCCATAGCTCAAGCATCTGATGCAGTTGGTGCTATGAACACCATTCAGCATATTTCCCTAGCCCCAGCTGCAAATGAGGTGGTAGGAACAGTCCTCTCTGCTGTACCACCAGATACAGTATCTACTTTGGAGTCTGTCATGGCTACACTTGACATCCTAAGTAAAATAGGGGGTGTCCTTTCTGATAGTCATTTGTCTTCTTTTAAGATGCTTACCAAGTATATCATCAGATCCACCCTTGGGCAAAGATGGCCTACAGTATCTTTGAAGGAGCCTACAAGGTTGAAACAAAGTACATTGCCTGTCATATACAATGCTTACATTCTACACTCTCTGCAGGTCATCAATGATGCATCTGAGTGTGACATCAACATTCAAGATTTATTGTCTACTATCAAGAAAGTATTTGCTTTTGCCAAGGAAGCACAGGATCTTCCAGAAAAGTATACAGAGCAGAAAGAGATCATTATCCAGATGCTACAGCAAGCAGTAGAATGTGGCCACTTCATTCAGGCCTACACAAAGGATAAAAGCTTCTGTGAGATCATTGCTTTTCACACATTTGCTCGTGATCAGGATTATTTACATGACCCTTCTAGTTTTCAGGGCATGGAAGCACTCTGCTGCAGATACTGACAAGCTAATTGCTGATTACATTGCAAAGTTTGAAGAGCTTGCAAGGGATTTCCACAGCAATGGTCTCCTCCATACTCAAATCCTCTGTGTCAGAATAAAAGAGGACCTAGGAGGGATACGTAAGTTGACAACTTCTACAAATTTGCTATGGTGCTTATGGGTTATAGGTGAAATGGTGGGCAAGGTTGAAGTGAAGGATATCCATTATGCTGAGGGTGCCTCATTTCAATCATCAAAGTGCTGTTTGCCAGGCACCTGTGTGGTGCTGCTTGATGATATAACCCAGTGGATCAACAGCAGCAGTCATGAGCAGATCCTTTTACTTACAGGTGGTGCAGGTACTGGCAAGTCCACAGTGGCTCATACTATTGCAAGGTGGTTTGACAAGCAGGGAAGACTTGGATCCTCATTTTGCTTCTCAAGAGCTGAAGCAGGTCACACACCATTCAAGCTCTTTGGTACCATTTCCTGTGATCTGTCTCATCCTTTCCCACAGGTGAGGGAGAAGCCCTTGGAGCTCAAGACTGCCTTCTGCACTACCAGTGACATGATAGATCAATTTGAGCAGTTTCTGCAGAAGACTACAAGTGGACTCAATATCCTGGGACCCATTGTTATTGTCATCGATGCTTTAGATGAAAGTGGACAGGCTATCGACCACTGGGCCATGCTGGACATTCTGGCCACAAAGATACATCTTCTTCCAAACCGACTTCCACTTTGTCATAACATCTCATCCAGAGCCAGACATCATACAGGCATTTGCCACTACTTCCAATGTGTGGCATGTACAGATGAAAGAATTCCCAGGGACTCATCAGGATATCTCAGCATACATTTACTCCACCTTAGCTCCTGAAGGCAGACTGTTACCAGGGCTCCAGTGGACTCATTGCAAAGATCTGGTGAAGTACTCAGGGGGACTTTTCCAATGGGTCTTTGTGGTTTGCAGTCTTATCAAGCAGTGATTCCACCTTCACAATGGGCTGCAAGGATTACCAGTGCACCAGTGCAGGCTACAAAGGCTCTCAATCAACTGTATCTGAATGTTCTTGGGCAGCTCTTTGATGATATACATTGTCCAGCTTCCAAGAAACTGTTCCATGGTGCTCTGGGTCCACTGTTGGCCTTGCTCAAGCCAGTCTCCATGGAGACTTTGCATATGCTGCTCACAAAATCTGAAGTCACTGAGGTCCCCTGGGAGGACATCCAATATGTGCTGGGATTCTTGGGGTCATTCCTGGATGGTGTAACCATCGGCAGCAACAGACCTATCCAGCCATTACACACTTCCTTCCGTGACTTTCTTACCAGTGAAGAGAATAGAAATGATGCAGGGGAGTTCTTCATCACTTTATCTGATCACCACTAGACATTATGTCAGGCATCTCTACAACAAATCAACTATAGGGTCAAGTTCAATCACTGCAAGCTTGCAACATCTTATAGGTGCAATGTGGACCAAAATGCTCAATTGCCAGATTCAGCCATCATCTATGCCTGTCAGTTCCTAGGAAAGCATTTGGAATGGGTACAGCACTGTGCTGAGCTTGAATGTTGTCCAAGATACTCAAATTGCTTTACTGGTTGGAAATCTTGAGTATTCTTCACCTGCTGCAGGTTACTACACCCACCTTACTCCAAGTAGCCACATGGATGATGGTGAGCTTTGAAAACCTATTAGCCATAGATCTATCCACTTATTGTTTATTACATTCAGGGCTACAGTCAGGAGCTTACTCGCCTTGCAGAAGATGGTGCTCAATTTGTTTCATACTTTGCAACCCCCATAGCAGAGTCAGCACCACACATCTATCTATCTGCAATCCCCTTTGCCCCAAAGACTTCTCACGTAGCAACACTCCACCAGACTTCTTTGGCAAGGACACTTGCAATAATGGATGGCAAGCTGACAAGCTGGCCAAATCATCAACTCATGATGCAAGACCATGATAGTTTCTTCACATCTGTGGCCTTCTCACCTAATGGGAGGCACATTGACTCCGGATCTTTGGACAGGACAGTCAGGGTCTGGAATGCAGAGACAGGAGAGGCAATCTGTGAGCCTCTTCAAGGCTATGATGATGGGGTCAGCTCTGTGGCCTTCTCACCAGATGGGAAGCACATCATATCTGGATCTTATGACAGCACAATCAGGATCTGGGATGCAGAGACAAGGGAGGCAATTATAGGGCCTCTCCGAGGCCATAATGCTGCAGTGACATCTGTGGCAATCTCTCTGACTTGGAAGCACATCATCTCTGGATCTTGGGACATGACAATCAGGGTCTGGAATGCAGAGACAGGAGAGGCAATCAGGGAGCCTCTCCAAGGCCACAATGGCTGGCTCACAGCTGTGGCATTCTCCCCTGATGGAAAGACCATTGCTTCTGCATCTACAGATTGCACAATCAGAGTCTGGGATGCAGAGACAGGGAAAGCAATTAGTGAGCCTCTCCAAGGAGATGACAATCAAGTGACATCTGTTGCCTTCTCCCCTAATGGGAAGCACATCATCTCTGGATCTGGTGACAAGATAATCAAGGTCTGGAATACAGAGACAGAAGAGGCAATCAGTGAGTCTCAGGGCCAGGGCTATCATGATCAGTGCAATTGTGTAGTCTTTTCCCCAAGCAGACAGCACATTATCTCTCATTCTTTGGACCACATAATCAGAGTCTGGGATGCAGAGACAGGAGAGGCAATTAGTGGACCTCTCCAAGGCCATAATGGCCAGGTCACATGTGTAGCCTTCTCCCCTGATGGAAAGAGTATTGCCGCTGGATCTGCAGACAGGACAATCAGAGTCTGGAATCTAGAGAGAGGAGAGGGCAAGTGTGACAGCATACCTTTGGGTGAGTGTGGTTTGCAATTGGCTGGCTCAGTAATTGACATTTTTGTCATTTCTTTCTAGATTTGCTGAGAACTGCTACTATGGATGAATCTGGGTGGGTGAAAGGTCCCACAGAAGAGTTGTTATTCTGGGTCCCTCCTGTCCACCGCCAGGGTCTCTTGAGACCAGACAACACTCTTGTCATAGGTGCACACCCAACCAGGCTTAATTTGGAGAGTTTTGTGCATGAGGAGGACTGGGTGAAATGTCACTTTCCTTGAGTGTACAACCTCCCAGACCATCCATGTTCTGCATCTGCAAAAAGTTGTATTACCAAGCACTTGATGTATAAATGTACACCTAGGCTATGCTATTGTTCATGTGTGCATGTAGTATTCCAGACAGATAGTTACAGCTTTGAGGTTACTTCTCTGTACTCCATACCTTCAGTTCCTACCTTGTCAACATCATGACCAGCCCCACCCTCATCCACAATTCCAACTAGCTGAGATTGGTTCTCAAACCACCAGCCCATTACAAACTCTTTCTCCTTATCTCCCATATGCTCTGATGTCTCCTCAAAAAGTGCTTCCACCAACTCCTTCCTCCCCGCTCCTCCAGCATCAGCATAAGTAGGAGAAACAATAGAACATATCTCATTCAGTACCCTCGGTAAAAGCGAGAGGGGCAATGCCGGCACCACGGATATAAGGGATAATAGCAAGCGGTGCCGTCGCTCGTAACTCGAAGACTCCACCCCGGACGTGGAAGCGGACGGTGAGTTGGGAGCGCAGCCAAGGGAGCGGATGATGTCCAATAACGAGTAGACACAGTAGCACAGGAGGGACTCGTCAGGCGAGGCGGCGGCTCCGGTGGCGAGAGTCGAGAACGCGAGCCGCAGCTGAGACGTAGTCAACGCGCCTTCGTGTGAATTCTGTCGGGCCATGGTATGCGGTGAGATTGCGGGCAGAACGGAAATGTAAGGATGCTCGCACCTCGATCAAGCAATTTGTGTAGAACGGCACGAGCCGCTCAACGAACGTCGGTTCCCTCCCTCTTTCCTTCCCCTTAGCACTCGGCTGTTCTGCCTCCGTATGCCCTTTCTGCTGCTGCTGCGCATACTTGGAGAACATCGCCAGCACGACCGAGTGCGCCGACTCGTACGTCTCGCGGTGCGCTGGCGACGACAGGTGGCTGCGAGCGGCGACGTCAGTGACCACTACCGCACCGACGCACACGGGAGATGACTCACGGGAGGCAGAGCGGGAAGATGGCATGCTCCAGGGTGTGGTCCGCTACCGACGGCACCAGCTGCTCGATGCAGACGAGCGCGAACGATTTCTTCGCCATTTCGGGCAGTGAGAGACTGGCAGCATCTGGAGAGCCTTCAGTATGTGGTAATCAACCTGAGTAAGCGAAGGGACATACTACGAGACGAGAATTGGTGGATGAGCCCGTGGACGAACTTGTCGCTCTCGCTCGGGTCCGCCGCAAGAATGTCGAGCGCCGTGTACACCGCCTTCTTCAGCTCCCTGAATCCGCCGCTCGTCGTCGCGCTGATACTGCCGAACTGCGATATCACAAATGACAAGCGCGAGAGCATCTCGAGGGACAAGAGCGCGAGGGAGGCGGGCGTATGCGGGGAGGACTGGGGTGGTCTGAGGAAGAGCAGGGAGGAGAGAATGGGCTGGGTGAGCATGATCGCGGTGAAGAGGAGGGTTTTGAGCGTCGTCCAGACGGCGGTGGTCAGCTCTCGTGAGGACGGGACTGGATTAGACATGCTCGCGTCAGCGGACGAACACGCAGGAGACCTTGACAATACTCGCCTATATTCTCGTCGTTGCTGACAGAGGAAAGAGAGGATTTAACCCAGTCTGACTCGACTCTGACGGCCAGAGCTTGAAGGGTTTGCAGAGTCTGCGCCATTGCCTCCCAGGCCTCCGCCGGTCGTTTGTCTGCGAGCAGGGACAGGCAGCGGGCACAGAACCTCGACAGGGGCGCTATGGAAGCGTATAAAGGGGATGATGTGACTTGCTGAAGTTCGGTCGCTAAACGAGAGTTCGGCTACGGACGTGGCATCACCAGGTGCCTCAGCTGATGGTACAGACCAGACATACCTCGGCTGCCAGTTGACCGTTGGCGCCTCTCGTGAACGAATTAGGGAGAGAGGCCAAGAATTCTCCGGAGTGGTATACAGATGAGATTGTAGATGCGAGGAGGGTAACGAGGGTCTGCAGCGGACGGTCAGTGCCGCAGGTACGTATGGACGGTCGGAGCTCACAGTAAGTGGAAGTGCCTTGAGTTTGTCCGACGGAACAGCGGGTATAAATTGAGACATCAGTAGGAGAGCTAATGATATGAAGTCCACTTGAGAAAGAGACCGAGTAGTCAGCGTGAGCCACGGTAATCAGAGAGCTTGCACACGAACATCCTTCTGGTTCATGCTCCGGATGGAACTCCTTCTCCCAGCCAGCCAACGACTGCATGGAGGCGTATAGATCCATGACCTCGGCCAGAGCGACCACGAGCTCGTTCTCAACCTTGCCTCTCCCGGCACCGCCCTCGATCTTCGCTTTCACGTCTTCTAGGCCCAAGAGCAGTCCGCCAAAGCAGACCATCCTAAGCATGGCCTGCCCGCCCTGGCATCCTTTTACAACCGCTTTGGCCCACTCCGAGAGCCTCGCTTTCGGCGAGCGCCTGAATATCGTGTCGTTATCCTTCTTGATGGATTGGTACTTGAAGTGGACAGCATGGCGGAACGCGGTGCTCAGCGCCAGTAACTTTGCGTGCGAGAAAGGTCGAAAGAGCGGGCTGCTTATGACGGACGCTGCGAGGGGAGTCGGTGATGGCTCGACATTCGCGAGGTAGTGCGCTATCGAGGCCTGCAGAGCTTCCAACGACAGACTGGTGGACGCGCGGTGCAGGTGATTCAGCAAGTTCGTGTAGCCTCTGTCCGGCAGTGCCATGTTAAATTCGAATTCAGTCAGACCATTCGATCCGAGCCGTTAACGCAGCACTTGGACGCGCCTGCCAGTGCGATCAGCGCGTACAGCAGCCACGTGTTTACACCAGTCATCCTCCTCGGGGCTTCCTTCTTATCTTACGTAAGAGGCTTCTGAGATAGTTCGGTCGAGTTGACTCCAGGCGCGGAGCAGGCTTGTCCCCCGAAGCCCCGCCCGTCCCATCTCCCGATCTCGCCACAAGTATGACTCGGAGAGACGGTATATAAAGGTGACTGACGTGGACCTGATTTCTGGTGTATGGCGTCGTCTGAGACGCTGCTCATTGTTCAAGTCACGAAAAGCGGTATGCAGCCGGATTCAACATGCAGTCCTAACAAGAAAAGTTGTTGTGAGGACCTTTCTAATAATCAATTTTCGTGTTAGGCTCCTGCCACCGCCTCGACAACGCACGGTGTCACAAGATCAGGTATGTTAGTACTCAACGTGCGTCGGTCGTCGTCGCGCAGGCCACATTCAAATGCACTCCGTGAAGGATCATACAAAAGTCCCATTGCTTTTCGGTCGCGAACGTCTTCAGTCATTCAATCGACAACTCTAGCGACATGGCAGTGCTGGCAATTATGCGAAGCTGCCGAGGTGGTTAGGTCGCCGCTACATTCTCCTGTTTGCATGGACGCCCAGGTGACTGTGAAGTCCTCGCAGGTCTAATTTAAACATCCCACTCTTTCCTCACCAGTCAGACCGCGCCCAATTGCTCGTGTTCGCCGATGCAGATCGGAAGGTTCCCTCTCCCAAGACCTTGGGATCAAGATGTTTTACCAGAAGACACACAATTCCTCGCGCGGTCGCTCATTATCTCTCGGATTTTTTTCCCGGGCGCTGCGGAATAGATGCACGCTTTATCTGGGCTCTGATCTCGACTCTCCGCTGTTATTCTCGGGATGCCCTGCCTTGTACCCTCGTCTGAACAAAATCTCGTACGCCCTTCCGCGCAAGAGAACTATTCTAGCGGATCGAAGCTTTTAGAATGACAGAGTCTGGCGCGGTGCCAATATATCTCGAGCTATCAGGTCAGGCGCGACTCGTCCCCGAACTTGAAAGCAGTGAAATTGTCAGGAAGATGGCTGTTATCCGGATTACTCCCCGCTGATTGCCATCTCGGTCTTTCTCAACTTTTGGTTGTGTTTACCATGCCTCAAGGCAGGAGTTCATGGAGAACATTCAGCGAAGGTCTGCCTTCATATCCAAAGACTCTCAGTTCAGGGAACTCTGGGGCTGCGCAGTCGAATACAGAACGTGCACCCACAAATCGTTTTCAATGCTCATCCTGGGTTTCATCGTGAACTTCTCTTTAGCTTTCGCTGTTCAGCTAGCCTGCGTCCGTCCTGTTCGAGTATCCCTGTGGCGTCTGCACAGCAGCTGCGGGACTGCGTATTACAATGAGCCTGGCAGAAGCTTGCCAGTTCATCCAGTATGTTCGTTGCTGTCTCAAACCCCGCAGCCATCCCAGCACGCGAGCGCGCGCTCTTGTGCCAATTGTTCGCAACCTCCTGCGCCGTCGGCGCTCCGCGCCCGGTGGTCGCGGTCCATGTCGGCAACTGCGGTCCGCCAGAGAGGGGCAGCCAATGGGGTGCCAGAGCCGACGATGTTCTAGGTTTAATAACGCATCGGGCGACGAGCGCGCTCTCCACGACCGCATGCTGCGACTCTCACGACAGGCGGGATCTTCCCTTTGTGGGATCGCCAAGCACCGCGCCCTGCGCCCTGCAGGCCGCCGCCCTTATCAGGCGCTCGCCCCATGTTCCGTACAATGTAATCGCTGTGGGCTCTCCGGTATACGAGGACTAACGTGGCTTTGGGTGCGCCTTTGTATTGATGTTTACACGGACGACGTGTCCAGTGATATATTGGGCGGGGAAAACAGCGGTCACTAGAGGCAAGTGTGCGAAGGCAGCACAGCAGGCACAGCATGGGCTGCCCGAACGCGTCGTTGTTCCTGCCGGATAGGCGCTCGGCGGTGCTTGGTCATCGCCGCGGCCAAGTCATCCTTCGGGATTCCGGATCTCTGCTATCGGTCCCGGCAGTGACTCGACGTCGAAGAATAGCATGACTCGAGCGAGAATTCAGGCAAATACTGGTTTTTGAGAGGACCAGTCTTGCGATGTATTTCGAGTGTAGAACATGGATACAACGAGCGACCACCGCAGCAAGTGCACAAGTAAATACGACGCCGGAGAGGCAATGAGATCGATAATTAGCGTGCCTTGATATGAGGCAGAAGCCGGCGATGCGGACGGGCGCTATCTGAGCTTGAAATGGCAAGGCAGTGAAATTTTGGCTGGATATATAAGTCTCCAGTCGAGTCAGCCCGCCTCTCGTTATCCTTCTCCCCCCACCACCACAACAGACATCCTTGAGTATCGAGCACTACTCAGGGACGTCCAATACACAGTACATCCGTGTACTATCAACAGCACAGCGATCTGTGAGTGGCCCCGATTCCCTTTTCCTTGAACGCGTTCGGTATCGCCGCCATTTCCTGCCTCGCTTTGAGCCCGCCGCGCGAGTCATCATCTTTTCATTTCGCCGTTATACCCATGACTCCGTTCATGTCGTGCGCTGCGGGTGTGGGCCCGGACCCTTCAGCGGACCCCAGCTATGCGGGTTATGATCCGTCGCATATGCAGATTCCTCTGCGGATGTCGTCTGTACGGCGTCAATGTCACCCAGGGTCCGAATCGTCATCGCCAGAATGTCATTCGCCCATGTGCACTGATTCGTCGACGGCGGACGATGCTGAACGTCATCCTTCCCCTGTTGACTCGACGCTGACCTGGTCATCATCGGCCCATTCCAGACGTAATCGACCGCCGGCATTGTCGCCCGCACAGCAGCACAACTTCACCCCGCCTTTCGAGATACCAGCCTCACATAGTAACCCTTACACTGCATACATCAGCCAAGATGTTCGCCCTCCTCAACTAAGCGCAGCTCACCCTGCACCTAGTCGTTCGATATCTCGTCACCATGGACATATCGCTGCTCGGCCCCTTGAAAGTCAACTTTCAAGCATTTCTCCAAACCCTTCCCACCATGAATCGATAGCTCAGTCGTCACCTCGTCTTCGGACACTTCACTCGGTTCACTACACCGTGTCGGATCTCGCTAGTCAATATGGCATCCCCCAGCAATTGCCTCCAGTCCCTCGTACAACGCCTCGCCACCAACCAGAGATTGTAGAGCGCCCGGAACCCTCATTCCAGTTCCCCAGTATCCTTTCTAATTATCTTGCGATGTTAAAAGAAAAGCCCGAAGATGGTCAAGCAGCGGCCGTGGAGCCTGTTCCCGCCGCTGCAGCCGCAGATGAATCGGTGCAAGCCCTTATGGACGTATTGCAAGGTGAATTATATTCTTTGAGGCGTCGCATCGTCCCGCTAATACTCGTCGATCGCGCCTCAGCCTCGCCAGCCTTTGCATCGTCGCCAGAATTTCACGACGCGCGGAGCTTCACTGCTTCGCCTGAGTTCGACATGTTACAGGACTTCCTGACGTCTCCTATGGACGACTCGCCTCTCGAGGATTTCCTTTCGACCCCGGTCATGGCTGACAGCGACATTCATCAACCTGCAGTCTACGACTCTGGCGTCTCTGGTAGTCTCTTTGCCGACATGCCACTTTTTGGTGACGATACGTCGGCTTACGCTGACGGCTTCGAGTTCCCTAAGCCAGCTGCCGACTCATCTACTCTCGGTACCTTTGATCATCTCATTTCCATGTCGCCAAATACTCCTTCCCTCGATCCGTCTTCGCTGTTGACGTCGCCCGCTAGGGCCAGCCGGCCTCTCCCTCACTCCACCGAATCGTCTCCTGCTCCCGGCCAGCAGGGCCGGAAGTCTCGCCCGACTGGGACGCGCAAGAACCTTACGCCTGAGGCTCTTGTTCCCATCGACGCTCCCACTCAAAAACGCAACTACTATACACCGTCAGCCACCTCCCGTAAGGAAGTCCCCGCGGTGTTCGCCCGCAAGCGTGCTCGCTCAACGGCGTTCGGGGACGAGGAGGACCAGCTGGCTGACGTGTCGGGCGCAGGATTGACGATGACCGAGCAAGAGGCCATCGAGGCTAAGCGCCGCCAGAACACCCTGGCTGCGCGACGTAGCCGCAAGCGGAAGCTGGAGTATCAGCGGGAGTTGGAGGAGGGCATCGAGAAGGAGAGGCAGGAGAAGGAGATGTGGAAGACACGGGCGTTGACAATGCAATCGATGCTCATCCAAGGCGGGTTGTCGGCGCCGTCCTTCGATGATTAAAAAAGGTCTTTCTTCCATATCTTTATTCTCTTTGTTTCTTGGACAGTGTCTTCTCGTCATGCATCCCCCCTCCCCTCCCCAAGCCCCATCCACCTCTATGATTTCATCTGGATTATTTCGATGCTCATCGTGTACTTTTCAAACCCCATCTATCCCCCAGAGTATCGTCACTCGCCCCCCATGTTTTATTCTTAACCGGTCATACCGATTCATTTATACTTATATACGACGTCGCTAATGTCGACCACATTCCCGTCTGCAATATGACCGCTCTCGTTGTCTGGTATCGTAGTCATCAGTATGTATCCTTTATGGAACAATTCAAATCAAGTTTTCCGAAAAAATACTGACAGTCGAAGATACGCCAAACTCGAAATACACGTGTTCGGTCGCATCACTGTAATGCACAGCTCCCAGGAGCTCCACGAAGCTCTGTTTATGCCGAATCGCGAGGGAAAGGCTTCTTCACGATCACACGCACGCCATAGATGCGGGCTTGAATGGTCTCAAATCCTTTGCTGACACGAGTAGCGAGCCACGACGCTGAGCCATCCTCACAACCGACATCCTCTGCTGTCCATACTACTGCACTCAAAACACACAAAAAGGCCAGGTCCCGCTCGACCAACATGAGCTTTAGCAACCTCGTCTCCCCGCGGAGCCAGAACTACGAACGGTTAGAGGGCGGGCATGGGCCGAGCAGGGCGGGCGCAAAGAGGTTTGCGTGGAGGAAGTTCGCGATTGCAGCTGCCGTTCTCATTGGGCTGGTATGGGTGTTCGGTCCCCGCGAGAGGAGGGAAATGGTGCTGGGAGGCGGGAGGACGTCAAGTACGTTGCCGTTTGTCGTGCTTCCCCATTTAAATGCTGACTTTCGCGCAGCAGCGGAGTCGCCGTTACCGGTGGGCGTAGAAGACGACGAGTTCGACGATTTACCGCCTGTGACGGTGCCGCATCATGCGGACGACCGGCCAGTGGTTGCCCAACCCGCTACGACACTCCCTGCGACTGTACCACGCCCGACATCGTACGCCTCTGATCCGGACCCCTCGAAAACGGTACACTGCACCAAACCGTATAAGCCCTCACTCCCTCTGGTACAGTACGCTCTTATGATCGATGCCGGCTCGACGGGGTCGCGCATACACATCTACAAGTTCAACAACTGCGGGCCGTCCGCGTCGTACGAGTACGAGGTGTTCAAGATGACGAAGCCGGGCTTGTCGTCCTATGCTGGTTCTCCTTCGGACGCAGCGAAGAGCCTGGACATCTTGCTGGACGAGGCGGTGAAGACTGTCCCCGAGTCGTTGCGGAAGTGCACACCGGTGGCGGTCAAGGCGACCGCCGGGCTACGTATGCTTGGTGCAACTGAGAGCCAGGCCATTTTGGACGCCGTCAAGGCCAGGCTGGCGGAGGCGTACCCATTCCCGCTTTCGAACGAGGACCCTGTCGTTATCATGGACGGCAAGGACGAGGGAGTGTACGCTTGGATCACCGCCAACTACCTCCTGAATACCATTCGCGCGGACAGCCCGAGGGAGGATCAACCTTACGCGGTCCTGGACCTCGGCGGAGCGTCCACGCAGATCGTCTTCGAGCCTCAGTTCGACAACCCGGAGAAGTTCCATGAGGGCGACCACAAGTACGAGCTCAAGTTCGGTGACAAGACGCATGTCTTGTACCAACACTCATACCTTGGCTACGGGCTTATGCAGGCGCGGAAGAGCGTGCATAAGGTCGTTGACTTCATGTCGAGTTTCCGTTCCAAGTCCAAGAGTGACACAGGCGTCATTCCGAACCCGTGCCTCGCGAAGGGCACGAAGCGAAGGGTCGAAATCGAGGACGAAAAAACTGGCAATAGGAACGTGACCATGGTAGGGGAGGATGTTGGTAGCTTCGAGGCTTGTAACAGAGTAATGCAGCTGGTGCTAGCTAAGGATGCGTACGTGGGCCTTTTCCCGACTAACTACAGTGACTGACAGATCTATAGCATCTGTGAAACAAAACCCTGTTCATTTGACGGTGTCTACCAGCCTTCTATCCTGGACACGTTCCCCAACGGGAAAGTCCTCCTCCTCTCCTACTTCTACGACCGCCTGAGCCCCCTTCTTCCTCCATCCACCACGAAACTGACGATCTCCGCTATTGCCACGCTCGCGGGCCAAGTCTGCGAAGGCAAGCGGTCCTGGGAAGACCACTGGGGCCCGGAGCCGAATATCATGGAGGAGTTGTACGACAGACCCGAGTGGTGTCTGGACCTCACGTTTATGCATGCGCTGCTCAGGCTCGGGTACGAGTTCGGGGACGACCGCGAGGTGATGATTGAGAAGAAGATTGAGGGGACGGAGCTGGGGTGGAGCTTGGGCGCTGCGATCGCTATGGTGGGCGGTGAGCTGAAGTGTAAGGTTTAGACATGTGGCTAGACTGGCGTTAGGGTTTATTGTATATGGGTGTTAATTAGGACTATCCGCGCATAGGGCACTTCACGCTTAATCGTGCATATATTTATTTCTCCATACCACTGTCTGTCAGAACATGATTTGAATCACAAGAACCGACAAGCCAGGGACTTGGAAAAAGGTCGTGCCAATGCCAGCAATGAATGATCAGCGAGTGGTCGAAGCCCGTGGGGAGTACCGAGTTAAACTTGCATGCATGGACACAACTCTTGGCCCGGAATGCATTGTCTCTGCGCAGACGGGACGCGGTAGCTGCGACGACGTGGATCTTCCAAGGAAGCGGACCACATTTACGAGACGTGACTCTAGACGTGAAACGCCTTGAGAGGATAGCTGGTAAAAGTGTCCATCGACGATATGGCGGGGAATAGAGCCTTCCAGGGCATTCCGCCCATTCATCGGTTCAGAGCCGTTCGGTCGAACTTTCAATTGAATGCTGCGCTAGTTTTCACGCCATTGGTGAGTGCAAGAAGCGCAACTGAGATATGAATCAGTGCCATGAGCATACTCGACGGGACGACGCAAACTCACCGATAGACTTATCAATCCCGGATGCAAGATAGAAGTGAGCGGTGAGGACGCGGATAATGTTTTATGGACCTACAAGTGGTCATGGGCTCGTCTGCGGACCTAATCTGCAGCTGGTAGAAATACGCCCGGCCATGGTCGCATTTCGGGCATGTGGCTGGTGCGGGATGTCATCAGAGCCCGGTCCAACGACGCAGAGACTAATGCAATCTCACCGGCAGTCGAGTCCGCGTGCTTCCACGCGTCATCTCCTCCGAGTACGTCGTCGACGGCCTTCCGTTGCAGTTTCGTGCGTGAAGTCATCTAGAAGAGCTGTTTCATATCTTCCTCTCTGAACATATTATAATTATCGAAGGGCACACCTGCTTGGTAATCGGAAATTCATACGCGCATGTGTTACATGCCCATTTGTTGTACCCCGTCTCTTGCGAGATCACGAGCAAATTGGCGCACGTCGGGCAGAACAGCATTGGACAGCAGTTAGTAACTTGCCCGACTGGCACTTAGGAATTTTCTCTTCAAGTCGTGATCGTGACGCGTCACATTTGTCTAGATGGCTTTACTCTCGTTGCACCAACTCAGGTGTCTACTACGAATACTGCGGTTTGTTCTGATAATCTGGCGACTCGACCTTGCATCAAACTAACCGGGCTGCGTCCTGAAAATCAAACCTTCTGGCGTACTTATCTGCCAATGGGCACTTCAAGTTGTTTCTCTGCGTGGATGACAGGTCGTTCGAGATTTGCATTCAATCGTGACGACGATATGTCTTCCCGGATCCGGATACTTTCATGGCAAAATAGCTCCCAATGCTGACGATACGGAAAACTAACAGACAGCGAGGCCAATCGCCAATTTGGCATTAGTCCCAACTTGCACCACACTCCTGATGCGGTGCCGCGTTCAGGCGTAGCTTCGCTACCTCCAGGTAGCACATCTGGCGTCAAGCATCAGACATGTCGCGCAGAGAACTTCTGATATCCCACTGGCCACCTTGTACGGTCTGCTCACCTCACATCGCTGGTCTGGCGTGCTATCGAAGCGGAAAATTCCTTATGGGAGGCATTGCCAGACTATCAGTCACACGTTCCGGCCTTGTCACTCCTACTCTTTGCTTCATATCGTGCCCAGATAAGAAGTAGCCAGACCAGGGACTGCTCCGGCACGTAGGCTCTTCACTCTACGAAGGGCAACGCTTGGTCATGGACGGTGATGTGGCTGAGAGTCAGAGAATTGCTAACTTCTAGTTCTATTTACAAAGCGTGCACTCAAGGTCAATCCGATATACTTCGGTATGTCCTCTGATATCCCAACAAAGTTGACACCCGTCCGTGCCTCGCTCACGCCTCGTGTATCCAAATTAGTTCTGTGAACAGTGTCCCAAGTCTAGCCTCTGGGAACGACGATTGAATAGGGGCATCTTTCGGGTGCGTCTGTCTAATTATCTTCTCGTTCTCGGCCCCTTGACTGCCATGCTGAGGTCGGCATTCTACTACTTGCATTCAGTGTGTATCCGATGGAGTAAACTACCGTTCCTCCCTTGACGCAACGCCACTATATCCAGGGTCATCCCGACCGTGACATTGCCAGCAGGTCTTTGCCGGAGTTGCGCTCTCCGAAATTCACCAAGTCGAGCGAATCTTGTCGACTTGTATGACGTGCCATTAGGCGTTTCCGAACATTGCGGAAATTTGCCGACCATTGTCATGCCCGCGGTACTATTGAGGATGACGCGTGTTATGATACGGGGACAGGTGGCTCTCGGGCAGGCACTTCCCTGCATCTCCAAAGCTTCACGGACGAGAAAGTGTCGTCCACATGACGGGCTCATCGTCATCGTGCCAGTCTAAAACCTATTCTCGGGTACCCTCAGCATTTCCTCGGAATGCAAATACGAGACTATTCTAGTCGGCTTTGCGCACGCTGCAGTCCTCGTGAAGGAAGTGGGTGTATGCTCTGTACAAATACAAATGCGATTAGGCAGGTGTAATACCTGACCCAGATGTAAAACTATGACTGGATGCATCCGCGATAAAGATGACGCCTAAGTCGCTGAGTACCATAAAAAATAGAAACGAAAGTTGGGATGTGAGTGGGAGTGAGGATAGGAGAGGGGTGTATAGCGGATAGGGATACGGAAAAGGGAAGAACCAGCCAGGTCGAGTGTGTGTAGGACTATGCAGAGATAATGCGTGATGGTACAAGAGGAATGCTGACGTCCATACGTAGTGCGCGTAAGAGAGAAATGAGAATGCGTAGTGCCATGCTGGACCAGATTCAACGACCGTGGACCGAACTGGTCGGCAAAGAATTCGAAGAAAGAAGAGCCACCTCATGCTCTGGTCATGCAGAAATATCAGCGGGGCCCAGCGCGATTGACCGAGGCCTGCGCACCGTGTAATAGTGAAAATAGTTCAATGCGATGAATCCCTCGCCTTACCCATGTGGAGTATCCACTGAGACTGACTCTGGTCCGGCGGGGGACAGATCAATCCCAGGAACATCGTCTTGCCCTCCAGCATATCTACCCGCCGCATGCCCTCGCGTTCCACTACCTCAGGCAGGGCAAGCGCTGTTCGACAGCGATGCTTGAACGCACGATGGCAGGCGGGGAGTCGCTGTGGCGGTATCCGTTCGCGATCGGCATCCGTGAGCGTGCGGTAGTACGTCTTCTGGATTCCGTCTAGGACATCCACTATGCGTATGCCCTCTTCACGCCGTATTCGGACACACCACGGGAGATGGTTGCACGCAATATCCATCTTCGTGAGCGTTCGATCCGCCACGGGCTTGTTGAGTTCCTCCACAGTAAGCGGTCGAGGGCTCCCTCTTGGGGGCCATAATCGAATCCTGTCGATGCGTTGTGTGATGTCGAATTCAAGGTGACCGCGCGACCTCCGGCAGTCGTACGGGAGCAGCAACCAGTGCAGGTTGATAGACTGTATCCTGCAATCCATCATCGTCGACTTCGGCGCAGCTGCTAGCGATCAGGGACAAGCTATGTAGGATAATCTGATAAGTTACTTACCAGGTCTGGGCGGCACATCAACCACGGCCTTGACCGGCTTTGGGGCAGGTGTCGACGACCTCGCTATCAGCGATGGTTTCCGAGGCCGTCTCATCATCACTTCCCCGTCGGACATGCATTCGTCTCGCCACTTGGGCTTTGACGGCTTCTCCTGCTGCACCATGCTGTATACTATCGTATCTTCGACCTCTGGCAATGGGACGGGGCCCAGCTTGGGGGCGTCCGGGTCGGCATCGATGAACTTCTTCAGTTTCTTGAACATGGAGGACATTGCGTTGAGGCGTAGAAGTCGTGAAGGAGTTCGTAATGGCAGCGATATCCGTGAAGCAGGCGTCGAGGAGAGGAGGCGCCGCTATCTCGCGAGTACTGATCAATGACTTCAGCGGACGTATATAGGATGAACGCCGACTTGGTCGTAAGAGAGCAACCCGGGGGCAATCGCGTCTTGCAACCTCCGTAAACCCTAAACGCTGGGCCCCCTTAGAGAGCTACAACTCCCGAGCGAGCAGAGCAAGCGCAGATATATGGGCGCTAGGGAGCCCACGCGAGGGACGGTGGCAAGAAAGCCTCGCAGCCAACACGAGGCGTCACTTGCCTTCGAATCTCGGGTACGGGGACAGTCCCAGGCGTGACATTCCGATCGACTCACCTCCCGAGAAGTCTGGGGTACCAAGTCACGTGCTGGGAACAGTGTGATGCTCCAACGTCCAACTGGGCAAGCCGAGGATCGTTCGAGAGGCTCTCGTACGCATGTCGCTGGCTACAAGGACGTGGAAGCTTCCATTGTGGCCAGTATGTTAGTGTCACTGTGGACGACATGTGCTTTCATTCCAGCAGCGGCGCCCGGACGACGAGCGAGACGCACCTTGACGGTGCTTCACACTCGAATGATGGCGAGCCGTTTGCGATGACTGCAACTTCCCGGAAATGTCTGATGCGGGTTCCGTCAAGAATAAGCCGCAAAAGGGGCAACAGTCTAAGCCGGCGAAAGATAGTCAAGCTTTGCGCAACATCCTTCCTTACCGGCGACGTCAGTCCAAGGGCCCTTCATGTCATCGACGTTTCCTCGGTGTATACGTAAGAGCGGGACGGAAGGAAGATAGGACTGGGCCGAAAGGCACATGACATGGGCTGAGAAGGTTCAGAGGGACACCCTAGCTGAGGAAATATCGGTCGCCCAGATGAAGCCAACCAACACTGCTTACCGCTCGTACGACTCCCTATGGTCTTGTATGTGCAGCACAAGAGCGGGCCCGATGACCATCACTATGAATAGAGAGAATAGAAAGGCAGAGGGAATCAGCCACAATAATCAGCTGCGCGCACACCAGTGAGCAGCATCTCATGTCAAAGCGGAAGCGAGACGATCATATCTCCGTCTTCCACATCTTTCCAGACAGAACGCAGGCTCCCCCCTTGCCCGCTACGTCCGTCTGCGCATCCCATCTGGACCGCAACCAAGCGGGTCAGAACAACGAGGAGGGTGGAACTGGCCATATTGAGCAACGAGCAGAGATTACCGAGAGCTTGAGGCACTCGTAGTAGTCGAGAGACAACATGAAATGCGTCCGACGTAGCATTCAAAGCCGCGTTATCGATGCAGCACTGAGTAAACCAAGAATACGGACTGCGTCCGCTGCGAGTGACTCGAGCACAACGCGACGCGCCACCGACGCGTTTCATTCTCCGCCGGCAACTCCCGCAGCCCGTGTTTGGAAGGACCAAAGTTTTGTCAATTATTGAAGTCTGTAATCCCAGGCTAACAACTCGGGCTTCCGCTGGCTTGAGACTCGGCTGGGCAACAAAATGGCTACTCACGTCTTGTTCGAGTCGTCTTCCGGCTATGCGATATTTGAGGTCAAGCTCAAGGAGGAGATAGGCGCTCGGACCAAGGCCATCCAGGATTCCATGGACGACTTGGCAAAATTCAGCAAAATGGTCTCGCTGATTAGTTTTTCGCCGTTCAAAAGTGCGGCACATGCCCTGGAGAATGCAAACGATGTTTCCGAAGGTGTGCATTTACTTTCTGAATTCTGCTAAGCCGTCCGTGATGAACTTGACCCAGGCCTGGTCAGCGAATACCTCCAGTCGCTGCTGGAGCTCAACCTGTCCAAGCCTGCAAAGAAGTCCGGTATCAAGCTCGCAGTAGCCGACCCAGGGTTGGCCGCGTCCATCAAGGAGACGTGCAAGATTGACTGTGACACGTCCGAGTCCTCGCAAGAGCTCATCCGCGGCGTCCGTCTCCACGCCGGCAAGCTGCTCAAGGGCATGCAGGACGAAGACATAATCAAGGCTCAGCTAGGCCTTGGGCACTCGTACTCGCGCGCGAAGCTGAAGTTTAATGTCAACAGGATTGACAACATGATCATCCAGGCCATCGCGCTGCTCGATCAGCTCGACAAGGATGTGAACCTGTTCTCGATGCGCATAAGGGAGTGGTACGGGTACCATTTCCCGGAACTGGTAAAGATCGTGCCCGACAATTACCAGTATGCACGAGCTGCGCAGTTCATTGGGGATAAAGACAAACTGGACGAGGAGAAGCTCCATGACCTCGCCGCCATCCTGGACGACGACATGACCCGCGCGCAGAACGTCCTGGATGCCGCGCGGGGATCCATGGGCGCATCTCTCTCCGAGATCGACATGCTCAACATCAACATCTTCGCTACCCGTGTTGTGTCTCTTGCCGAGTACCGGAAGGAGCTCACGGACTACCTTTCCGAGAAGATGAACCAGGTAGCCCCTAATCTGACTGCCCTCCTCGGCGAACGGATAGGCGCGCGCCTGATCAGCCATGCGGGGAGCTTGACGAACCTGTCGAAGTACCCTGCCAGCACGGTACAAATATTGGGTGCCGAGAAGGCGCTCTTTAGGGCTCTCAAAACAAAGGGTAACACGCCGAAGGTATGTTCTTTTTCCGAAGCTGCCGTGCATGCGATTCTGACCGCTGCGCAGTACGGTTTGTTGTACCACTCGTCTTTCATTGGTCGCGCGGGCCCCAAATTCAAAGGCCGTATTTCCCGTTTCTTGGCCAACAAATGTTCAATAGCATCTCGTATAGACTGCTTCATCGGTATGATATTCCTCCCTGCTCTGGGCTTCCCTGGGCTTATTGTGTTCATAGATACCCCTACACCCAAGTTCGGTGAGGCACTGCGGGAGCAAGTCGAGGAGCGGCTGAACTTCTTCGAGACGGGCGTCCCGCCATCCAAGAACACTGATGCCATCCGCAAGGTTCTCGATCAGCTCACCTTAGAAGATGAGGCAGGCTCGGATGACGAGGACAAGATGGACGACGAGCCAGTACTCCCCCTCCTCGAGCCGTCTCCTACGAAGAAGGACAGGAAGAAGAAGCGGAAGAGCGACGATATGGATGTCGATGAGGATGAGGATGAGGAGGAGCCCGTGAAGAAGGTGAAGCTGTCGAAAGAGGAGAAGAAAGCGTTGAAGAAGGCCGCCAAGAAGGAGAAGAAGGAGAAAGCCAAGGAAGATGGAGTGGAGGTGAGAGCGGCCGTCATATAGAACTTAACGATCTAACAATTGTTTTACATGCTAGGCAGAGACCGGAGAGAAGAAATCAAAAAAGGACAAGAAAGAGAAGAAAGAGAAGAAAAAGAGCAAGTCATGATATCTAATTTGCCTCGCCCTGCGGTCGTTTCTACAGTCGTCGTTGTTGTATCCATCACTATGCTACCTTATTATATATTGCCAACTTCCCCCTACCAGCCATATTGCATCGAACATCTTTGGACCTCATCCTGCACAGGAAGGAGAAATGCGAATCCGTACTTGAAATATGCTGACCTGTTCGAGGTTTCCAGGCAGATAGCAAGCCGACATCTGGGGCTCCCATCTTGCTCCGATCTGTTGTATGAATGAGGTCTCGGGACATGCATGCGCAGCGATTCTCGGCTCAGTCATCCACACCGCGAAGGCTGCCAGTGTATGAGCCCTCGCAGGGTTCCGGTGTACTTGGTAGGCCGCAGCTAAATATCACTGATTTTGTTCGGGCGGTGAGATTTCTTAATAAGTAGGTTCGTCCTCTAGCTACGAGGTTAACTTTCTTGTGCCTACTAATCTGCTTTCATAAAGTAACCTACCCTAGGTCGGTTGATATCGCCGACGAGCATGTTCTTCATGGTGATGCCATAGGACATGCCTACGGCGTATGCGTGTTCGCGATGCGCGTCTTGGGGTATCGGTTCTCAGTCTTCGCATAAGTTCCATGCTGGCTATGCATATGGGATGCTGAGTGGATCATTGTGCCGCTCGAGCATCCCCTGTTCATACCGGTCACGGGTCCGATATTGCACAATCGCCCAGGCAATTGTCGCCGTTGTTGGCCACAAGCCGCCATTGATATCTTTCCCCGGCTTCGACGGGATCAAAGACCCGGTTTAGAGCTGACCATGCGGGTTTCGCAACCTTGCAGTCCCGACTGAGTACATCATGTGCTCACTGGGATTGTTGCTTAATCTTACGAGACCGCATCGACAGTCATGCATTGAGCGGTACCACGATGGCTTTCCGAACGTCGTACCTTTATAAGGTGGCCTCGACTGGTGAGCTCCCGCATACTGCCCGGGAGCCCCAGTGTAGTATCTGGCATCCATCCCTTGCACTTGATTATGAAGTTACGGGTCCTTGCATCCCTTTTCGCCTTGTGCGCCTCGTTCGTTGCTGCTACCCCTAACCCAATCCCAGGCAGTTGTGAGTATGTTCTTTCTCGACTAAAAGGCTCCACTCCGGCTAACACTTGATTATGCAGCCGACGTCGTTGTTCGAGATCCCGCGATCTGGTATAACCCGTCCTCGAAGAAGTACTACGTCTTCAGTACCGGCGAGGGTATCAAGATCTTCACGGCTCCAGCGTTGACAGGGTGAGTCTTCTCTGCTCGTGTTTCCCGCGGCTTGTTTAACCTTCGATGACCTCCCAGTCCATGGACTCGTACAAGTTCCGTTCTTCCAGGCGGCTCCAGCATCAATTTGGCCGGCAACAAGGACCTTTGGGCGCCTGACGTAAATTACATTCAGGGTCTCTACACTTTGTACTACGCGGTCTCGACGATTGGCAGCCAGAACTCTGCTATCGGTGTCGCCACCAGCCCTTCCATGGATGCCGGCACCTGGACGGACCTGGGAGAGGTCATCGGCTCCGTTCCCGGCGACGTCTACAACGCTAGTGCGTGTCAACTTACTGATCCCCACTCTGATATCCTATGCTGATAACTCCTGACAGTTGACCCCAACATCATCGATGATAATGGGCTAAAGCTCTCTTTCGGTTCATATTGGGAAGGCATGTACCAGATTGGTCTCTGGCCGGGTGTGAAAGACCAGGCTTCGGTGAGTTCTATTCGAGATCACTACCCGGCTACCATCTTAAGAAATTGTCCAGGCTCTACCGGGTACTCACCTTGCTGGCGGCAGTGGTCGTGCTGCTGAGGGCGGTTTCGTCTACAAGCCCAGGAACTCCCAATATACTTTCTTCTTCTTCTCCGACGGCGTAACGCCTCTGGCAGGTTCTACCTCCCGCCCGGCACCCGGCAAAGAATACAAGGTCCTGGTAGGACGTGGCGCGAATGCTATGGGACCCTTTTACGGCCAGCTTGGTCACACTCTCACCGAGAATATCGATCCGCCCACGGGTTCGCTCGTCCTCGGCTCGCACGACAACATTTATGCACCCGGTGGCCAGAGTGTCTTCTTGGATCCTGTTAGCGGGAGGGACGTCATCGTCTACCATTATGTTCGCAACAGTGATCCAAATGGCAGCCCAAGTTACCTCGGCATCAATTATCTCGATTTCTCTTCGGGGTGGCCCGTCGTTGTAGACTGAATTCAAGGATAGCTGGGGGTTCTTCTTTTGGGGTTACCAGGGCAGTACTATCGTACGTCTGCAGCACGAACATTGAAGTACCGCATGTACTAGTTGATTCTTGGAAATTTGGAATGTGGGCAATTCAGGCTCTCCCGTTAACGGATCACGTAGGACCAAGCCTCGAAGTGGTGCTGCTCGTGCATTATGAATTACTTGCACGACCTATGCAGGATTCGGGTCGTCGCTTGGAAGTCTCCCAAGTCATCGTACTTCTGCTGTCGCGAGCCCGCTTTCAACATTTTAGCTGAAGGCAGAAGACACTGCTGGTGCAGGAGGATATACAAGATGCTATGCTATCGTACGCTGTGGCCATTCTCATTCTCGGTAATGCCAGAACATCCTTATACAGGAGTATGCACATGAAGTGGGAATCGTGAAAGGTCGTGACTCGATGAACAACGAAATCAAAGGCTACGCTATTCACTGAATGGGAATGGAAGGGTATCATGATGCGTGACGGGAATTGTGGTGATACAGTCGATCGCAACGGTTGCTGCTGGATACAAATACATATACGTGAACGACGATGGCTCAGAGCCTCTATTGGACGTTAGCAGCCTGGACGACCACTATCCCTACGTAGGACCGGGTGATAACGAACGAAGTGGCGACGTCCCCGATGGTCTTGCGGACCTCGGGTCCGACGTTGCCGTGCTCCTCCATCAAGCCTTTGAGCTCTTGGTGGTGACTTTCAACCGCTAGCCTCCGCGATCGGCCAGTGACAACCAACATTCTCGTATGATGCTGCACCAGAGACTGAAATTTCTCTGCAGCTTGAGTCGTGATCGAATGCAAGGGTGTTGGCGTAGGCAAGTCTATGAAAGCAATGCGAGACAGGGCGGCTTGAACGGCGGCGCTTGGCTTCTCCGAACCATTGCGAGAAGCATAACGATTCCAGATAATATTGTCAGCGGTTTCAGACTGCAAGCGCATCTGGGTAGACGCCTGCCCATAAACCGTGTCAGCGAATGTTGTAGCGTGCGTCAACTGATTAATCTACGGAATGGAATGATCGGTCAGCTATCATGCATGAAACAGTAGCAAAACTACGAACGGAGTGGACAGTCAGAGCGTTCTCCCTCATGTTAGCTGCTGAATTGTCCCCGTCCCTACTACCCAGATGAGCTGGCGACGGCTTGTCGATACTTGAGCTAGACACTGGACTATCCATCTTAATGACCCTGACTACAGTTGCGCTAATCTTTGGGTTGGCACACAATTGCACGATCAGCTCCAAAGCCAACCGGTCATCCGGTCCACCGAAGAACGGCAGGAACAGATGGTGCTTGCTCCCAGCGTTGCGCATTTCACCAGGAGCATGACCTTGATCAACGAAGAGAGCAACATCCGTGGTCGAATGGGCGAATACACCCCGGATGAAATGCGAGTGCGTGGCAGAAGCCGACTTTTCAGCGGGTGGTGACTTGAAGAGTGTATCGAAAGGATTCATCATGACGGTGCGAGGGGTGATCGCTGGCATGCTAGAGTCTCCTGCATTAGTAGCGAGCGTCGTATGCTCGCTAGCCGGGATCGGGGGTAGCCAGGGTAGCAGGATCAGCTGCGAGAAATTTTCCCTCGCGTGCTCCACCACGTTAGACGCCAGACTATCGTAAGTGACGATGGACAGTGAAGAGGATACGGGCAAATCATTCAACTCTCCAAACATCCTGAATATGCCCAGTAGCGGATCGGTCTGGATCATAGTTTCCACCGGGGCTGAACCTTTCATGACCGCAGATGTACGATCAGACAGCTCGATTAACCGCAAGGCATCCACGGCCACCTCCGGTCCCTTCTTCAGCCCAGGGGTAGAATCACTGAGCACCGAAGCAGACTGCGCGTCGACAGGATCAGAATCTAACGGGATCGGTGCTTGGAAGAGCTGCGTGATAGCCATCATCCCGGGGAGGTGCTCGATCTTGTCGAGGACCACAGTGAAGCGCGATCTCCAAGACTCGTCCACCAACTCGGTATGTTCCTTGCCGCTGTAACCGGATTCAGGCCTCGTGCCGGGTTCGTTGCCAGGTGGGATTGTGTGCCCTGCAGCAGAGACGCGCACGCGCCGCTCAGGCGGGTACAGGTAGGTAACGGCCGGAGTCGTCATGAAAGTCAAGAGCAATGCCTCCAGGACGAACATCGAAAATACCCGCTGCCAATGGCGTACAACATCAACATCTTTTCTATGCCATGATCTTGGAACCGCACCTTGCTTAGAATTCCAGCAGAGAGCCCGACGTTGAGCACGATCAGCTCCACTAAGCTGTTTAGTGATATAGTTAGATCTGCAATGTAGGTTGAAGGCGATTTCTCACCCTTTACAACTCATCAGGGAGCCGATAGTGCTGGCTTCCCGCCATGAGAAACCTGCGAACCTCGCGGCAACAGTGCAACCACCAAACTTGCCGAAGTATGCGAGAGCACATATGGCGATCGTGAAGCCCCACGTGATTCCTACCACAGTACATCAAACATTGGTCCGCTATGGATGAATGTGCCCTTACCATTATCTAACAGACCAAGGTCAGTCGACAGACCGGACAACGTGAAGTACTATGAGGCGAACATGAGTAAGGAGACTAAAAGCCGCGCCACACGCACACACACTTACTAATGGAAGGAAAATGATAGAGACCAAATCTTCAAGCTTTTCGGTAAGGAAGATAGCGAGGCCTCCTTCACGGGGCACTATCAAACCTGCCAAGAAAGCGCCTAACAACAGTCGTAGTCAGTATGTGTAAATGCGGTCTACATAATGGTATCATACCAAAGATAGCATGGACACCGATGATATCGGTGAAAAATGCAGATCCGAACAATAGGAGCACCGTAATAGTCATGAAGAACATAGAAGGACCATTCTCGATAGACCCAGTGCGGCGGGCCAACCAAAGCAAAAGTCTCTTGACAGGGAAGAGGAGGAATAAAGTCCATCCAACGCACGTCAGCAAGATCCACAAGGCAGTAAGCCCCGAGCCTGCATTGACCAATGCGACGCTCAAAGCCAGGAGTGTCCATCCAATGATGTCGTTGCCGACGCCAGCAGACAGGACGACGATACCCACTGTCGTATCAAGCAACTTGAGTTCCGTGAGGATCCGACAGAGGACCGGAAATGCCGTGATGGAGTAGGCAACACCAGTGAAGAGCATGAAATGCGTGAATTTGACGCTCGAGTCGATGAACTGATGGTACAGGGGCACAGACAGAGCTGCTCCCAGTCCAAAGGGAAGACACATGCCAGCAAGTGCGACGGTAGCTGACAACCTTGCATTCTTCTTTATCACGCTGGCTTCGATCTCAAGGCCGACCAGGAACAGGAACAAGCATAGACCAATGTTTGCTACCAACGAGAGATAGGGCTTAGAATCCTCTGGGAAGATATGTTTGCTGAAGCCGGGGATACGACCGAAGGCAGTAGGTCCTGCATTACGTTAGAACGGAGCAATACGGCCAGAAGCTACGGATTACCTAGCAGGATACCGCCAAGTACCTCCGCGATGACTTTAGGCTGCCGCATCCTTCGGAGACCCAGGGACAACAGTTGGGTCATCATGATGATAACCCCTGATGAGACGCAGAAATCAGTCATTATTCTCCTGAGCGATCGCTGAGGTTCGGACGAGAATCCTTCCCGAATGCTATTCAGCAGTACTAGAGGAAACCATCCCTCCAACTCAAGCGCTGCCTCTTTCGGGGGCGATCTCCTGATGACGCATCTCAAATGCGGTATACGACAACCACAACGCGTCCGCTCCCTATCAAGAGTAATGCACTCACCAACTTGGACGATCCATATCCGTAGAGGATCAGCAGAATTGAATGCTGTGGGATCGACACCGCTTAGCAAACCTCCCTACATTGGACGATATGGCATCAATATCCGTATGTGGCCACAACATCGACGCTGACCTGCTCAGCGACTCTCTTTCGTAGCACAAACGACTGCCCAATGTCAAGAATGGCATCGGAAAATTGAGGCATGGTCGGCCAGTGGCTTAGGAGACGATAGAGAAAGGATAAGCCGGCAACACCCCCGACATGAAACTTGAGCTGAAATACCGACCAAGAGTGGAGTTGTGCTGTTTAGCGCTCGCTATCTTTAGCCTAATTTGGCAGATCGCCGCTTCGAAACGTGCGCGAAACGTAAAGCATCTTATCGCGCGTGGCGCCGTTCTGCAAAGCTTGAGCCTCAAATGTCGGACTAATAGTGGATGGCAGGGCTGGATATAATGCTACAGCATACAAGTACAAAACGCATTTATATGAAGTTCCATTATAAGTTAGACGGTCACGCCCCCCAAGTTGTGAATACCCAATAGCGACAGGGTCAGAACAGGAGGTCCTCGACGAGAAATATCTTCGCGACGCAGGGCCTGGACGACCGGAAGGGTAGAACATCGACTACGCCATCCCGCGACGGACGTCGTCATAGGAGGGCAGTTCATCATCAGGAGCGCCAGAAGTGGCACCCAAACGACCGACATGTCCCTCGACCCGCCACGCCCACTCGTTCCCCTCTTTCCACCGAAACAAGCATCCGCCAAAGTTGACTTCGAGGCTGTTGCGCCCCTCCACGCCCACAGCGGCGTAGACGTCATAACTCTGCCTCGGCAGGTATACGCCGCTGAATGCATTCGGCAGGCGTATCCCGTTGTAGGTGAAGAACACGCTGTGCGTCGAGAACTCGTACCCGCACCCGATTGTGTCACCAGGTGATACGCGCTTTAATATGTCCGTGTAATCTCGGCCGCCATCTGGGTCCTCGAAGAACTTGCGACAATCGTCCAGATGAAGGGCGGCGCTCAGCCGATTCCAGCCAGGGAACCTCCAATCTGGATAAGGTCTGCACGATGTACCTTTTACGCACAGATCAGCCCTGTGGCCACTGTGGTAGATGTAAACGCCAAATGAAAGACATTGCACTTGCCTAACGCAATGATGCCGTCCATTTGATGGATCGCGACCTCAAAATAGACTCCAGCCTTGCCTTGGATCTCATACAGTCCCGCTGCGATTGGCAGGTCACTCAGCAAGCAAGTGCCTTTGCAAGTGGCATCGGTGGATATCTTCACCGTTCCTGAGGTCTTCGAATCGTTGTCTATGCGCCCCACGAAACGTTGTGAGGCGGGCCACTGTATGCCCCAAGCTGAGCACCCCTGGGCATCAATGCGCTCGATAACGTCGGAAGGAAGCAACCTGGGAGCCTCGACGGGGTGGGTGATGCAGAATGCTTCGGCAGCTTCGTACTCCTCTTCGGGGGCTTCATTGTAGAGCCCATGGGCATGGACGATCTCGGGAGCGGGAGTCCATTCAGGGGGAGCTTGGGCGTGACCGCAACTAGAATGGGAAGATCCTTGATCCTTGCGCTTGAACCACGACATGGAAGCGGATTTGAGCAGGAAAACTGGTTCCGACAATTACATCAGCGTCCAGTTTCGACCCCTTATATACAATCCGCGAACAAAGCCAATTGTCACAGCACGAGGACAGCCGTAGACAAATGTCGGAGTCCCAACTCTTGTCCTGCGTGCACAGCCCCTTCCGCTCAACGCTGTGGCCCGGGCGTCTTCCACCTCAGCTACAACGGCATCCGCGATAGTCCGACTAAGCTTTGCGGGAAATGCATAGTCTGTTGTTGCTCAAACTCATTACGTTCATGACGAAGTATCCTACGAATAAGTTATTGTGTTGTTCTGTGAGGGTATTACTATCATGCAGCAGGTATGTGGACTTGAAGACGCAAAGAAACCCCGGGGTTTATTTGCCCAGTCGTTAGGCTCTCTAGAGTCGATGGATAAGCTCAAACCGACAATCGGAAGGTATAACCGCTCACACTCACCGCCGAATATTCCTGCAACTCCTTCCGGGATGGCACAAGCCCTGGCACAGCAAAGAGCACCACGGCCAGGAATTCGGGAAGGGCGGACAGAGGGTAGAACAGCGCTTCATTATACGCTTTGTCTTGCATGGACGTGCTCTTGGAGCCCGTCGTGGCGGTCTGGAAAGCCTCGCGAAGCAGGAGCAGGATGGCGATACCGAGGAGCACGAAGACCCCGTGCCGGGCTCCGAACGCTGAATGGGCTGTGGGTCTGCCCCTTTTGCCCATCTCAATACTGTCATCTGCAACGCCGTGGCTGAGCAAAAGCGAAGGAATCCAAGGAGTTTATCACCTACCAGATGACACGCCGGATTGTTCCAGCGCGAGGAACATCGTGCGCAAGGCCAGCAGGATGGTGACAACGAGGAAGATATACGTGCTGACCCGCCGCATCGTCTCTCCCGTGGCCATCTTACTGGCGTCCCCGGAAGTCATGCGGATGGCGCCGGTTATGCCCAGCGCTATGGCGACCGTGAGCGTCAGGCGGATTAAATGCCGATTTCCTGAGATCCGCATAACCGCTGAAATAGGTCCGGGGAATTCTTGCTCTCCCGTGAGTTGTTCTCTATCAGGTTACAAGTAGAGTGAGAGCGAGTCATGGGGCGCAGGGAGCTCAACTGACCGGTCGAGGACCAGCGTGTAGGCTGAATAGAGTACTCCAAAGAAGCCGGCAAGGTAGAGGACTTGTTCCGCTATGAAAAGATTTTCGTTCTCGGCAGCGTCTGAAGAGCCTGCAAGTGCAGCACGGACGGAGAATGCCGTCACACGAACTGTTGAACATAGACAGAGCTCAGCCAAGGATCTCGGAAGACGCATCACTACTCACTTGCGCAGAAAAGAGCCAGCACAATCAGAACATATGTCGGCCTCTTCACGGACCGAATAATATTATAAATGAGAAGAGGGAAATATATGATCGCAAATATGACTGCAGCCGCGACCGAGTGGATGCCTCCAATCTGGGAGTAGTTAATCGACTGGACTGCCATCTTGCGAGAGACAGCAGGGGTTGACAGAGGGGAAGGAGGATGGTATTGGCCTCATGCGGCCTTGCATTAATATTATCAGTCTCAAACTGTCTGGCTGTTCATCAGCGACACGCCTAATTTACCGAAGGGGTGCACCCAACGCTGATCAGTACGGCATGTAAATTGCAGGATAGTAGGCGCAGCCGAGGGTCTTCTGGTGGCGCAAATAACCAGTGAAGGACAACAGCGAGGCAATGTGGTAGCTATGAATAGATTGGAAGTTGTGGCAGTGGCATGCCCGATGGCGATCTTGGACGAGGTATTTGCAATGCGGTGATTGTTGATTCCGACGACCAATCAGCGCTCATTCCGAGCTTTGTCCGTGCGAGGACCGGTGCGTACCAGTACGGTACTTAAGTTTGCACAATGATGACCGACGAGAGCGACGAGATTGCCGTCCGACACGAAATGGAGACTCAGAATGATGGCCATGCTCCCTTTGAATCATGCAGAGATGGCTGTGTCGTAACCGTCGCAATTAAGCAGGGTAATTAGTAGGTGATACATTGTCAGTATCCTGTGATGCCATCCGGTACGAAACATTTCAACAAAGGAAAACTGCCTCAAAGCCTCTCTCATATCATTCGCACCAAGTCTACAAAACACGAGGAAAGAAGATGCTCGCATGAGGGACGTAACACAATCGTGCATCGAGAAAACAGAGTCGACAATAATATCGGGTTCTATCCAATCACCCGTAAAACACCCATGGCTCAAGATTGACTACCGCCCTCAGCGACGCGCATCACCTCCATCAGCAACGTCTGCTGCTCGACATCCAACGCAGTCGTAGCGGCCTGGTAGGCCTGCGAGTTTTTCATCTGGAAATCTGTGAAGTAAAGGTCACATCAGTTTACTCAGACGCCGAAGGGAGCGACAGGAGTGCCACAAACTCGTTAAGGCTTGCTTGAATGAAGCATAAGGATCCACAGTGTCAAGCGGGCTGATGTAACCAAGCTCTTCGTCTATATCGGAATCATCGGAAAACTCGGATTCGACATCCTCGCCGTTCGCCAGCTTGTTTGATTTTTCCCGCAGACGCTGGCCCTCCTTCGCCAGCATCTCCAGGTACGCCGTGTCTTCGTCAAACACATCCTCTACGGGTAAGTTCGGTTAGTTTAACATCAAAAGGGGTTCGAGCAGAATCGTTACCATCTTCTTCAGCTTCGTGAAAGATATTTTCGTCGTCGATAAGCTCATCGTCATCGGAACCCTCATCGTAGGAATCCTCCAGTGCTTGACGGGCTGAGACACAGCAGAACTTGAGTTCACTAGTGATGATACTGGACCACTTAGACCTACCAGCAATCGCTTTGGGAAGATCCTTGAACGTCTTCAAGGCTCCTCGTAGAACGGTGGGCCAACCTTCCTTCAGCGTCTCCGGCACTGTAGCAGTATCCATCTCCATAAGCGCACAGAATGCCATTATGGTAAGCTTCTTGTCGTGCACGCGAGGAAGACCGTTCTCGGACTCGATGGCCTTGAACCACTTGTCGAAGAAGGAGCGAGAAGTGCCTGGCTTGTAGTTCTCCATCAGGTGCAATGCCGCCGAGGGGTTGTATAGGACGGCGTTGATCAGGACCTCCAGGTTGGCCAAGCGAAGGGCCGAAGTCTCTGTCTTGTCCCACAAGTCAACGGAGGTCTTGATCATAACTGGGAGTGCCTACAGCGCAGAATCAGGTTGCATGAGATCTACGAAATGATTCTACTGCGCAAGTGAGGAAAGTACGTACATCGTCGATGTGCCCACGAAGATTCAGCAGCATAGACTCTGCGAGTTTGCAACCGTTGACACGGTCATTCTCGCCGAGTTGTGCACTGTTGATCGACGTGGTATAGATGTCCAGGACCATCTGACGGTAGTCAGCGCGTGCCTTGAAGACGTCCGTGCCGTAGGAAACGAAGTTGTCCAGGGACGGCAGCATTTCTGAGAGTAACACGGTAAGCAGCTTGGCGGTGAACAGTGTGACCAGAGCTTTCTACCATCCAAGAAGTCAACCGCTTCCGACTTGAATACTTGGTAAGTCAACTCAAATACCCGCCACATGTTCGGCGAGATACTGCGCAACTTGAAGGTCAAACTGTCGACAAGATCGTACATGTTGTCGAACAGGTCTAGCATTGACGGAACCTGGTCAGTTATCAAGTACCCTGCTGCGGCGAATGCCCTTACCAAGCTGCCTGTTTTCCAGAGTGAAGGTGATGATGGGAATGACGACTTCTTGGACTTGAGCAAGAATATCCGGCGAAGAATCCACAGCAGCTACAACCTAGAGAAAGCGAGCCCCCATTATGCTCTTGCCTGCAATTGGCACAGGAACACTCACGGTTCCAATAGTCTTGGCCACGCCCATAGCAGCGAAGATCTTGTCATCATCGCCCTCACTTTCCATGATCGACTCCAAGTCGCTGCCAGTGACATGTTCTTGAGCCATACTCTCTTTCACTAGTCGCATATATGATTCGCACTACACCAGCATATGAGTTTAGCAATTTCTTTCCTTACCGCCAACGGCGGACTTACTAGACGAGCTGTGAGTTGCGCAGCTACCGGGAGCAGTTGATCCTGGAACGACTCGACCATTGTCTCCATGCTGTTGTTGAGGATATCGAGGTCCGTTTCATCGGATAGCTTGAGGAGCTCTGCAGACAGAACGGTCCGTTTAGAGCCATAATCAAGACCCGCGCGCAACTTAGTCTCACCTTGAATGACTTTCTCAACCTGAGGAGCCACAGCTTCTCTGACTAAGTACGTCTAGGTGTTAATGAATGAAGTAAGGACACAATATCGAGACGTGCCGGATTGGTGAGAAGTGATCATCTCCGTTAATGCCAGCGCAGCTTGCACTCTGACAGGAAGCTCAGGGTCATCCAATGCAGATGCAACCGCCCTAGAGTGTCGATTCAAGTTCTGTAGGAAACAACGTCAGTTGCATCTGGAAGTCGGCCTGATCGCTACTCACCTCTTCAACTGTCCAAGTAATCCCCGACTTCTCAACCGTCCCGAGGACTTCGCAGGCCTACGAGGCTCATATTAGTAAGACGTAAGATCAGAGGTGTACGCAGAAACTAACGATGGCCCTCATATAAGGCTCAGGACTCGAGAACTCGGGTAGCACATGTTGCATCATGAACTGCTCCATGCTCTTTTGTACTTCAGGGTGCTTCATCATGAAAGTACCCAATGCCGCAGTCATGTTCAGCGCTCCAAAGCGTTGCGGTGCAGGCTGATTTCTACACGACAGGCGTTATCGACGCCGATACTCTGCACATGGACATATGAACCGGACTTACGACTTCAGAACGTGATTGATGAATGCGAGAATAGGCATAAACGTAGTCTTCGTACGGTTTCCAGCGAGGGCGAACAGGAAAGATGTAGCAGCGGACACGGGCGAGTCAAAATTCTCATACTCATCTGCGAGGCGGACCCCGAAGCGTTCAGTACCGTTATGTAGCTCAATGCCATCGGAAGGACCTACCCACTGAGCGACGAATATACTCGACCGGGTCCGTGTCCCACATCTGCTGCTTCGCAGCATTGAAGGACAGCTGCGGGAAGACAAACGTCGACACAAGCTGTTGGAAGTGGGGTTTGAGAAGTTGCCAAGTAGATTTGGGCTTGACGCTAGTAACGGAATTTAGGGTCGTCGATTTAAGTTACACCACGAACGAACGCACCATTCGGTGAAGAAAGTGAAAATCTGGTACTGGCATTTAGGCGAGATCCACGCCTGGCCGCTGACATTCAGTTCGACCTGATGGAGGTAGACCTTGAAGATCTCCGGGGCAAAGGTATTCATGAAGTGCTCCGCGAAAGCACCGTACTCTTCCTTCAGCGTACTCGGCATCTGCGAAGGGTTCCCGAACCTTGCGAGACTTGTCTATCAACCTGTACCCGTCACTTGAAAGGTGATACACACCGATGGAAGAGTCGCCCAAGGACGCCATATGCCCACTTCTTGGCCTTCCACCACTCACTCCTCTCCCTCTCTTCCTCATCCTCCGGAACAGCCTCCTTGGGTATCTGTAGGTTTATAACCTGGAAGAACAACCTGCCCCAAGGTACAATGCTCTCCGGACTTTGCTGATGCTGGCTGAGGTGGAGAACAATACTGTTCTTGTACGTCTTCAAGATGAGATGAAGCATTGTCGGGACAGTGTCCGGCGACGCCCCACTGGGCGGGTTATTCAGTAGCTCAGTGGCAATGTTTACGAGAGTAGGGAAGAGCTGGGGTACGATGGTGGGCAGTACATTATTTTCTTGTCGGAATCTGCATGGGGAGGTCAGTTCCTATCCGAAAGGAATTCAAAGGAACATGGTGCTCACCGGAAGGCTCTGATCATCTCCAAAGACGCTATGCAGCCGGCTCCGACCTGATGCAAGTCACCACTTGTAAGCAGACTCTTGACGTTATCCAGCAATCCAGGCCATTTCTCGGGGAAGTCATGCGAGATGATATTCTTCAGCGTCGCAGAAAGCTGAATCGTCACGCTGCGAGACGGAGAAGCTGCCAAGAGAGGCAGCAGATGCGTTTTGAGAGCCTCCTTGTCAGAGGGAGCGATGGGCACTTGATCGGGGCGAGTATTTGTGGGGTCCACGAAGTACGAGGTCCGGACGCGGTTTTTGAGGTAGACAGCGCAAGCTTGTCGGGTAGCCCTGCGAGAGAGGGCGGCGCATGAGTGTTTGAGCGCGTGCACTAGCCAAAGACGCGTTGAAACACGTACGGATCAACGTTATCGGCGGCAATGATCTGAAGGAGGGCTGCCACCATGCCCTCTTGCCCACCGACCTGACAGGACCACAATCAGCGGGAGGCGAGCTGAGCTCCTCCGTTACTCCTGACACACCTTTCGGATTTCCAGTTCTGCTGCTTTTCGTACATTAGGATTCGGGTTGTAGGTGGTTGCAAAAAGATCCGATAAAGTCTGCAAATTCATCTGGCGCACGATCGAACGGTCAGCACCGGGAGCAGCCACGCCCAAATAACGCTTGCCTTCGCGTGTCGTTTCGAGGGCGGTGGCAGGTACAGCTATAGTACAAAGAGAGGCAAAGACAGGTATAGGCCACCGAGCGTGGATGATTGTGTACGGAACGCGACAGAGCGAAATTTTAGGTTTTATATGACACGCGACGCGTTGATTAGCACGACGCGTCTCATGCACATATGTACTGCATCCTCGTGGTTTTATCTGCCACTTGCACATCCGCGTTTACGTCCTTGTCCAGCACTCCCTAAAGCGCGTCTATACGCCATCAATATTCATATGCGATGGGTCGAGGTGGATGCGATATTGGATTATTGTGAAAACAATTTTGCAGCCTGACACCTACGAGCTCACCCGATGTAAGACCCGTACGGTAATAATCTGAGGGCGTTGCAGGTTCCGATGAGGGGCGGCGTGCTTCACTGTGTAGGACCACGCCATCTGGATCAACTGGAGAGACGTGTACGCTTTTCTACGCGTAAAGAAATGCGCTGTTACGTCTGTGGATAAACCGCATGCATGGCATCCCACATCCATGTGCAGCAATGACAAACACCGACAGAGGGAGCTTACTGATAAACATATACAATAAATACAATACAACATATCACTCACAGCCCGTGCAGTCCATGACACGTTCATGCGGTGACGGCGTCCGTCCGACTCCCCCTCTCCATCCGTCTTCGCTTCCGCTCCTGATCCTCCATCATCAGCTTCTCGGCGGCAGTCAGCTCCCTCTTTTGTTTTGCATTCTTCTCCTTCTCTGCATCATTCGACGACCCCGTCTGTCTTAGGGGGTTCGGGCGCTTAAGAGGATTCGACGCTGCTTTGAGAGGGTTAGCTGCCTTCAAGGGATTCGTCGGCTTGAGTGGGTTAAGCTTTAGTCCCGATGGCACAGAAGGAGAAGCAGTAGATGCGGGTGCTTCCGCGGGTTTCTTGGCAGAGAAAGACAACACGAGCTTCTCCCCTTCATCGCGCTTGAGGCCCTCCTCAACCGGCGGTGACGGAGAGTGAGAAGAGCCAGACGAACCAGCGACCGCTTGCTCAGCCTTGGCCCGCTCAATCTGTTCCTCCAGCAACATCCTTTCTCGTTGCTCATCTGAGATAGTCATGCGTTCCTTCTTCATGGAAGCTTCCTGGACACAGACCACGCCTGTCAGAATCAAGGGGACTGATAGCACGGCATAACACAACGCACCTGTTTAGCAAGGGCTTTGGGACTGTTGTCAATCCACTCTATGAACCAGCCCTTCTCCGTCTCGTCCACCCGACATATACCCGACCTCCCTAAGTGCTTCACAAACTCCGTTAACGTAACCCATCTCGTGGCGTTCATGTGCAAATGGTTTCTGTCCTGGATGAACTGCTGATAGACAGTGTTCGCCTTGACCCGCTTCGTCCCGAAACTCCTGGACAATAGCTGCACGAAGTCGTGCTGGAACTGGGCCGAGAAATCGGCGATATGCCGCCCAGCGCTCTCGCCGACCACGAGCATCTGACGAAGATGTGATTCGGATTGCGCATGGCATTTGAAGCCGTTCTCGTCTCTGCATTGTTTCTCGCACACTTGACAGTACCACCTGAGCCTTTGAAGGCCCTTCGCCTTCATCTTATTGGCGAGGTACTTCGGTGTCCCGACTATGATCATCGTAAGCTAGGACGCATATAGCACGCAGCTGTAGCTCACCTTCTGCGCGAGGCATCTTGAGATATTCTAAGGCGGAAAGCCGGGATTGCTGAGAGTAAGGGCCACTACAAAGAGCTGCAGTGAAGTATGATACACAGCGAGATGAGGATAGAGAACGCGGGGGACAATTACAAAGCGTTCCCACGCCACCCACGCGCACCGCCTCATTATCCGGGCACTCGATCACGCTGCCAGCTTTGAACCTGCCGATGGCTCATCTTGGACTTTGAAGGACACGTACCTACGACATGACACGCCCGCTAAGCGACAAGGCCAAGGGGAAACAACGAGCAATTGACCCAGAGCCGGAGGGGGACTCGTCTACGGATACAACGCGACACCTGACTGTCCGATTCACTGAAGGCATCCCGGACTTCGATCTGCCAGTCAAGGAGGGAGAGACTGTTCGGGATATCAAGAGACACGTATGTGAAGTCAGCGGGCCTCTAGTCTTACGATAACCCTCTGTTTTCAGATCCGAAACAGCAGGCCTCAGCTGCAGAACCGTCGACTGAGACTAATTCATTCGGGGAAACTCTTGTCGGAGAAGACCGATGTCCACAAGCTATTGACATCTCTCGAAGAACGACAGCGACGTAGAATCGATGATGATCTTGACGAGGCGCAACCGCTGCTGACCGCTAATTGGTTGCATTGCTCCGTGGGTGCCGAGCTGGGCGAGGGGGAAGTGGAGGAGGAGGCGTCACAGGTACGGCCAGTACTAGCGATTTCTTACTATTCTCTTTCTCATTAGTTGCCGATTCAGAGCGGCCAAATTAGACCATTGAGGGGATTTGATAGACTGGCAGCAGCGGGATTCTCCGAAGAAGATATTGCCAGCATTCGGCGACAATTCCACAATTCGGGTGCGCACGATTATCTTGATTCGGAATTTGGCGAAGAAAGCGATTGTGAGTGTACTCGACCCTGGTCTCGCCTCGACACCTACAGAATTGAATGGGAAATTATACAGACGACGAGCGTGCGCGCATCCTTGAGGAGCAATGGATAGACTCTCTGGATCACGCAGGCACAGCGTCTCTGTCGGACTCCAATTCCACCGGGTCTACCATTGTTCTGCGAGGCATAGTCATGGGATTTTTCTTCCCCTTGTTGCCATTCTTCTTTTTCCGTGAGCATAAGCCGGCTGTTTTCTGGGAAAATGGCCAAGAACACGAGTCCCTGGGAAGTGTCATATTCTCGTACGTTGTTTAATTTGATTTCGATCCCTTAAAGGCTTAGTTTGCCTTCTAGCAAGCGGATGCAAATGGGAATTGTCGTTGGCTTTCTCGCCAATTTCTCGTTTGGGTTGTGGAGGTACCTACTGACCAGCTAGTCGACTGTACAGCATGTTTCACTTTGATGGTCTTCTTTTTATGCACTGGTGCCCCACCCCTTTGGACGTCTGCGCAGGCGCGTTGATTGCTAACCGCCACACACGGTACTGAGACATCTAAACTTTGGCCATCGGTGTGGCGTCTGGCCACTCTGCGCTTTGATCAATAGACCAAATATAAGAGAACCCAAGTTACCGCGGATATGTAGCTATCTGCCTTTCCTGACCACATTCCACGTCACTTACGGAAGAATGTCCCGCTCTCGTCCTTCTGGTCTGTGTTTCCCTCCAGGTTTCAGACTCTCGATACCCTCACCCATCCAATGGGACCGAAGTCGCCCCGTCAGCCCTGGCTGCCCGACTGCATCAGACTTCGATCTACCTGAGCGCCCTCCTCGCCAGCCGCGCACTAGATCCAAGACCTTGCCTGTCAGCTGTGGGTCGCCGCGCCTCATGAATGAACCCGACAACGCTGCTGCTGGCCCTGTGCAACCTTTTTCGCCTCCGGTCATCCCTCGCGGCACGTATGTAGCGTTCGCTTTTGCTGCGGACGCCAGCCATCCGGAAGAAAGCGGAGGGGTCACTAGCTGCCCAACACACCGATACATCGGTCTGGTCACGGACGCCATAAACTCCGTGAATGAAGAAGGGGTTCGAGAGACTCGAGAAATCACGGTCAGTTATGTGGCTCGGAGGGCTCCCTCGGATTCTTGGGGCGTTTGTGACGACCACTGGCTGCCAATTTCACCTGAATCTGAAGATAAAGTCGACGGTCCGATACGACCACTCGAGACGACGGTACTCTTTCCTTACGTCGGCACTAAGCAATGGACTACGGTGGGAGCAAGACTGAGAGTGGCTCAATTGCACAAGTCTTCTCTGTCTTTCTGCTTACGTGACGAGGAACTGGGTCGCTTCGAAGACATCACGACGGCGCATTTGGAAGATTTAACTGAGGCGATGTCGCAACACAGTGGAGAGGACGAAATCCCTGACATGATCCTGATACCACATCAAGGCGTATTGGCCGACATATGGACAGACGTCAGATTGGCGGGCGGAGTCAACGATCCGAGCGAGTTCCTCGAAGGAGTCTCGGAATCGGGCTGGTGAGTTCTTTTTCTCGTGCGATTCGGAACTATTGGCTCATGTGATTTCCGCTGCAAGCGTTCTTGAATTGGATGAAAGACGAGAACGGCTATGATTAACCACCATATATCTGTATTGTGCCTTCGGATCGGGAGAACCTATTGTGAGAGCAGTGCTTGCGTACCAATGATATACATGCGTATGGATGCACGGGCCGTGTTCGACAGTATGCAACCCAGAGGTCTCGGCCACGGAGCAATGGCAATGAACGACGATAAGTAAGTACCGGGATCATCGGTATGTGTTCAACGCCGGCGTGGACCAGAAGGCTGAATCCCGGTCCTATTTCTGGTGCGGCCGCCTTTCCTAGGAGCCGAGCTGGGCTCCTCATCGCTGTCTTGCATGGGCGCCTTACCTTTCCTTCGGTCCAGGGTCTGGTCAACGCCCCTGTCACTGGACCGCCAATCTTTGAACTTTCTCCTACAAGCATTGCTGCCGCTCTCCTGATATTCGGCTCTTGTGACAACATGGCTAGGGAACGCGCTATTGCGAGCAAATGCCAGGGCAGCCTTGTATGCCTCCGTTGTTGGGCTGAGGTCATCCGAAGATCATTGCAGTGTAAGATGAGTTGATATCATATACGCTGAACACGTACTCAGCAGCTGTGTAAACCTTCACTTCGACGTCAGACGGTGCCAATGATCGCAGTTCCAGCATTCTGCAGATGCGATGTAAGCAAGGTACGATCAACCGGAGCAACTTCAGGCATACAATCTATCACAGAACCCCGGGAATTTTGTGTTTCCACCTATCAAACCGATGTTGACCCAAAACAAACCTTGGACATCTTCAGGCAGAAGTGATATGGAGGACGCGATAGCCCCCGGCAATCCTTGTTGCTGTAGTTCTGTTGAGATGGGTAAGCCCTCCGTCACGATTGAACACAATATAGGACCGGAATATACCGATGTCACTTGGATGAAAGATGGTCTCAGGTACTGAGAATCTCTCGTTATTCATATAGAGGATTTGATCTGCCTCGTTAATGAGCTCTCCAGCTTTCCGGATACGTCCGTTCCGATTGGCGGAGAAATTGGGCAGAATGTATTCTTGAAGGATAGGATTCTTTCTTGGGTCCTCTCTGCCGATGAGACGGACTTGAGTATCGCCTTATTGGGCAATTCTTGTCCCAACCCACCGGCACATATCCAAGTCTCTACGATAATCCACGGAGACGTAGCAGCAGGATTCCTTAACTTCGTTCATGATATATGTTTCGTCCATCATGTTCCATTGTCGAAATGAAACGAGTTCTTTCAGACGGTTCGTCAACAGCTTGCCACCCACGTCAAGTCTGTGGCGGCTGTCAGCGAGTTCCGATCATCGTGAATGCCGTCAAAGGCGCTCACCGCTTGACGGCGCTCCAAACAATAGAACCTTCCATAATCGGCACGACATGGGTGAAGCTGAAACCCGAATCCACGACTAGCATACACTCTGGAGGTGCAGAAGATGAATTGCCGTACAAGGTCCCGTGCGGGATGAGCGCTGCAGCTAAGCTCAGAGGTGTATGAGTCGAGCGGATTCGGCGTCACAGAAGCGAGCAATGTTTACGAGTAGAACGAAAATACGAATGAAATTCGTATTCCTCGAATACGAACTGGTCGTAGACTTCTTGCAAGTTTGGCAAGTTGAAATACGGCTCAGTAATGAGCAGGGATGACTCGGAGGGGTTTATCTATGATAGTTCATCTTTGTCATGCAAGCGAAGAAGTGAAGGCACCTACTTTAAGCACTTCGTCAGAAAAAATTCCATCCCAGACTGCTTTCTGCGCGTCCCAGTCGACGAGATATCCCTGTGGAGCTATATCGTCCCGCTTCCACGCCTAGGTCACAGGAGAGAATCTTGTTATTTGCATACCTTTTCGAAGGGTAAACGGTAATGTAGGGATGAGAAGTCACGGCACTGATCGAATTCGTGCCCTATGTATGTCGCTTTGTCACCTCTCGAGCGAACGACAGCATTAGTTATCAGCCTTTGGCGTCTTCAATCTGGCTGTCCCGGCACTGGATTCTGTGGACTAGCGCACCTCGGCTGATCGTCATAACTGACGCTCGTCCTGCCGCACTTGACTGTGCAGGCTCCATTATCCAGGACTGCAATACAAGAGGGCTCCATCGGTAACACGCCGCCTTTGCAAAATGTTCGGGTTTCTTGTCCTAAGTTCAAGTGGGAACGTTAGCTCTTCCGGGCTTTGGTGCAGGCTGTCCGAAAGTCTTGTTCTGTAGTCACTAGTCACTGGCCAGTGGCCACTAGGAAGCTCCGACTCGAAGCAGCCGAGTTTTTGCCACAATGGCGACCAATCGGAACAAGGACTAATCTCGGCCGGTACACCGCTTCCGTACAGTGTCTTGATTCCAGTTGTTCGTTGTTTCCCCACTCGAGCCGGATCTGACATATCTTTGTCGCACTGTCGATTATCCAGGCATACTCATTCCTGGTGAGTTTCTATTCTGCCTTCCTGCAGCTCGGGCCGCCGTAGCCGCCGAATTTCGCCAGGAAGAATGACGGGACGCGATCCATACGGCATGTCGTTTACCTGGAGGCTGGACGATTGATGATCCGCCGTCGAAACATGAGAGTTAGAATGGGCTACTTCGGCTCTGATGGCACACTGCAGAATACACTATCATCTAACTCGACAGGATTCCTGCTCTGTCTAGGAATAATTGCACCTGCGGAGAAACGCAGCAGACCGCGTGCCGAAGTCGTACGCTGATGTGCGTAGCATTCTGGTCCCTCGCTCATGACGAATACGCACTGTGTGTATATCCCATGAAACTGCCGGGTACAGTAGTTTTGACTATACATTCGCACAGAATTCTCTGTAGCAATCGGGACGAGTTCTTATCCAGACCTACCCTGCCGGCCCACTTCCATTCATTTGACTGTGTGCCTGGGTATGTGGATGAACAGTACGTTCTATCAGGTCGAGACCAAAGAGCTGGAGGCGCCTGGCTCGGAATCAACAAAGTGGGGAAAGTCGCACTCTTGTACGATTGACCCTGCACTACGACAAGGATTTTTACGGATGCAGTTTATTCGCAGGACAAATATCACTGAGCCCTACGGGAATTACGCTTCATCTAGGGGGCATCTCGTCTCTTCCTACTTGACATCCCCACCCACGACTAGCCTACATGATGAGACAACCCGGATAGTAGTCCAAAACGGCCGATACGCCGGATTTAATCTCCTCCTTTTGTCGCCTGTCATGGAGGGCGGCCGACTTGCCTTCGAAGGCTCCCTCGTCTCCAATCACGGTGGTGGGGGCGAAATAGTCGCTCGTCCACTTTCCGACGGGGAAAGACGTTGTGGAGGCATATCCAATGGCATAGACGGCAGTGGGGCCAGCGATTGGCCGAAGGTGAAGCATGGAACCATGGAACTAAACGAGCTGCTTGACTCTGCCCCGAATGATCTCACGGACGTGAAACTATCGGAACGTCTCTTCGAGCTTCTCAGGTATGTTCCGGCTCCTGTAGCGCAGTATGTGCTTTTTGCGACGTGCATCTGATGACCCATGGGACTTCGCTGCAGCTGGCAATCCGATAACCCACCCAAAGCTCGAGAAGAGCTTCGCAACACCATCCAGATCGAACCTATACCCATGCCCGCAACAGGATCTGCGAGGGTCGCGGCCCCAGAGTTCTATGGAACTCGACTCTCGACCGTAATCCTGATTCGCAGGAACGGCGATGTTCTATTCATTGAGCGGGATATTTGGGGCCTAGGGTCGGACGAGAAACCTTGGAAAGCGGATCCGGGCACACAGCGTGTATTTCGCTTCCAGATTGCACCGGACATTGTACAATACACACCCTCCACCCAGTAATGGGTATATGATCTGCCTACGAAATGAAAAGGACCGTCCATCGAAGCAATACTGCTACACATTAGCCGACCTAGATGAAATTATGCATATGAGTTAAGTGATATGATAACATATGTGGACCCGTCTCCACAGACGAAAAGAACTAGG
Source organism: Gloeophyllum trabeum ATCC 11539 (assembly GCF_000344685.1). NCBI lineage: Eukaryota > Fungi > Basidiomycota > Agaricomycetes > Gloeophyllales > Gloeophyllaceae > Gloeophyllum > Gloeophyllum trabeum. The sequence goes on along the minus strand of NW_006920417.1, from coordinate 683,969 downwards.
GAAACCCCAGGTGAACGGTGACACAGGATAATTCCGGGGTGTCAAGCCACGCCACCGTAGCTGATGCCTTTGTCGTAAGCGCGATCATCTGGAGACACGAGCATGAATGAGGAATTATAATGACCGGCGGGCAGGCTATTCCAGTCGTGCACAGGTGTCTGGATGGTGGAACTCCCTGCAGACGAAGAGGCGGGAGACATAGCTCCGTGTTCCGTACAAGTTCCCGCCCCGTTGTAGTTCCTCACGTGAACGTCATCCGATGGATTACCACTGTATGATGTTAAGCCCGCAAGCAAAGAGGCAACATATGAGCGGCACGTACTGCATGATGTTATTCAGCTCTACCATGCGCCTATGGAGCAGACATTGAGATGTGCCTCTGTGATGCGGAAATTGTTGGATGTAGTCAAGGGTTTTCTGCAAATGCTGCGAGAAGCCGATATAGGAATGTGCAGCGGCTGGATCCGTGAGGCAAGAACAAAACGGTTCGACCACGGGATAATGATTCCCAACGGATGTTCTAATATGCTCCGGATGTGCAGCCTCGTAATGCCCGTGGACGTCTGGAACACCACCGCTACTGCGATTGTTGTACCCAATGGCAGCAGAAGGAGGTTGATATGAAATGTCTTCCCTGAATCTTTCTGCATATGATGGGTGCCCACGATCATTTTCGTACGCGCATAGAGGACTCGGGAGCTCTGACTGGAAGGGGTGCAAGCAAATTGGTGACGACGGCCCCGGCGAAGGAGACAACCGGTATAGATGTGGCTGGGAGGATCCGGAGTGGGAGTCGACCGGCTCTGCTTTCACAGAGGCATTTGATGCGTTTTCCCCCTCCTCATTTGCATCAAGGAGAGTTCTATGCCTTCTTACGGTTTGCGAACGCTTCGACGACCGAGAGTGCCATTTCTCAGACGGATCACCGTCGCGGAAGTTGGCGTCTGCCCAACGGGGCGTTGGCTTCCCTTGCTCCATCCATGAGCACGGATTCGCCATGGTAGCACCGCTGAAACACTTACCGCGAAGTTCCCTGACCAGACTTTCGAGTTCGGCGATCCGATTACGTAGCCTGGTCGCTTCATCTAATGAAGGATCATCCCTCAGGGCGGGATCATCAATCTCGTAGACACAGAGGCCCGTCTAAAGAGAAAACCATGAATATGGACCCGACAGAGAATCGAATGCAACTGTACCAAGCCCAATTGAATGCATCTCTGACAAGGTCGTTTCCTATCGCACTAGAGGAAGCTTTAATATGCTCAAAGACAGCAGTACCGCTGGCTTACCTTTCTTTTCGACGTGTGGCAGTTGAGGCAGGACTGTGTTGCTCGATTCCTCCTTCTCTTTCGGTGGTCGACTTCGAGGGTAAACTCGAAGTCCATGATCTCGCCCTTGAACTGAGCAGGTGGATAATCGGAGGTCATGATATGGGACAAGTAGGTCAAGCTGGGGGGCGCTCGGCAGGGTGCTCTCAGGTCGGCATTGTGAACATGTCATGTTTATGTACTTTGCATTAAACCCCGATATTATATGGAGAGAACGCAAACTGTGGATCCAGATTAGGCATAACTCCTTGTACACGCCTTTCTGGTCTGGGCTCCAAGGTACTTCGGTCAGTCAAGCAGAGTGACATAACGTGCGACCTGAGCGTCAAATCATCCATTTTTAACTCTGACGGCTCTCGGCAATGAATGTATGATCCATCAAACCATTGGGCCTTCTAGAAATGCCTGAATGAAGTCGCCATGTAGATAGGACAAGGGCCTTGGTAATGTAATGGACTTCGAGCTCGCAACCAACTGGCAGTGCAGCAGCCTCTTTTGTCTCGCCTAAGATGACATTAATATTATGCTTCGCTTTCAGCCAGATCGAGTAGTAACGTAAATATCCTGGCTCCGCTGCACCGGTTCTGTAACATCTACCCCTGGATCTGAGTCAGTCAATACTGCCTCGGTGACTCGCGCTTCTTGGTCGCCGTCCAGTGACCAGGCTTCGGTATATATCAAGTGGTCGAGTTCGGCCTGTTATCATGTCCACGAACAAGGAGCGGTGGCGTGGGTTGCCACTTCCGATAGGGGCATGCCCCTTAGGTGAAAGAGGTGGGATTGGGCGGGTAGGGACGGAGGAACGAACAAATCGTGTGAAGCACAGCATGCCGATGTCATGGGCGTAAAGGATCCTATTGCTGCTAAGGTAGAAACCTGGAGGACAATCGCCAAGAGATCATCGTGATCGTATACCAGATTGACGATTCGGGAGGTCCGAGCATCAACAACACAGAAATACGCACCAACATCCATCAGCGCACCAGAGACACCTCCGATAAAGGCTTACCCGGATCTCTGATAAAGTAAACCCTAGCAGCCGTGGCGTCCTTCGTACCTGTCCGACGTCCTGCGGCAGTGGAATTTCTGCCTGAAAATGGGACACCTCCGAACCTTGCATTCATCGAATTCCGTACGGAAGGTGTGCACTCTTGATCGCTTCCCCCGTCGACCTGCAACCATACGAAGCCAGATGTGTATCACGACTCCACGTAAGTATAGGGTTTTACGGATAGAGCATGTGTTACATCCGTGGCAATGTGGCGCTGCGATCAATCAGTCAAGTGGAAAGCTGTTCAGCACGAGGACTGAAGGATGACTTAGGAAGATGGAGAATATAAAAAAGTAGCCATTACGGACGCACTACCAATCAGATATCCACGCACTGAGGAGCCGCGGAGTATATCCGCGACTGCAGAAGGAAACAAAGCAGACAAACAAAGCCTGGGAACTCCGGTAAGCGCGACCAATTCTCAGAGATGCTTACAATTGGAACTTACCACTGCTCTGGCGCTCATCTGCCATAGGCTATCTTATAACTGTTGGAAGCAGTGGAATGTCCAGGACACCCAGCTGACATGATACGCAAGATCAGCCATAGCTGCCTTCATGGGGATTCACCCCTGACAAACGATGTATTTCGCAAGCGCCCTTAGACTGCGACTGCCGAAACAGTCATGAAGAATCCAAGATCCGACTGCTTCGTTGCTCCCGACCACGTTCAAGTTCGAGACTCCATGAAGGTCGCCTACCGGTAGCCGGGAAGTTAAAACAGTACGGTGTACCAACATGTCGATCCAGACGCGTCGAAGTGGATGGATGCAAGATACTTGTGTATAGCTCGGCGACGTCTGCTGGACGTCCGAATCATCTCGTCTTGCGTGGACCTTGGTGGTGGAATTACGTCAATCACTTACCTGCACATAGTGTAATGAAAGGATGCCAGAGCCCAGGCGTGTGAGGCTTGTTCGCCCGTGACCAGAGTTTCCGGGTACTATAACAAACATTCATCATCAGACCCTCGCTACCAATGGGTTTCCAGACGATGAAGTTAAGTGGGCTAATCGGACCTAAAGCTCGTTGCCGGCGGTTCCTTGCAGAGTTTCGCGGATGCCCAGCGCAGGACAGCAGCTGCAATTACACCCAGGCTTGGAGATCATTCGACAAAATCATCGGCAAAATCGTTTTGCCAGTGAGTCTTCAGTACATAGATACTATCCTCACCGAGCGATCCATGTTCTCAATATCCATGATCAGATTACCAATGACCCCGCCCTCCAGCATATGCACTATGGGCCTACACCGTGAGGTAGCGCACATGATGGCAAATGTTCCGCTTTGTGGATGAGGAGCTCTTATTTCCGTTGGCCCCGCATTGACCAAATACACAAGAGAGGGGCGTGGATTTCTTCAACACCGAGTACCTGACTCGGGTCTGTATAGGCCAAGCGGTCGGCGAACCCCAACTCGATCTGATAGGTCACATAGTTTAGAGCAAGTTTCGCATAAGTCATGCGTAAACCTTGGAACGCTCTCCACCGCCAGACAAGTGTAATCACCATGAAAGCAGCGCTTACTCGTCTCCTGGTCCCCAAATAACTCCGACAAGGAAGCACTCGTGAAAGAGATCCCGCAATCCGCGTGGCAGTGCTATACATAGGATAACGCTCGTCTACCCCTCATGGCCAAGAGTAAGCTCATCTTTGCACAGGTGATCGGTCTTCCGACGCCACTGGGGGATTGCTGTGGACACGTCGCAGTCACAGCTTGCGCTCCGGGTTTTCTGATGAGTTAGGTGGCGCCTTGGCAGGTATTACTTATCTTCTGGCAGGGTCAGCTGCTACAATGCAATGCCAAGTCCGCTTTCTGTGCGTCCGACGACGATGACGACGATCACTACCCCCGAGGTGTTTACACCACGATCGGTTGGCTTTAATTACAGATCACGCCTCCGACATCGCTATAGGAGATGTTATCGTGAATTGCTTCCGCCACATCTCACACACTGATCTTAACAAACATATCTTACCAATGGGATCGCGTATATTATCTGCAACCAAGGGCCAATGCAATCCCGAAAAGCCGTATCTCAGATATGGCAGCCGCATTCACGATCGTATATCTGTTCTATTCATGATCTCTTTAGAGAACGTACCTGAGTTTCCCTGAGCTCTGTAGTATGTGTCCCCTTAGTGAACTGACGACAAATATTTCGTGTATTCCAAGATGGTAGGGTCTGAAGGCGACATGGGCTGTAGATGATGACAACGTGGCAAGATACAGTGGCAGAGAGTCATCATCGGGACTTAGTTTCATTCTTCCGCTTCTGCCTTCTAACGTATTTTCTCATGCTCGGTACACCAAACTGCGGGCAAAGTTGAAATTTGATACGATAACTCCGTCAACACGAGGTTCTGTCAAAGGCGGAGTAATATGACTGCTCACCCGTAAGCTGGGGTACGCAACAAGCAAAAGACCCCCCACCGCCCAGGCCGATTTGACAAACGTAGGCGTGGGCTCTGGGTACTGGCCCTTACTCCATTTAATAATAGCGAGTAGTTCCGTGCCGATAGTAGCCAAGAGCAACCATACGTGCTGCCCCATTCTCTTCGCTTTCCTGCGGAAGAACAAGATACACAACCATGTTTAGTATAACCGGATACGTGGGGGGAGCGACATTGGGCAGGATATGCCTAGAGGGAGAAGGAAGGACGAGAAGGTTTGGGAAGTCTCGATCGTACCTGGGGTCATTTATGTATTGATAAAGTTCTCGGACTGCCGGCAGCCCGCAAAGGAATATACCGGCAAGGCGGGCGATGACGATAGGATGATCGGGTTCCATCCATAGCAAGCTCTGCGTAGCATTGCAGCGGTGAGAACCATGGAGCGCTTGGATCGCTGTCACGCGGAACCGTACCTTCAGATAGAAAGGGTTCAACTCCGCGGCGAGGAAGACAGCCAGAAGCAGCACGACAGTGAAGTAATGCTTGAAATCGACTGTTCCCTCCCAATTGAAGGCAGTAAAATCGTGTGGGGAGAACTGCGTAAGAACACGTTTGGTCTTGGAACGGAACCCGCGAATTTGGCGCATTCCACGCCATTCATAGTGCTTTTCTCAAAATATCAGGGACTAAGAGACGACGGAGGGGCACGCACGTACCTTAACCTCAAAGTACTGGCAGGTCTTCATGCCTGATGCGGTGCGATTCGGTTAGGATGATGATGACAACACCAGACGCATGTACTGGAGCGCAGCCATACCCAAGTATGTCCCAAGCCAATTGCAAATGAGGACATCCAACACCCACTTGACGAGAAATTAACGGTTACATGAAGCCGCGAGAGTACTGCGAAAGAAGACCCACATGGTCCCACCAGCACTGTCAGATCACTATCAGTCGAGTAAGTATCAGAGGATCGGTGGTGACCTACCTCTCCGAAATTGGGAAGTTGGTGCTGCAGGCTATACTCGGCGAGCTCAAATGCGATGCTCAGGATCTGGAGCTCTCAAATTAGCAGCGACACCCATCAAAGGATCACGTACGTACCCAGCAGAACCAATAGTCGCGCAAGATCAGCGCTTTACCAAACCACCCAAGAGCATGTGCCAGACAGAAGATGTCCACGGCATTCTGATGGGGACGTGCCCGAAAGCTATAATGTGGGCATAGTCGAACGCCCAACCGAGTTTGCACTTACCCATACGTTCTCCAGAGTAAATTCGCAGTTTTCTGCATAATTTTTCTCCGGCAATGGCTTGCCCAGGTTGGGGTCTATGAATGTCATCATTTTCCTAGCGGAGCCCAGATCCTGGAAAAGCAGGAATACGAGAGCCAACTCGTATAATAGATTTATCCCCAACACGACAAGCCAAAATGCGGGATGAGGTCGGATAAACGGCCCATCACGGAACTGTATCATAGAAAACAACAAGAACCCCGCGATGGCAGCGTACGCTCCACTACGGCCAAAGGAAGAAGTCAGATACTGTCAAACAACCTCGACTTGAAATCCACTCACACTCGCCGTTTGTCTCTTCCTTCTTCCAACACATCCTGGGTAGTCGCTACGTAGGCCAAGATGGCCATGGCGACACCCAGAACAGTCAGGGTGATGGGGCTGTAGAAGAACCTAGGAAGATACAGTATCATCCCCGTCATGCATTGCAGGTGTCAAGGACACTCAGGCCTACTCTATACTGGTATCTTGCTTCTCCTGGAAGGGCTCGATTCGGGTGTACGACTCCGTCCGGTCGGCCTTGGTTCACGTCAGGGTCAGTCGGCGGCGTGCTTCAGGAACAACGTGCGACGTACATCGTACCCTGTGGAGGTCGCTCTCGTAAAACCACGAAAATTCACCGCTTCAATGAGAGCGGCCACTCACAGTGAACTGGGTAGCCATCCAAACCGGGCCTTGGCTCGGGATCCGCTGAAGGTGAGAGCAGAAGGTCCGATTCTTCTGTCGGACTCGTAGGCGACAGGTCTGAGTCGTCTGGTGCAGACATTGCAAATGCTGGCCTCGTTGCAGCGGAGGCTCCAACGGCCCTCTTGCAAGTCTTGGATTGCAGCCGTAAGGCGTGAAGTTCAATAGAATCCTCAGACTGACGTCTGCGATCACGTCGCACGTGTAAGTCTGCAGGCGCTTCCTCTTAAGTCACGCTGTGACACTCGTCCGCAACGATTTCAAGTCGAATTGATTTAGATTCGCCGCAATATTGGGTCAAAGGTTACGGCCCCGCAGGAACAAGGGCGTGTACTATAGTTCAATTTACAAGAATCTTGAACTGCAGTAAGGAGATACTAGTATGCACAGGGTCCTCAGCATTGGCGACTGCATTCACAACCCGTAAGGCTAACAGCCCGCCGGTATCTCCTCTCAGAGGACTCAGTGCCTTAGCGGCAACCAGAACAGGCGGCATGCGGCATAAGGTTACTCCTAAGTTGCCCGAAGATATACCTCTGGGGAGTCACAGATCATCGTGGAAGTACGAGATTCAGAAGCCACGGCGTCCTTCACAAGCACCCTGGGCTTACTACACCTGGCTGGCGGGGCATCGAAGTAGCCGGAATTGCACAATTTCATATTGGCACCTAACGCAGATGCAGTCTCCGAGCCAGACCTTCCATAGGTTGTCCAGTCTGCAAAACTTCTTCCATTTGATGGGAAGAGTGCTATGAATGCCGCCCGACAGTCGTCGGAGATTGATGACTTGGAAACAGCAAATTGTGGAGAGGTGAAGCCGTTATCACATCCAGAATATACGAAATGCGTGGCGCGCCGCGGCACCCTCGGGCAAGCATGGAGAGTGTCAGACTTCCACGCTCTTCCATCGGGGAGGCACATAGATCCAGAGTCAGGTTCGGAGCCATAGGAGGTAAGTACATCTTCCACAAGAATCAAGAGACGGCAAATTGAGCACGAGATCGGATACCGCAGAAGATCAGATAGCATACATAGGCAACTGCATCCATATGCCCAGACGGTACCAGACGCGGATCATGTTACGACAGTATCGAGAGGCAGAGTGGCGAATCAGGGATCCTAGTTCCCTTGAGTCCTGTAACTCTGTCCGGACATGTCATAGCAAAGGAACATGATCCTGTCATAGTCCCAGCGAACCTTCCGGGTCGACTGCTAGAGAAAGCACTCGCCCAGTGGACTCGATTGGCTGATTTGGGATCATGAGGCTCCCAAAGCGATGTACGGATCAAATAACGATAGGAGACAAGATAGCCACAGCAAGGAAGGCTGAACGACTGCGGCCACCCCGCACGAAGCGGACCAGTCAGCCCGAGTTTTGAGGTATCAGGATGGAAGAAAGAGATCTCGCAAGGCCCGGGACCAGAGCAACACATAGAGGGCGTTGAGGAGCTGGCACCAAGCTGAGTAAGGTTGTACAACGTTCCGGATGGAAGGGACCCAACGTAAGGGAACACTACATTCCCGCCTGACCCAGCGATACGGCCTAAAAGCACGCGGATAGAACAAGTCGAAGACTCCATCGCAGGTCATGACCGAGAGGGTAAGAGGTGGTTTCCGACAGTGTATGGCGACTTTGAGGGCAATTGCATGGCCCCGCATTCTTGACAAGACCTGACAATCTTCGATGCCTGGCCACTAACGCACACGGAAAAACAAGTATTTCAGTGTCCACAACAGCTCATGACCGCGAGAGCAACACGGCGCAATCGATAGTGCAATGCAATTTCGACAGTACGAACATTAGTGAAAGCTTGGGCGATAAGCTTCGGTTCGGCATGAGACGCGATGAATTTCTAGTACCATTCGCAGCCTGCAAGTATTCGTCGTGAGCAGGGTTTTGATAGTCCATGCGCTCCTTTCATAACTTTCGGACGGTGAATGACGAAAGATGACCTGTACCATGAAAACCGGGGTCAACTGGAGTGCAGACGTACTGTACCGTATTCACCGTGACTGCCACGACATGTGATAGTTATAGAAACTAAACCACGGCGCCTTCGTCTTATGCGAAGACGGCACCCACTTCAAGAGCGTTGTACAGCTTACAGTATATCCGCGCAGCGTCGCAAAAGAATCATCTGTGGAATATCGTGGACGGAGGGAGGAATTGTGGGCGCGACGCCACAGCACTCGAAGTTTCCAGACGCGCTGACAAATACGGGCAAACAGATCGTGTCATACCTCTCGCGACTGCTCAAGTACCCTGCATGCATTGAATACTCTTGTTTCCGTACCACAACAACTACCAGCTTTCTTCTACACAACGCATACGGTGTCGCATCTGTCGCCGTCTTAATGGAACATAATAATCACGGATTCATAGACTTTGGCCATCTCCTGCAGAATCTCGTCGGGGCGTTCATTCCCCAAGTTCCCCATGCGGGAGCGCAGAATGATCAGCCTGCACACGACAACCACGACGCCCAAGCAATGCTTCCACATGAGACCACGTCTGATGCCGCCAACGCTACGACGCAGTCCTCCGACGTGGAAGATCGGGAAATGACGCCCATCGAGGAGCTAGAAGCTGCCGCATCTAGCACTTCCAACTCCCAGCCAGAGATCGTTGATCGAGAAATGATCCCCGCGGAGCCAGAGCTGGATGGTCCTCCACCTTTAGAGCCTATAGCTAATCCGCAGACACAAGCGGATGCCGCTGCCTCAGGATCAGGTGAGTATTCTTCGTTCGATCCTTTACAGGCTGGACGTTCGCTAACAATCGACTCAGGCGAATCACAATCGCCTGATCGCGCTACTTCCGATTCAAGTAGCATGCCCTCATTACACTCTGTCTCCGACTCATCCTCCGACACCAGTTCGGCTCGGGACGTCCGAGAAGTCGAGATGATGGATGCCACACAGCCAGTCGACGACGACAACGATAGCAATTGGACGGACGTCTCATCTGACATGCCGCCACTTGAGCCTATCACCCAACCGACCAGGGGACCCAACCGGCGGGTGAGGGTAGAGGAGGTCGAGGACGATGAAGATCGTCCACGATCACGTCAACGTACAACAGGCCCTGCTGCAGCCAATACAGAGCAGGGTACTGCAGGCGCTCAAGCTCCTCACGCACCTCAAGGGCACCCTGGTCTGTTCTTCATCCCAATCGGCACATATGTGCCGCTGCAACCTGCTAATTCGTTTGATCCAGGAATGGGGTTCGCATTCACTATCAATCTAAACGGCGTCCCCATGGCTCGACGGTTCGGAGCAGCTGAGCCACGGCCAGCTCAGGCAGCGGCACCCGACGCGCCCGCTGGCGGAATCGCGAATACCGAGCCTCCCGTACACCAGCCGCACAATCCATTCAATCCCTTCGAGTTCTTCACTCTGCTGGGTGGGCCTGATTTCAACGGAGCCGAATTCCTCAATCTTATGGGTGGCATACCCCCGGAACAAGAGCAGGATGACCCTGAGCGCGCGAAGAAATTGGTGGATGGAATGGAAGTTGTCCCGCCTGGTTTGGTGAAGAGGATGGAGAGAGTGGGCGGAGCGCCTGGCGCGCACCTCGACGATTCGAGTAGCGCGGATGCCGGCGCTGACGTTCCTGGGTGTGCTATTTGCTGGGATAAATTGCTGGACGATGACGCTGAGAAGGATATCGCTCCACCTGGTGAGGGCGAGTCGGCAGCTTCGTCTGACAACAAGATCGTTGCGTTGCCCTGCGCGCACGTCTTTCACGCTTCGTGTCTTATCCCTTGGTTCTCTAGGCCGCGGCATACGACCTGCCCAACGTGTCGATTCAACGTTGATCCTGACAACCTCACTTACCAACCTAGACCTCGTCGGCGGCAAGCGCCGGCCCCTGCAGATAGTCTTGCTCAGCAGCCCGACGCGGCTGCAGCTGGTCCTGCACCCGCAACCGAGGCCCAACCCCAGCAAACTGTAACTGAGGCTATTGCGCCCACCGCGGCCCCGAACCCACCTGTCGACTCGCAACCTCAACTTCAGGCACAACCTCAGCTGCAACCTGCTCAACCCCAATTCACAGCGAATGCTGATCCTCAGGCAGCCAATACCACTCCTAATCCGCGTCCTGGCCCGCGTTTCTTCGTGCAACCCTTCGTCACTGTTGACTTCAACCTCGAGTTCGGGCCTGGCGGTCCTGCACCTGTTCCAGGAACTTTCCACATTCATCATCATCCCCCGACGCAGCCTACCGGTCGGGCTTCTCCACCGCCTGCCGCCGCAGGTATTCCGCCGGTGCCGCCGCAACAGCCTCAGCCAGAGCAGGCGCAACCTCGGGCTCAGGAGCAGGGCCCCGCGGGTCCCCAGCCGCAGATTGACACCGATCAGGCAACAGCATGGCTGCAGTGGATGTTGGGCCAGACGCTGGGTGGGGTGCCTTTGCCGCGACCTCCAGCACAACCACAAGAACAACAGCCACGGCAGACGGGTGTCCCGCCTCAACCCCAGGCCCAGCAACCCCAAGGACCCCCACCGCAGCCTCAACCTCAACCTCGTGGGACGCCTTTCATCCACGGTCCTCATATATTCTTTGGTCCGCCACCGCCGTTCGACATGGGCGCGGGCCCTCGACCCGCGCCAAGGCCGCGCGAGAAGAGGGAGTGGACGCCGCCGCCTCCACCGGGGCCTACATTGCGCCAGCGGGTTGAGCAGAAGGAGCGGGAGGCTGGACTGCGTTGCGACGATGTGAGCTGTGGGCTGGGACCGACGGACGAGGACCCGATCCCATGCGTGGACGTTGCGAGCTTGAAGCAGGTGCATATACGGCCTGCAGGGGTGAGGGACGAAGGCGCGCGGGTGTGCGCGCACAAGTTCCACCCGTCGTGTCTTGTGAGTGCGGAGAGGGTCGCGGGGTGGGGTAGAGATGTCGAGGAGGAGAAGATGGAGGAGGAGAAGTCGGAGGAGGAGGAAGTTGAGGTGTCGTGCCCGGTTTGTAGGGCTGTGGGATGGATTAGTGGTGCGGAGTGGGAGGAAGGTGTGAGGGCTTTGGCGTAGGCGTGCCCTCTTGCTCTCGTCGTTTTGCTATCAATTTGTATTTATTCTGTCGTTGGACCCCATACCCTTGCATGTTCTTGCTGCTCTATTATTTCCTCCGCTCACATTCACGTCTTTCACGCATGCACGCATTGTTTCTTGGCCCCTGTGTATTTTATTTCCCTCCAACATGATTTAATGGCGAATTGGAATGTATTGTACAGTAGACATATAGTATAGAACATAATGCAAGTAGCCTATTGTCAATGACGAGTTGCTCGTCCCGAGCAAAGGTACCCTTCCAATGCACGCTACTGTCCAGCTTCTCCGGCGATAACGACGGCGGTGAATATCCGAGGCCTATCGAGGTGATCCGAGCCTCGAGCTCTTTATTGGCCCTGATCGACAGCCGCACCACTTCGATGCCGGTTTCAGACACTTGGGTACCCGATAGGGCTCTTGTCGCCGTCGAGCAGGTTCAACAGAGATGAACTTGACTGCCTTCGTCGTCGTCGTTGTCGTCGCCGAGGAGGTCGTCCGAGAAGTGGGTCCGCGACAGCGAGCAACGTGCATCTGAGTGAACTCGAAGCGCCGAGGCCGACGTGCCTTCGGATCGGGGGTGCTTCTAGATCGGCGGACCGGGCCGGACCGCATTGCAGCTCACAGCTGAAGTCATCCCGAGTCCGCACGGCGGATGCGCTCATAAAAGGTTTGTGCCTAGTCTGCCTGCATCAAAGTCTCTCCGTCGACGACTCCGGCGACGACCACGGCAAGCACACACTATGTTGCGGGGGAAAATCTTGAATCGCAGGACGCTGGCCGTCGCATCGGGTGCAGCTGTCGCCACCGTCGGCGGGGGGTATTATTTTCTGAATTCGGGGCCCGCTTACCCTGATACGACGAGGGAGACAAGGAGGCCACCGCCGCCATGGACCCCGCCCTCGCGGGAAACGATGTTGAATAGTCTCAAGGAGGGCGGCGATGAGGGGAAGTTCGATCTACTGATTGTGGGAGGAGGGGCGACGGGCGCGGGAGTTGCGGTCGATGCTGCGACCAGGGGTCTCAAGGTCGCATTGGTCGAGCGGGACGACTTTGCTTCTGGTAAGTGCTCTTCTTGCCTTCGCATTCTATCTTCCCTTTGCTCTTGTTGCTCCGGTTTGGACGGTCGGACGGGTTCACGGCGAATCTCCGACAATTGTCCGCACGGGTATCCTGTCTGTGGCCTTCTCGCTGCTTTGCCTATCCCGAACGGACCTGTAAGAAGGTTTGCTGCCCTGTTCCTGCTTCCATTCGTGTAACGCTGCTGCTATCTGCCCATTGAGACTGTCACTGTCCACGCCTTTCTCGGATCCCGAGATGGGTCCTCACCTCCGGAGACAAGACAACCACATGATTGCTCCACCATCAAAGGTTGGAATAGAACAACACAAATACTCGCCGGGATGAACACATTCCAAGCTCATCAAGATGGTACCTCATGCCTGTGAGTCCGCCACCGCGCTCCCACGTCTCCTTGCATCAGCATTGAATTAATCTTTAGAACCAGATGCGTTGGAGCAGATCTATCCGCTTTGAGCGAGGGAACGCGAATCCCTATTCTCATGCTTGCCTGGGTGAATCTGCCGGGATATCGGTATAACGTGTCTTACACCCCAGAGCATCCCCACCTGGCAATGTACTTGCAAGCAGAAAGGGGGACGTACTCGGAGGCGGAACTGTCGATTGCTAAGCGCATCGGCGTCTGAAGCTCGCCCTGAACGGACCAGAGCATGGACGCGGTGACCCGACTCCTGCAACCGCTGCAAACTCGCTCCAGACCGTCCCCCCGTTCTCCTTCGTTAATCCTTGGACGTTTGCCCCAGATGTGACATACTCACATTCGCATTTTCTACTCTACGATTAGGTACCTCGTCGAAGTCTACCAAGCTCGTTCATGGCGGCGTGCGGTACCTCCAAAAAGCCGTCATGGAGCTTGACTACGAGCAGTACAAGCTGGTGAAGGAAGCTTTGCACGAGCGGAAGGTCTTCCTGGAGACTGCGCCTTACTTGAGCCATATGCTCCCCATCATGCTGCCGATATACAAGTATGTGCATTCGGCTGTGGTCTGCGAGGGGAGTGCTCACCACGCGGGTTCAGGTATTGGCAGGTCCCCTACTACTGGGTAGGGTGCAAGATGTACGACATTCTGGCAGGGAAGGAGAATATGGAAAGTTCGTACCTTATGAGCAGAGGCAAGGCCCTCGAGACCTTCCCCATGCTGAAGAGCCAGGGACTGGTTGGTGCATTGGTTTACTACGATGGTCAGTGAATTTTATCGTATCCCCGAAACTACATGTCTTACTCAATTCAATCCTAGGCCAACATAATGACTCGCGAATGAACATGGCGCTGGTCATGACCGCTGTGAAGCACGGAGCAACGGCTGCTAACTACGTGGAAGTGATACAATTGAGGAAGGACGAAAAGGGCCAGCTGTGCGGGGCACGGGTGAAGGACAAACTGACCGGTGAGGAGTGGGACGTCAAAGCTAGGGTACATTTTTATATCTCTTTCAGCCGCTGCTATTGAGCCTGACGATCTCTGCAGGGCATCGTGAATGCCACAGGTCCTTTCTCCGACACTCTGCTCAAGCTTGACAACCCGTCCCACACGCCAATCGTGCAGCCGTCCTCCGGCGTCCACATCACCCTACCCAACTACTACTCGCCTCGCACCATGGGGCTGCTCGATCCCGCAACTTCAGACGGACGCGTGATCTTCTTCCTGCCGTGGCAGGGTAACACCATCGCGGGCACAACTGATACTCCCTGCGAGGTCGAGAGCGAGCCCAGAGCGCAGGAGGAGGACATCCGTTGGGTGCTCGAGGAGGTGCGGCATTACCTCTCGCCCGACATCAAGGTACGCCGTGGGGATGTTCTGTCTGCATGGTCGGGCCTCCGCCCGCTCGTGCGCAACCCGAATGCGGCGAGCACGGAGGGGCTGGTCCGGAACCACATGATCCATCTCAGTGACAGCGGCCTGCTCACGATTGCGGGCGGCAAGTGGACCACGTACCGTGAGATGGCTGAGGAGACGGTGGATAAGGCAGTCGAGGCGTTCGGGCTCAAGGACCGGTGTAGGAACGGCTGTGTTACGGAGAAGGTCAGGCTCGTGGGCAGTGATGGGTGGAGTAGGAATATGTTCATTGGGCTGATCCAGAGGGTGAGTGTTTTCGCACACTACCCTCAAATATTATGGGCTGACGAGGTTGGGTGCAGTACGGCTTGGAGACGGACGTCGCCAAGCACCTGTCCGACGACTATGGTGACCGGGCATGGACTGTATGCTCCCTAGCTGAGCCCACCGGTCAAGCGTGGCCCCTCCACGGAGTCCGGTTAGCCAGTCAATACCCTTGTAAGTGCTCGCCTAGATCCACTGGCTCACCATTACTTACCCCGCTCCTCTTCCAGATATCGAGGCCGAGGTGCGCTACGCCTGCCGCAACGAGTACGCGCAGACCGCCGTGGATGTGATCGCTCGCCGGACCCGTCTGTCATTCTTGAACGCCCAAGCTGCACTGCGTGCTCTCCCGAGAGTCATCGATATCATGACCGAGGAATACGGCTGGAGCCACAGCCGCAGGAAGCAGGAGATCGAGCGGGCGACGAAGTTCCTGAATAGTATGGGCATCCCGCCTGAGACCCCTGCACCCCAATTAATTCCCCACGGCCTCATCGAAAAGTCGGAGAACTTCCTGTGGTCACTGAGTAGCATGGTGTTTGGCGGTCTTGGCTTAGGCAAGAAGCACGGCGCTGCGCCGGTTCTGTACAGCCGTGCTCAGTTCGATGCTGGTGAAGTGGAGGCTCTGCGTGACGCTTTCAAGAGTCATGCCAAAACCGTGGCTTCGCCTGACGGACAGACAGTCGAGCGGCTGAGGAAAGACCAGGTCAAGGAATTGTTGAAGGACATTCCCGGGTACGAAAACGCTAGCACGAAAGACTATGACTATGTCTTCGAAGAGGCCGGTTTCGCGCTCCGCCCAGATCTGGACATGGACGAGTTTTTAGAGGTAAGCTTATTCAAACACGGCCTGCGTACCTCCATAACGATTGGTTATTCTCAGGTGTGCGCTGAGCTGAAGGAGGTTACTGTCCCGCCTACGCCGGCGATCAAAGCCGAGAGGAGGACAATCCCTGTTGAGAAGAGCGGTGGAGGTGTATAAGACCAGCTGAGATAATTTATAGATCTTGTCATCATCACGATTGGTTCTCGTTCATGCATGTACATAGTGCAAATATCCTGAATAATGGTACTTGCATCCTAAAAATCTACTGGTACATTCTCTAAGCGTGCTATCCAAGCGAGTTGACCGTGAAGACGTGTATACCCAGCAAACGTACGTCGGACTCTGCGTTATAACTTGGCTTTTGCTTTCGCCCTCTTCTCGTATTCGTCTTGCAGCTGCCTTCTGAGCACCTTGCCCGTCGGCGACTTCGGAATCTACGAATAGACACGAGCGTCAATCCAGGGATCACTCCGGCTCGGAGATTTCGCCACCCGAATAGCACTGATTTCATACATACCGCGTCTACTATTTGGATCCCTCCCCGCAGCCATTTATACTTGCTCAGGTGCTCCTTCGTCCAGTCGTCCAGCGCGCGCACCACGTCTGCCTTGCTCCGCTTCCGCCCGGCTGAGCTCAGGACGACCCATGCCCTCGGCACTTTCTCGTCAGACGTCCGCCCCCCGCTCACGCCCGCCACGGCTGCGTCCTTGATCAGTTTGTCCGGCTGCGCCATCAAGACTGACTCGATCTCTGTGGGGGACACCTGCATCCCAGAGACCTTGAGGATGTCCTGGAACAGCCGCGAAAGTAAGCCGACAGGCTCCGGGTGTGGCTGGAGGCTGCGTACCTTTGCCCTGTCTTCGAAGCTACAGCAACGTTGGGTATCAGCGCCCGGTCCACGGAGAACAACGAGACTGAGACTGCGCGCACAAGAACATCCCGTCCTGGTCCACGCTGAACCGGTCGCCCGTCCTCATCCAGCCGCCCTCGACGAACGCCTCCCTCGTCGCCTTCTCGTTCTGCCAGTACCCCCTGACGATGTTCTCGCCCTTCAGCAGCAGCTCGCCCGGCTCGCCGACGCCCGCGTGCGTGCCGTCGTCGCGCAGGACGAGCGCCTCCATGCCGGGCAGGAGGATCCCCGCGGAGCCCACGCGCGGCCTGAACAGGCCGCCGGGGAGCTGCAGCTCCTGCGGGAGGTTGATCGTCGCGGAGACTGTCTGGAAGGGGCGTTGCAGCGGACAGCCGGGCGGACACTGGAAGATCTTACCGTTTCTGACATGCCGTACCCTGGTCGGTGCGATCGCACCTCAGCACGGATAACCACAGCTGCCCGGGGACTCACCTTCGGCGACGCCCGTCGTGTTCGGTCCGATGCGCGCGAGCTCTTCCGCTAGTCTCGGTGGTAAGTACGCCGCGCCGCTCCCGAAGGACACGAGCGAGCTCAGGTCGCTCTTCAGCCTCTTCTGTGCGTCGAGGAACGGCTGGACGACCGATGGGACGAGGGAAATAAAGGTGATCTTGTACCTGCATACCCGGCCGTTGAACGGGGGCCGCCTGCGAGTAGGAGGTACGAACGCTCACTTGGGTATGATGCGCAGCACGTGCTCGGCGTTCCACTTGGGCACGACGACGCACGTCGTCGGCGCGAGGAAGCAGCGGAAGTTGAACATGTGCAGGCCGAAGGTGTGGTAGAACGGGAGGAACGCGAGGCTGACGGGGATGCCCTCGGGCGTGGCGTACGTCGGCGGCTGCGGCCGCGCGGATGAGCGTCTGTCAGCCGAGCACTGGTGCTGGGATGCGAGTTGACCAAGCTAGGCTCACCGGATAGACGGCGAATACGGCCTCGGCGACCGCTTGGTATTGGGCGAGCGCGCACACGAGGTTTCCGTGCGTGATCATCACAGCTGCGAGTAAGTGAAGGGGCGTTTGCAAGACTGCTGGTGAGCATTCACGGACCTTTGGGTAAGCCGGTCGTTCCGCTAGAGAAGACCAGGTACGCAAGGGTATCCTTGACGGCAGGCCTTATACTTGGTCGTGGTATCTTTCGCTTTCTAGCAGTCACCACGAGGTCATGGTACGATCGCTTGCCTTTGGCGTGGCCCTCCAAGATATATATTTTATCTTGAGGAAGCCCGACTTCTTTCGCGCACCGCTGAGCTAGGGACACCAGGTCGGGTGCCACAAAAAGGCACGTCGCTTTGGACAGCCGGAGAGCATGCGTGAGCTCGTACGCGGTAGAGTAAAAGCTCAGGAGAGCGAACGGCGTTGTTAAGACGAGCAGAGAGTGTATCAACGCAACGTAGTCCTGCGGGCGCACATATATCCCTTGCTGGTGTCATTTGAGGGGGGCGGGGGACGCACCAGGCAGTTATGGCTCAGGATGCCGACCATCTCGTCTCCGGCGCGGAGGCCGGCGCCGCCTTGCGCTGAGGGGGCGGACAGCGCGGCTGCTCCATCCCTGGCCCTGTCGAGGAACTGTCGCAGCGTCCGTCTATGCCCGGTCACAGAATCGATCTGCGCAGTGTACTCGGGCAAATCCTTGTCAAACAGATAACTGTGGACGTTGATGTCGGGCAGCGGCGGGAGCGGCGCGAACTTGGGCTGGATGTGCATCCCTCGCAGTGTAGAGCAGACTGGTTGCGGATAACATCGCGCTGCGTTATTATAAGTAGCTGAAGCGCAAAGCCGGGAATAAGTGTACCGTGTACCGGGCCCGCTGGCTGGAGAGTATGTCAGGTGAGAATCATGATCCCGAGCGCGAGCTTAGCGTTCCCAGCACACGCGACCGCGCTCTGCTCCCGTGCTCCTCGTCATCTTCTTTAGATCAGGGACGACTGCATACCCATCCCACGCACTTGCAGTAACTGCCCATCCAACTGGAGAATCCGAGGGGCCGCGCGCAGAGCCTATATAGCAGCGCAGGAACTGGAAATTTCGCCTTTCAAGCCAATGTAGTATCTACTGGGATACTTTGCGGATGTTATACATAATATCGGAGTGTCCTTCGAGGCGCGCTGGGCCGACCAGCAGATGCAGAGTAATCTGATATCCGTCAGGAGAAAGGCGCGTAAATAGCTCTGATTGTATCTCCAAATACTTGCGGGCCTTTTCTATGTCACGGTAATCGAATGACCATTGACAGCTGTGATCTCGGTGCGATTTATGGCGAATAATCAGATTAGATTCAGGCACTCTGGTCAATTGTGTATCATTCCCTGCCATGTTAGCGTCTATATCTGGCCGGTACCAGTGCAGCGCCCCAAACACACTGTGTGTGACCAGGAGCGGTGCTGGAGCTTCGTTTGAGCGAAGAGGCGCTCGTTGATCCTGCTGCTAGTCCAGTATCCCGTACACACCTACCGCGGACAAACGAACCTCCGTCAGAGGGAAGAAACTTGTCTGCTGGTTTATAAAACAGAGTCCATCCCTAGCAATATTAATCTTGTCTCGGAATGCGGGGCAGTGATAAAAATAGACCGATCAGCAGCACAGCACCGAGCGCTCCTAACTCGAAACATCAAATACCGTTGGGACGAAGCACCGAGCGCTGCAGCCAGCACGCAAACTATAAAGGCTGCAGATATCCGTTGCGACTCAGACACGATGATCATCGACCCGGTGACAATGGCAGAGAAATCTCTCAACCCTTTCCCGCAGCAGGAGTACTTTGGCCAGCCCTCGCCGTCGGGCGGCGACCCGTACGCCTCGCCAGCGACGAGCGTCTACGCGGACGGGCCCCCCGCATACGAACACATTGCCCATGGCGCGAGTCCAAGCAACGGGCAATGGCAAGGCGGCCCGCGTCCAGCCGACTATCACTACGGAGGGCCATCGTCCCGGCATTTACATCCCGGATACCCGCCAGCCCAGAATACGAATTCCCGCTCCCCCTCGCGCACTCCCTCGCCCCACCCGCCTAGGCCTGCCCCCCACGACAGACGCGCCCCGTCCCCTTCCTCCCCCGGCTTCTCGCTCTCCTCCATAACCAAGCTCTTCGCGGGGCCGTCCAACCCGCTCGACCCCCCGCCGCCCTGCTTCAGCCGCCCGCTCCCGCGCGCCGTCGTCTACGAGCCGTTCCCGGTGATGGCCACCTTCGGGCTGGGCAGGGAGATCGGCGACGGGTTCACGCAGCTCCCGCCGCCGAGCGCGGTGCAGCCGCACCCGTTCGCGACGCATGACGTCCAGGAGGCCGACTGGCTCCGGTGCGTGCTTCCTGCGCCGTCGGATCCCGTAATGAGTGGGTTGCTCACAGCGTGTCCGCGCTAGGTTCCTGGGCGACGTGAAGAAGGCCGGAGAGCTCACGACGGGCGAGAACATCACGTCCGCGGTCCTTCCCATGACTATGCATCTGGGGCTCACAGGTCAGTCCTCTGCGCGCCGTGCTCTACTACTGCTGATAGGCAACCCGCATAGGCATGCTCGTGTCGCGCGCCATCAAGAACGGGCAGATACGGCGAAAACAGGAACCCACGGGCAAACTCATCGACGTCTGGAACCACGTCAGTCCCCTCACCCCCTGGCACACACACATACATGCATACACTGACACGCACCACCAGTACTTCTTCCACCCGCGCCGGATGGAGGTCGTCCTCGCCAAGGGCGACATGCGCATCTCGGGGAACACCGAGACGGCGGTCCCGTCGCCGGACGCGCACCGGGGACACGTCAGCTCGGACGATTCGTCCAGCTCGTCGGACGAGGACCCAAGCACGCGCTCTGGTAGGCGCGGGGACAAGAAGGAGCGCCGCGCGCGGCGGCGCGAGCGGAAGGAGCGCAAGAAGCACGAGCGCGACGAGGAGCGCGCGGCGAGGCGGGCGAAGAAGAGGCAGCGCAAGGCGAATAAGAAGGAGGTGTACAGGTTGATCGTGGTGCCGGTTTGATAGTGAATCTCGGGACAGTTAGGGTCCTGCGCTGGACTGTACACTGAGCATTCTCCAGTGGACCATTGGCGCGAGTCATGCAGAATATGATCCTGGACGGGTCTCGCGTTGATTAGTGGCCACTCACTTGCCAAAAGTTCACGACGTCCTGCGACGCCCTGAAGCAAGCGTGAGGGGTCTCGGAGGGCTCCAATGATAAGGCGGACTTGCTCACTAATTGTATGGCAGGAGCCTTTGCCTGTGACACGCAGTCAAGGAGGGGCCCCATTACCTGACTTCGACTCCATACGCAGCACGCTAGACTCCCCAGGCGCCCTCTCCCGGGCTTAAATTTCCCCGTGAGTCCTAAAAGGCCTTTGTCGTGGGACTAGTGAGAGGTCGAGCTCGAGGTGGTAGCTGATCTGGCCTCAGCAAGTCCACCGACAGTCGTGATAAGAATGTGGAGGAAACCCACAGATCCGTCGTTTGCGCAAACAACGGATCTGTGGATTTCCACCAATGTCCCCTGTACAGCCGCGAGCCTTGCACATCTCAGCCCCCATACAGTACGTGCGCTGTACAATAGCTGTACGGACCATGACGTAGATCCACGATAAAAGTAGAACAAGGAGTACTACTGGCACCGCGTTGACACCTACTAGCCTTGAGATCAAATACCGCAGGGACGAAGCACCGCAGGCTATCATGCATCATGGCCATAGCCTCGCCAGAAACTATAAAGACGGTGGTTAGCGTCTACTCCCCAAACATTTACAAGCATGCCAGACAAATCCTCGAATCCATTCCGTCCCTCGCCCCAGTACCCGCCCCAGGAGTATCATCACCAACCCTCACCATTCTTGCCACCCCCGCAGGCACAGGGCATGGATCCCCGCGCCATACCAACGGGGAGCGCCTACTCGGATCGTCCTCCCTCTTACGAACGTGCTGCCCATGGCCGGAATCCAAATTACGAGGGGTGGCAGAGCGGGCCCGTCGACTATCACCGCGAAGGTGTCTCACCTCAGATGTCATATCCGCCATCCTATCCTCCAGCGCAGGAGAACGGCTTCCCCTCGCAGCAGGGGTACGACCCCTCGCCGCATCAACCTGGTCCTCAGGCCGCCCACGATTGGACTGGACAACCACCGCCCGAGCAGAGTCCAGGTTTCTCGCTCTCATCCATAACCAAGATCTTCTCGGGGTCGTCGTCCAACCCCCTCGACCCTCCGCCACCGTGTTTCAGCCGCCCGCCGCCGCACAACGTCTCCTACGAGCCGTTTCAAACGATGGTCTCGTACGGACTGGGCAAGGAGATCAGGGACGGGTTCACGCAGCTGCCGCCTCCGAGCATGCTGCAGCCGCATCCGTTCGCGAGTCATGACATCCAGGAAGATGACTGGCACAGGTGCGTACCATGCTATATCCAGCACCTAGTATGCCTTGGTGACGCTTCCTTCCTTCCTTCCCCCGTTTGCAGGTTCCTTTCCGACGTGAAGAAAGCCGGGGAGCTCTCCACGAGAGAGAACATCACGGCTGCTGTTCTTCCCCTAACTATGAACATAGGGCTTACAGGTGTGTGGCCTTCGCGCCGCTCCCACCGACTGTTGCACTGACGGACGCTCCCCAAGGCATGCTCGTATCAAAGGCAATCAAGAACGGACAAAGTCGCAGGAAGCAAGATCCTACGTCGAAACTCGTTGATGTGTGGAACCACGTCAGTAAACTCTGTCAACCGGGTGTATATCACATACTAACACGAGCACATCAACCAGTATTTCTTCCGCCCCCGCAGAATGGAGGTGATCCTGGCCAAAGGCGATATGCGCCTTTCGGGACACATGGAAGCGGGCGTCCTGCCGGACGCACACCGCGGACACACCAGTTCCGAGGATTCGCCCAGTTCTTCCGACGAAGAAAC
The DNA here is from genome assembly GCF_000344685.1 of Gloeophyllum trabeum ATCC 11539. Classification (NCBI taxonomy): domain Eukaryota; kingdom Fungi; phylum Basidiomycota; class Agaricomycetes; order Gloeophyllales; family Gloeophyllaceae; genus Gloeophyllum; species Gloeophyllum trabeum. The sequence continues at coordinate 661,384 of NW_006920417.1, read as the reverse complement.
GAGAGGTCAAGGCCGCAGGTCAGACAGGCGCCCAAGAATGCGAGAGAGACGGCAGCGGCGGAGGAGTGAACGCGGTGAGGAACGAGGGACCAGGAGATCAAAGAGGAAGGAGCAGAGAACAAACAAAACCGAGGTTTACAGGCTTATAATAGTGCCGGCTTGATTAACCCTGTGGTAGCTATACTGAGCAGCAGTAAAGGGTTAGTCCGCTTTACCTGAGAAAGTGGAGGCAGCGAGAGGAGGATACCGAGGATGGATGATACAGTGGTATGTAAAGAGAAACGTACGAACCGTCCAGAGGCAGATGAAGCGAGGCCCACAAACTCGTAGCCGAATGGAACGACGCGAGGATCATTTCACAGCGGACTGCTTACCGCGCGAGCTGGGGTTAGGCTGGCATGGAGGAGCCTGGAATGGCGTAACCGAGAAATAAAAAGATCAATGTTCGTGTCATCATTAAGAATAACAATTATGAGTACAACAAACATGATACAACGGGTCACAGAAAACCGGATACACGCACAGAGACTATACAGTGTGTGTTATTCATTAGTAATATCTTTCTTCCTGTTAATCAGTCATAAGCCACATTAGGCCGTGAAGTCCTGTACAAAAGGGTGTCCGTCCAAATTCATGACGGTCATACTTGATGCGTCGCATTCATCCTGAAACCGCCGACAAAATCATTAATGCGGTGCTGGGGGATAGATATCAGTGGAAGCGTTGAATCAGCTTTCTGAACTTGACTAACGTAGCTCGACTGACCCGGGGCACTATATGTCGGCGAGGGTAGAGGGGGTAGCGACCGACTGCTGGCGGTCGAAGGCTAGAACGTACGGGTAGCAAATAATCGTCAACGCCAAGGGGTTCGAACTTCAGGCTCACTTCAGCGCAAAGACCGGACGTACATATTGATACTCGCTATATTGCGGCGGCGATAGCTCTCGGGCAACGGGCGAAGCTCCAGGGACGTATCTCATCATCCCAGGAGAACCATACCATGCTTCGCGGCCAGTCCGGGGCAGCGGAGGACTCCAGACTACCAGGGGCCCAGGATTAGCAGGCAATGCGGTCTCATCCAGGTAGCGGCGACGCCGGCGACGATTTATGAACCAGAGAAGGAGGAGACATAATAGAACAAAAATTATGCATCCTGACGTATGGCACAGCGAGAGTAAATCGACTCGAACTCGTGAATGTAAACTGCCCTGCTTACCGACGACTAATCCAATGAGACGTCCGCCGTAAAGACCTGGTCCGTGGCAGCCGTAAGTAGGTGAGCACGGGTACATCGTACGGCGTGCGGCCGAGTTGAGTGGTTGGGCTGCAAATCAGATACTTCAATCCTGAGCCGCAAACGTACCCCCAGAATTCAAGATGCAGAATTCAATGGTGGCGGCTAAAGTCCAAACTCTGGTCACTACTAGCAGCCGTTCTCGCCCAAGCATCGATGCACGGCTATCCGGAACCGTCGCGAAGCTTCCAGTCAAGCTGCCCGACTAAGCACAAAGCCAGCGAAGAGTCCGGATTCATGAAATTCACGACTGCCCGAGACGGAGGTGAAGTCCGTAGACTCTGCAAGAAAACTATATACGGTTTCCTTGACAGGTGACAGCGAGCGCTTGACGAGCATCCACTTACATAAGAGATCCAGTAAATGCAATAAATTATGTAGACTAGACTGGTATGATGGAACCCGGGATATCAGCGTGGATGGCGACACGAAGCACGCATACAGAGAGTGTAAGAAAAGAAAAATCCGTAATACTCCATAGCAAACACAACAACGCGTCCTATCAGGCATCTCCCCCAGTTCCATTAGCCGGCTTTGGCACCGAAGGAACAGGCGGCGCAGTGTCAGGCGCAGTGAAGAAACCCGCGGCCGTTACGCTCAAAGCCTCCACGCCCGCCCCAGCAGACTTGCGCATAGTGCCGCGACCGATCGATATCGATCCCTTCCTACCCACCGTTCCGACCGTTCCGCCCTTCTCGATGCTAATCATCGACTTGGCCTTCATAGTTCCGTAGGCGCTCGAAGTTCCGCTACCGGTTCCGTTGGCGCCCATGACGGTATGCATTGAGCGCGCTCCATTGCTGCCCTTCGATAGCGTACTCCGATGCCGAGGTTTGTACGCGCCAGTATTCCACGCAGTCGGCGGAGATGAAGATAAGCCGGCCTGGCTCGCGCTTGAGCTGGGCCCGATAGGCATCACCAGCATTTCGTCGTCGATGTCCTCCTCAAGATCTTGGGACAAGGGACGTGTAGCGCGTAGCGCCGGGGAGCCAGATGCAGATGATGAGGTAGTAGAATCGCCATGCGGCTGCTGTGGGGGTATTGCCTCGCTTCTATCCACTACCTCATCGAAGACTTCGTAGTAGCGCTGTACGCAGACCTTGACCACCATGCCCAGCGTAGCCTTTCCCTCCGAAAGAGCAGCAGGGTTGGAGGTCGGTGCTGGCGTCGGTGCATACATAGCCGGAGTACCGGGAACGGCGCACATCATGACATCACGAGCAGGATTTGAGCCTTTCACTAGGTTCGGAGTTATAACAACAGCGAGGTTGTGCGCATCCATGCGGTTGGAAGCGGCACGGAGAGACACCTCGTGAAGCAGATCTTGGCGCGCTATGGATCAGTCATACGCACCAACTCCCCATGAAATACCACTCACGAAATATATGGCTCAACAAAATATATACGCAATGCGGTAATTCTGGCAGCAGCATTTCCCGAATGTATATCACATCCGACACGTCCGCAGGATCCGAAGTTGGGAGGGGACATCGACGAACAAGGGGATAGACGCTTTCCGGGAAGACAGCATCTGGCAGATCGCGAAGGTATTTCTTGAGCAAGACTGCTGCTAAATGAGGGTCTCCGAACGTTTCCAACGATACCACATGGCCTGCGTCGAAGTCAGAGGGACACCCAAGACGTCAATGTAAAGCCGCTGCGACATTACCTCGATCATAGGCTTCCTTTACTTGCCTTAGAAGTACAGAGTTGGGCGACCGACGGAACAGCCCATCTTCATCCAGCCCTAGTTGAAATGCATAAGGACGTACAAGAGAGTCGGCGATCGTGACACGCACCGTTGTCTCGCAGATACTGTATACAATCCTTGACGACCCTCGGAATACCACCCTTCTCACCGTCGAAGCCCATCAACTCCTCCAAGGGTACTCCAAAGAGATCTGCGCGTGTCGGTACTGGCAGCCTGACTTCCTTCTCATGCTTCAAATTCTCCCTATAATCACATTCAGCTCGGGAGCGAGAAAAGCACTGAGACGTGTACTGACTGATAGACTGCTGGAGGGATATCAATCTGCGTTATTGGAACATGATATGCGAGGTCGGAAAGAGTATTCATGTACGCGATCTTGCGGAAGAACTTAGGGCTACGCAGGATATCAGCATACATCACAGTGGTTGAAGCAGACAGACTCACCTGACTACGGCACCAGCCAAGGAGAACAGCACTGGGGCGGCATGATAAGCGGGCGCCATGCTACAAACAACGCCTACTTACTCTTGGAGAAGAAAGTCGAATGGACGATATACTATTACGAGGTATGAGAAGGTGAAGTGCTACCGAGTTGGACGTGACAAACCAAACGCTTGAGGTTCTTCCTATATTTCCTACTCAAACTTCTATACGCCTTCCATACCCAGTTCCACCCTGGCGTATGTCTGCCGCCCGCGGCAAAGAAGACGACTGTGTAATCGGATTCAACTGACAGATGGCTGAGCCGATATGTTTATGTAGAATGAGATCCAGACGGACCGTATAGATTGAGGTACTCCAAGACTTGTCTATAGAGTATGTGTATATTTTGGTCGTTAAATAGCATAGTGAGAGGAATACGCACGTAAGAAGTAAGTCGTAGGAAACCTCCTGTGGATCAGGCAAAGCAGACGCATTCAAGACTACCCTAGTGACCGAACACGCTTCAATTTCCAGCATGAAGTACGCATTATATCACTGACATAGGTCGTGTCCTATGCCAAGATGAGCACCATGAGATTCAGCAAAATGGTTGCTGACATACTCGAAGTCCACTCCAGCTTGGAATATCATCCTGTTCATGACTTCCTGCATTCTATCATGATTGGTCTGCTCGGGCCTGATAGAACTATTGTTGAATCGTTTCGTCCATGACGGCGCATTCATATTCAAAAGCGTGCGGCGCCTCGGCGACTTGGGAGACATGAGGCTTTCGTTGGGAGAACTGGGAGAAGACGGAGATAAAGAAAGCGCGGTCAACCTCTGTTTGAGCGTCAGGTTTGGCGGAGCCATTGCGAGAGTATGGTGTCAACACTGAATGACGACCAAGCCGGTTGTAAGGTCCCCCGTCCTCGTCGAAAGCCAAAGTCCAGTACCAATGCCAGTGGTAAGGCGAAGTGAAAGACAAGCTTGAAGTGCAGAATCGCGAGCGCTTATTTCACGTGACCCTCGTCAATTTGTGGCAATTACAGTGCTGGCTGCAATGCAAGTACTTAAGTGTGGCAGACAATGCACGGGGGTACAGGGCGGTAATCTAGGGCACTCTCAGTCACAGTTGTGTCGAGGCATCAGATGCAAATATGAAGCAGCAATAGATAGTCAGGTGCGCCCCGTAGATAGCGGTACATCCGTGAACAACTACAAATATGAGATACAAATGCGACAGACTGCCAGACTATGTATGCAAGATCTCGAATGTCCTCTAATAGATAAATGATCGTGAGTGTCATGAAAGACCCAAATTCGTCAATGTCATGAACCGTACGGTCTTCCATACGGTGTTTGATGCGGCGCATCGTACGGGTTATAATACTGACCCGCGTTGTATCCAGGAGGACCGGGAGGCGGAGGTCCCGACACAACCTCCATCGCCATGGGAGGCGCAGGCGTTCCGAGGGGGGCGTATGTATTTTGGTTATTGAAGAACCCGCCAACTCTTGCTGCGACCGGAGCCCTAGCTGCTCTCCGGCGACGAATGTAAGAGATAACGCCGAGGATGAAAGCCAAGGCTAGCAACGCTAGGCCGATAGCCAGAAGAATGGTCCGCCATGGGGCGCGCCTGGTGTCGTTCGACGGGTTCGCTTCGCGATTCAACCGTACGCGGACAAAGTCGTTGTGCGCTTCTGCGGTGTCGTTCGTCGTCGGCAGCAGCTGGATATATGGGTCCGCGACGGCTGCGGCGGAGTCGTCCACGAAATCGCCAAAGTTAATCAAGATATAAACATTTCGTACTATGGATAGTCTATCAGTGGTCCATGTAGCACTGGCAGTTGCTGCAACTCACGGAAAGCCATCCCAAGGATCATATCATAGGATGGACTCTGGGCATCATCGGAAATCGGTTGGAACTGGGAACATGAGCGTCAAATAGAGTGCTGCAGAGAATAGGAACTCACAGTGCCCAAGCAACGAGAACTGTCCGACAAAGCGTCCGACATCGAGAGATCTAGCGGGTGTATGGGGATGCTAACACCAGAGAATTTGAAGGTCGCGTTCACTTCCGCAGTGCAGGGCAAGGTCCACGATTCACCGAGTCCACTGATGTTTTGTAGTCTCGCCCCGCTTATAGGACCATATATGCCTTGCGCAACGGCACTGTACAACGTACGTCAAAACAGCATCCCACCATTGCAACCCTTGTACGCACGCAGGTACCTGAGGCAAAGTGAACCCCGTATCGAACACCGCCGTGAGTTGTTTGGCATTGCTCGTAGTGTTCACGCCCGTAGTGACGGATATCACCTTTCCGTTGGAGCCAATAATCCCATCTGCGTCCACCAGGGTCTGCCAATGCTGGTCTCCAGTGTCATATATCGAAACCCTCGACACAGTAAGCTTCGGTTGGGACGAGATAACCTCGTATCCCGGCAAAATCTCTCCTACGGTAAGGTCTCCAGGGAAGGTGTCCGTCGGGTCATCCGAGCGCCCTAAAAGGACGGACAGGAAGTTCGGCGTGGAGGTGTTTTGTCGGAAGAGCCGGTCCAGGACGGCATCGCCCTGGTCTTCGCGATCCAATGCTTCGAATACTCTGGAGCCATTGTTCGGTCCGAGGCCTATTAAACCTGTGCCAGCAGGGTTGTCACTGCTGGGCGGGGCGAGAACTAGAGAGAGTCATGACTCATGACAGGCGGTGGGCAGTATTTGGACAGAGTTCTTACTGAAGGCTTGATCTTTCACCGTGTATCCCGCAAACTCTAACGTGGCGAGTTCAACAGGACCTGTGCGGTGGGAATCCGGTATAAGCTGTGGGGCCAAGTATACATGGTGGAGGACAGCGCACCTTCTATTGACCCCTTCACATAGGTTACTCCTGACGTCTTCCCGGTACTCGTGCTTTGCACTCCAGTCCCCGCAACCCATAAATCCGAGCTGGATCCCATAAGCTAAGCGCCAGTCATTGCAGCCGTCTGCGTGATACACACCTGCCGGTGTCGATGAGAACGGAGAATTGCTGCCCTCCCAGCGTGATGTTGGTGGTATATTGAATGTCACTTGAGTCATTTAGGGCTGACTGGCCGAAGATATTGCCCCTTCGGACGAGAGGACTGTCAGCTCTCAGATCCGGCTGTCTGCCGTGCATGTCGAGACGGAGCGCATACGCCAAGTCGTTAACCAGGGACCCAAGAAATATACAGCATAAGAGGGAAAGGGGGAGGGAAGTCATTACAGATACACGGGAGTCGACAGACAGACAAGGGCAAAGTTGTACGGTATATATTGATCCTCAATTGTGGCAGTACTAATGACAAGGGCGCCCCTGTAGCGCCCGGCTGTGCATCCTGTCAGTGTAAGTCAACATTGTGATGCAGAGCGCCGGCGTTGTTTGTAGAAGGAACCGGATCAGCAGCTGGACCGCCTGGGAGGGTTTCCTTTGCTTCAGCATTGCGACGCTAAACCCTACTACCTCATCTCAGAGCTGCACCAGGCCTATGGCCAGGGATAAGACAAAGTTGAGCAATCACTTCAAGTTGAAAAGCATGCGGGCATCTCGGGCTCGAGTCGCATTGAAGCCTACTCGGCAGTGCCCGCACCGCCAGTGTTACTTAGCGCGCGTTTATCAATATGATATCTCTGAATCTCCTATTATCCTGCGGTACAATACGCATACTGGACGGCAGCATAGAGGCAACGTAGAATATCTATGCATCGACCGTCGTCAGACAAAATGAGCTTTACCTAAATCCATGACCCACTGTCTTCAAACGGCTCATAAAAGCGTGGTTTCAGTAAGCGCGCCACAGCAGGACACTGTTCATCCGCATAACCGGACAACCGTAACCACCGGAAATGTTGAGGGAGGTCACTCACCGCCCAATTTGACACGCATTCGGATGCGGCGTACGCGAAGACGGTATGCCATGCTGACACGATTTACGGACTGTCCGCCGACAGGGTTCGATGTTAGTACCAAGTCAGTACAATGGCAAGGCGAGGCAGCGAGGGGCAACAGTAGAGGGCTGACTAGTCAAATCGTATTTGAACCGTCAAACCTCCATTGTGGCACTTTCCTCCTGATGCAGGTTTCGTCCTGCGTATCTCGGAATTCCAGTCTATTCGCAATTATGATCCTGATTATCCTGTCTCGACAGGAAATCCAAGGGGCTGAGGACGGCCACTGTTCCCCGCTAGGCTCAGGTGACTTGTAGTAGCAGCCGCGGCCACCTTCAACAGTAACACTCCTACCTGCGACGAGTCAGCCACACTCGTCGTGATGTCTTCACTTTTAGTGAACTCGTACCAAAATGCAGTGGTCGTCTCCTCCACATATAGGCTGTTTGTGCCGTGTCATAACAAGCTTTAGACCCAGGGGAGTCTCTTTCGCCCCCCAGCAGTAATACCGCGTCCGGAGGGTTCTAGACCGTCCTGAGGGTTCCGCCCAAGGAGAGTGGCTGAACTAATCCTTCTGGCTGAACAGGATTGTCTGCAGCAACGCGCCTCTGACGCTGAGAGCAAGCCGAGAGGATTCAAGTTGGAAGCTCGGAAAAAGGGCGGTCATTCTTGCCTATTCAAAATGTACCGTGCTCTCTACCATGCTGCGAGAGGGCGCATGGATGACTCTGGATTACTATCCCCGCAGCTTCAGAACTTGATGTACGTCGCGGTTACAGTCAAAATGTTCATCTCAGCGGGCCCGGGACTCATCCTCGCGCTTACCAGAGTTTGCGTTCGGAAACAGGCGCTCCAATGGCGTTCTGTGTGAAACTCTCGTTGATATCCTCGGACCCGTGCCTCGTCATCGGGACGGGTCGTACGGGGCCCCATTAGTCTAGGCTGATTGTGGCAGCCGACCCGCTAGACGGAGAGGGCGGCATCCTGATTGTCATGGTCACCGATAGGCAATGGCACAGGAACTGAAGCAAAGTTAAGAAGCTGAATGAAGGCTAACTGACCTGAATGTTACTTTCTGGCAGAGTTCGCGGTATGCATGGCCAGGGTGTTGTTTCGAACAGTGGCGCTGAGGACGTCAATTGCCCAGGCCGTCGAACAGACCCTGAAGATGGAGGATTGATCGGAAGTGCAAAGCGGCCCAATCAGGTGTCGGAGAGTGCTTACGTAAGCTCTTGGGAGCCCTGGAGGCAGTCCACGAGGAGACCGAACGCGATTAGTGCCTTGGCCTCCTCCTACTCGATGTATTCCGAGAAAGACGTGCAGCATCTGCGCAAGCTGGGCATCCCGCAGAAGATTGCGATATCGGCGCTGGAGGTGAATGTTATTCTATTTGCGCGTCGTGCCCGCCGTCGGCGACGTCGTTCAGAATAGAGCCGTTCTCACCGCTGAAACGATCTGTATTTCTGCCCGTAGAAGAAGAATGGGAATGTACAGGAAGCCGCTGCTTTTGTAGGTGTCTCTCATCACCTCTTGGCTCGGCGGGGTCGCACGGTCATAAATACCCGTCCGGCCTCTTCCAGTCCTTCCCGCTGCCCTTGACCCCGCGCTGACTTGACTTCTTTGCTGCCTTAGGCCTTATCTGGAGAGGCGAGCAAAGAGGTGAGCTAGACCACAACGTCTCTGCTTGTTCCAGGCATCTGTCTCTGCCACATCGTCCATGTCGGAGCGTGCCAAGGACAAGCCCAGCGCAAGCACGCGGAGGCTCAGCTGGAAAACGCTATCGACGGGGGCAGGCAGCAGCAGGGAGGCCAAGGAGTCTTGGACGCTGGTCAGTCCTCAAGAGGGCCAAGAGGTTACCACATTCGCCCAACCGCGTCACTCCTACACCGCTCCCTCTACACCCTCTGCATCCTCCCATACGTCCCGGTCCGCCGGCTCGTCCCCGACGTCCTCGCGATCTGCCACTCCGCTGCCCTCTTCCAAGCCTCTCCAAAAGCGCTGGTCCTCCTCTTCGCACGTACTGACGCGTCATTCATTATCACAGCTCGAGCAGGAAGCCTCCCAGCTCCTCCTCAATGCCCTCGAGCGCACAAACTCACTCCAGGATGGCAAGCCGTCCAAGTCCAGCTCCACTGGCTCTTTCGGCCGCATGTCCCTCAGCTCGATGATGGGCGGCCTGTCCGCGCTCTCCCTCACACGCAGCAGTACCGACGACAAGGAGCGCGGTAGGTCGCTCCAGAAGGACAAGGGCAAGGCCCGTTCCAGCTCCGTGTCTGGGTCGGCCAGCATCGATGACATTACGGACTCAGAAAGCAGCAGCATTCGCGCGCGCAGCCAGTCCCCGTTCCGCCTCCGCCGGACCCGAGCACGCGACCCCTCGCCCGCGGTATGTGCGCTCACGCACTCTGATGCGGAGTCTGACACCGAGTCGACGGGTCGGGGCGTCAGGCCGCGCACGGCTTTCGTCTCCCCCACCTCCGACGAGGAATCCGGGTCCGAGACGGAGATTGACAACGACTCAGACGACTCCTGGGGCGAGGAAGACCACTTCGATTTCGAGACAGAGCGCAATACAGAGAGAAACGCCTTGATACCCGCCGACCGCGGCGACGCCGCCATGGAGGAGTTTCCAGATCCGCTCGGGGAAGGTGTCAATGTCGTGGTGCCACCCGAGCCTTACTTTCCCAGCACGCTCAACCCAAGCAGCTCAAGGCGCAAGAACTCGAAGAAGCATCACGACTTGCTCCCACTCCAGACTTCGCGGCCGATCTTCCAGAGAGACCGATGTACGATCACCATTACGCACGGTGATCCGGCACGCGCGTTGGAGGAGAATGGCCGCAGACCACGCAGATATGTTGTTGCCAGTGATCTCAGTGAAGAGAGTCGATACGCAGTGGAATGGGGTATCGGGACAGTACTGAGAGATGGCGATGAGATGTACGGGTTCCGGTTATGGATTCGGTTGCTATATATGCTGATTTCTTTGACAGGCTGCTTGTCACAGTCGTCGAGAACGAAAGCAAAGGTCGCGCTGTTCGTCTGCTATATATCCAGGTCACACTAACATGATCCACTAGTTGATCCGGCGGTAGCGAATGCTGTAGACAGGGCCATGAAATTGCGAAATCAGCAAGAAGTATGCACCTTCCCAGTCACTGGAATCACTATGATTGACCATTCTATCCCAGCGTCAAGCCCTCGCCTACATCCTCGTCCGTCAAGTTACAGGGCTCCTACAGCGGACACGCCTCAATGTTACCGTGGCTTGCCAAGCGTGGCATGCAAAGAACCATCGGCATATGTTACTCGGTCGGTATTGACGTCGTCTTTCAATCCCTTTACGTCCAGCATCTGACACCAACTTATATATAGACATTGTTGATTATTTCCAGCCATCTATGATGATCGTTGGTTCCCGAGGGTTGGGCCAGCTAAAGGGGTATGTCTTTGAGTGCACAGCTTCTCCATGATCTCATATAGTTGCGTCTAGTATATTACTGGGTTCTACCTCGCATTACCTTATTCAGGTGAGAGTGGTTCGCGTCTTTCCATTGCATGTGCCCTGAATTATGTTCGCTATCAGAAATGCTCTGTACCTGTCATGGTAAACCATCTTTCTACTCTCTTATTTGAATCCCCAACTGAGCATAATTCTGCAGGTTGCGCGCCGTAGATTGAAACGTCCTCCAAGGAAGTTCGCGCACCTCGCCCCCCACCGAGCGCGTGTCTCACTGGCCCAGGCCGGTATCGATCGTGTCGCACCCAAAGTGGATCACGACGTTCAGGTTATGCGCGACGAAATCCAGAGAGACGATGAGAGCAGGGGGGATGAGGTCCAGGATGACGAACCGGAAACGGAGATCGAGGGTGATAGCAATGACCTGCCGGCTCGGAAGGTGGCAGGCGAGTAATCGATAAACGTAGGGGGACGGGAGGACAATATAAGACAAAGTTGTAGGATTATCTAGAATACAGTCCGCACTCCTAATTATAACTCCGGGCACATTCGAGGTCAATCCCGTTCGGAGGTGACAGCACAGAGCACCGATAGGCCGCGATGGATTACTAGGATCATTTCATCCCATATACTTCATTAATCCTGCTTGCGGTCTGAGCCTGTGTCAAGCTTGGAGGTGGGCACCAGTTTCGACTCCGGATTCACTTCCCCGGTTGCAGATTCAAAGTCCGGCGCGAGGTTGACGACATGAGGTTGTACGGTAAGGTGTGGAACTGGTGCTTTGCCAGAGCTTGCATATTCGAGGCCAGGAGCGGCATCGAGTCGATACAAGTCAGGTGTCGGGCTGGCGCCTGAGGCAACATTGGAGGAACGATCGGAGGATAGCTGGCCTTCGTGACTAGAAGGAGGGGAGGACACTTCAGACCGCGTGGCGCCCTCCGCACCGTCGCCAATGTCATCCGCTGGGGCAAACCTGGGCAATGGTTCGTATGGTTCGTAATCTCCGAATACAACCTTAGGCTTCCCGTGCGCAGCCAATTCCATCCGCTCCAGGTCTTCCTTTCCGGCTCTTGCGACCTTACGTAACATTTGGACGAACCTGTCCGGCTCGGTGAAGAACGATGGATTAAAGGGAGCCTTATCCTGGCCGGAGGCTTGTTCCCCGCCGAAAAACATGTTATTCCACCGGTCTTCCATTTCCCCCATGTCCAGTCCGGAGGGGAGGCTATGGGCTCGGAACATCCTTTCTCGTGCAGCGTCCCTATTGCGCCGTACTGTTTCATCAGGCAATGCCATATGTGATATGGAATAACGAATCGACCCTGTGGACAGGATCAGTGCCGCATTTCGTATCTTGATTTTGGATTCCCTTACAAGACTTGGCTGTCGGTCCGACTGCTATTGCATTGGGGCCTGACTCATGGATACCATCGATGACATTCCGCGCGGTAACATCGAGCTGGACGATGGGAGCAGGGCCATCCTGTTCTTCATTCCAACCCGCTGGTTGCACCCAGATATTGAGAACACCCTTGCCTTCTTGTGCTTCTAGCATCAACTCGACAGACTAGACAAAATAGACATAGTGAGTCGAAGCCATCAATATTAAGTAGACAATCAATACCTGATTGGGGAAACAACGCGTAACCTCCGGTAGAACTACTTCAAGCAACGAGACGCATCTCTCGAAAACGCGTTCACCCCTTCCCGGCGCGCCGTATAACCGCTCTTCCATATCCTCAAGGGGCATATACTGGAAACCAAAAATACGAGCGGTGTTATGGTATGCAACCAGGATACCATCCATGTTGCCGATCCTAGCTTGGTAGCTAAGGAGCGTTATTACCAATCGTCATGAGTAAGAATTACCACAAATGCCTTACCTGTACTTCAGAAATGCGGAACGAACAAGGTCGTAATACTCCTTCTCAAAGCTTTCGCGTGGCCCCAATATGCTACGGATCATGTAACCAGAATTCTCCTAGGCACTGCCATGGTAAACAGCATCCCAATGTGCGGAAATAACACATACCTCGTAGTTATACCGATCCATACGGATAGGTAGTACGGCTCGAGTCTTCAGGTCAAACACGCCTGTACCAGGAAGCCTCTTGTCCACACAGTCGAGCTGCGACCGCATCACCATTCTTCTCGACTATGAAACATAACAGGTCATTCTCTAGATACCCAAAATTTTTTAAGCCGAGACTCGCCTTAGAGTAACGGTAGGCCTCTCGACGGTCGTCAGGGTCCTCCTCATGCTGCGGCGTGATCGAGCGAAGGTATTTTTTGAATTCAGAAGGACTGGCAGTCAAGAACTTTTCCAGCATATGTCCCTTTATGGTCGTAATCCGTGTAAGTGACTCTATAAACACACCGTAAACAAGAACATACCAGCCAAGTTAAGATATTGGTTTCACTCTGACCCGGGAAAGGTGACAGAGAATCGATTGTATACCTCCCATCTCGATGGTTCAACATGACACTAGCAGGCATTCGTTGCCCCGGAGTGAATGTAGCAGGCTGCACGGGTGGAAATAGCAGGTCATCAGTGACGATGAAAGTGAGATAAGATACCCAAATATACGGACAGCATTTGAGAAAGCCCTGCTGCAAGTGGACAAATCAACCTCCCGGTCTCCTGATATCAGGAAGTATATGTGACTCAGGAGTCCGGTCAAAGAGGAGGTAGATCCAGCAAAGCCTCGGTCCTCACGGCGCGCTAGACCCCATAGATCCTATAGCCAGGTATAGTTCAGAGGACTTTCACGAGCATATGAGATTCTACCCTACCTCATCCCTGGAACTCTTCACAAACCCCGTGATGCGCTCGAACGCAAAATCCTTTACGTTGGGTATATTCTGCAGCCAGGGTGTAAAATTATAGACTTGCGACCTAGGTTCCTGCAGCCAGTGAACGCCTGGACTAAGGGAATCGAACGTATGAGCAACTATGCCGACGATTGAAGACTGACATACTCGAACAACACTCTATCGAGCCCGTGTGCCAACTTTGCAATGGGTCGCTGCTGCGATATTGGCTCCAAGTCTAAATCCTCCTCCATCAGGAACCACTTCACCTGTGACGTTCATAATAGTACCTGCAAGAACATCTCCGTTTATTGGTGTCAAGGTGTCTTCTATACGGCGGATATATGAAGTATGAGTGGGCGCGCTACCCGGCTCAGGCTTCTGATGAGACGGTTTATCACGCTCAAATCTACGATCCCCAGTGGGCGGTCTAAACACGTCCCAAGGCGCGGTTTTGTCATCCCTACTGGCGGACGCGGAGCTTCGGGATCGTTTGGACGTGCGTTTGCGAGTGGACTTTTTCTCCCTGGGGAATGCCTCAGATGAAGCCGATTTCTTCCTCCTTGGGCGTGCCTTAGATAGAGATTTAGCGACCGCGTCTGGACACCGCACTGGGAAGGACAATGCAGACGGAGAATATCGAACTCACTTCACTTACGTTACCTCCATACTCCGTCTGGCGCTCTGTGATGATACTAGCAAGAGCCTGCTTCAAAGTAGCGGCAGGATCCTCCCCGCGGCGTTTCCTTGATGGCGCCTTACGTTCCTTGCTTCGACGAGCAGTACTCTTCAAGTAAGGGGACTCATTCTTTGCCCCAGTTTCAGGTGCCTCTGCCTGGCCAGACTGGCTGTTTGTGGAATGCAGCCCACGCTTTGGGAGCTGGGTCAATGAGCCTTGGGGACGTGCAGGGAACGCATGGACGGCAGCTCGTAATCGTGTTGTCTGGCATAACCGGCGCGTGTACATAAAGACGATATCGCGCCGAGGACGGTCCTAGCTCGCAGCTTGGTTAGCAGAGACGTTACAAGCAGAAAGCAGGACTTGGGTTCTGCCAGACAGAAGATCGAGCACATATACCAGTTTCCTAAAGTGGAACACTACGTCGGGTCAGGTGATCGCGGTATCAGTGGCTGCACATTCACAAGCTACAGCGTACACTTCTTGGCTGTTTCGAGCCTTCTGCACGGAGCTCTATCCATGGTCTCACTGTTTTCGTCGCTTTTGCAATGGTTCAGCGGGTATGCTTACTTGGATCTCTGGGCGGCTCCGTGGGCTCACACATTCGTCCGCAGCCTCTTCTTCTCCAAGCATGCTGAAATATCCGTAGTCGGACTGCAGGTCATTAGCTGCAGTCTCACAACGATAGACTGCACTCTAACCCGATCATGAAAGGCTTCAGGGAAAACATCATTTGTGAACGTCATTGGAAGCGGTCAGGTACTTGCGGATCTTCGTCCGTACCCATGACTGTTAATCTGACAGTAAACAGTGGAGCGAGGAGGTTGTACCCACAGTTGCATTCAACTTCAGGAAGATCAAGAAGGGAAACGTCACGCTGAAAGTCTGGGACGTCGCTGGTGCGTCTGGCCTATTGCTCGCCGCGTGATCTTCCAGTCACACTTGCTGCAGGGCAACCCAGATATCGTTCATTATGGGAGAGATATTGCAGTGGAGTTGACGCTATAGTGTAAGCTCAGCTGTGTATGCCGGCTCGCCATATTAACTTGCTGCTTAGTTTTGTTGTCGACGCCAGTGATGTGAGCTCCATGTCCCACCACCATCCTTTTATCAGCTGAAGTATCTCGTCGACTCGCAGAAGGACAAGTTTGAAACGGCAAGATTTGAGTTGCATAACTTACTTTCTCAGCCTTCGCTCCAGGGCGTGCCCTTGCTCGTGGTACGTTAACACATATCTGTAGTTCAAGTGGATGTCAATCCCGCATCTTCAGCTCGGGAATAAGAATGATATACCGGGACATGCCACGGTCAATGAACTGATAAAGTCTCTGTACGAATGCTTTGCAAGTTCTTGATGTGTGCTCTAACTGACGCATGTGCTAGGCAACTGGATAAGATCCAGGGCAGACCCGTTTCGGTACGTCCCGTCCGATGTCTTGTGCACTATGAAGGGATTCTTACGCCAGCATGTTTTCCAGTGTTACTCAGCAAGTGCTACATTGCTTCCACCTGTCTATCAATGATACTAATCGTCATACAGTGTTCTATGAAGAGCCAACATAATTTGTAGGTGGCTGTAGTTGGCGCTGCATCATGTTACTTAAGAAATAACAGGGATATCGTCCTGCAGTGGCTCTCGGGCAGGGGACACTGATCCGCTCGCACGTCCTCACCATCATAGACGCTGGCATTGTACTCGTTTATTTATTCGCACTGTATCATTTACCATCTTGGCTGATGCATGCCCGTCATGAAGAAAACTCTGGATTCAATGGTAGCAATCTCATCTCACGATGTCAGGTGTATAACCACGACGCATAACATGACAGGACCGGTACAGCAGTCTATCAGAAAAGTGTGTCCTGCTAATCCGTTTCCATCCTGTCTTCACCGCGGCTTTGCTCCTGGATAGCTCGCAAGAACGCTTCCACGCCCGTACCGGCCTCCTCAGGCAGTCCTAGACCTCTCACCAGTCCGCCAAGCATACCAGTCCGCAGTGCCTGATCAAAATTGCGCACGGCACCTCTGAATTGCGGGGACGTGATAATCTGTTGCAAGACTTCTGCTGAAGGAGGCGTTGGTAAGTCCGGCGGGAGGTGAGGGAAGAGGGCGGGTATGAGATCAGGATGGGAGGTGAAAAGAGGGAGGACGTTTTCGGGTGTCAGGATGTCATTGAGTGAAAGCTCTGGAAATGCTGAAAACATCAGCGTTCAATTCCGGTGCCGCCTTGTAGACCGTACGGACCTGGCTCCTGCGACGTGTTACCAGCCATGGACTGTACTAATGTGCGCAATTGGGCTAATTGTTCAGGCGTGGTACCGGCGGGCGCAGCGGCTCTTGTAGATCTATATCAGGCTAGTTGTTCGAGCTCAGTGACTTCAGGCATGCATGAGATAGAACGTACGGGCCAGTTTGGGAGGTAGAAGCTTGAGGCTGCGATGTGCTAGCAGTCTGCCAGACGGGAATACGATCCGGGTCTTGCAGGACCATGTTCAAGTTGTTCACGAATTCCTCGTCACGATTGGTAGACGCGTCCTGGGTTCACCGCGTCAAGCATATTGGACGGTGGCTGGGTGATTAATATTTACCTGCATCCAAAACTAGAACGTGTCAGTATCCAGCGCGTTTCCGCTGTGAATCGTTCAGCTCACAAAGTGCCTTTGATTCGATGAAGAGAACTTGAGGACATATGTCCGGCCTCCCGGTGCCTGGGGTATCTTCACGAATGATGCATCTCCAGGGAACAGGATCAAGTCCTACAAGTCGGGCTTGTCAAAAGGATCTCCACAGCGTAAAGTCACACGTACCTCCTCCAATTCACCCGTCGACCGGTTCTTCCAGATGAAATGTAAGAGCTCATCCTCCCCCTTCTGCAGGATGATCGCGCCCTTTTCGGGGCTATGGTCCACAAAGTTAGTACCCTCCCTTCGGAATGCGCGACCCGCTTTGAATGCGAGTATTGTTGCAGGAGCGGCGGACATCGCGTTGCACTTGGATAGTGGCTGAGCTTGGCTGAGGTGAATGACGCGTACACGCGTTTGCCTTGAAGAGGGTGGCTGTGCAGCGCCTATCTAACAAGTTCTTTCATGTCCTTTGCTGGTTTCGAGGACGATATTGGCGGATGGGGAGCCCCTGTGGAATTACCCACCACTGGTGACATTGTCAAAGATGCTATGAGGAAAGAGCAAGTGATCAAGTGCGCATTATCCCAGTTGGATAGCTTCGAGTTCGGATGACAGAACTCGGTGACAGGGAGATAACGGCAGCGCAGGAGGATTTGAGAGGTGCGTTAGCGACATGACTATTTCATCTATGCGAGTCTTCAGCGTCGTTTGTTTCGTATGTAGCCCTGCTGTCTCGTGTGAAGAGCGTCCAGGCCGACGTAGACAAACTGGCGTCTGGGAATGCTACACTACAGACATACATCGACAACCTGACACTGCAGATGGCAAAACGACGGTGACTTCGTTGCCTCTGCGCATGCAACGTTCCGGCGTCTAGGGCGGACTGCGCATAGTATGTACGTGTACTGTTTAAGGACGTGATCCAGATGTACTGGGGAGGATGTCGTCCTGATGTATGTAACCTGTCCTGCTCAGGCTAGAAATGCGGTACCAGCCTCAGTTGATATACCTGAAGTTTGAGACAGACCTGCCGCGAGGAAATTTGTCGGGCAGGATAGGGTCCTCAGGCTGCCGCAGATGCCATCCATTCTCAGTGCCTCCACTACAGTATAAGAGGGTGACTGACCAACAACGCCGACAGACCGTCGGAGGCGAGAGTAACGCCTCGCTCTTCGCACATGTGCTGCAAAAGCGGCCATTCCTCGTACCCGCGTATATCCTGGTCCCCTGTCACAAGCCACAGTGCAGGGAGGGTCGGTATGACTTCTAGTATAGGCCTTAGAGCGTGTTTTGGAGTCTTCTCCCAAAATGGCGTGCGGAAGCTGAGATGTTCCACTGATGGTGGGAGGTCCAGATCCCGGACACTTGCGAGTTTGTACAACACAACTTCCTGCAGGTTGCTGCAGGCTCGGACCAGGGCAGCTGTACGTTTGCCGTAATCAAAGAAGCGGATAGAACGGATTCGGGGTCCGTGTCGGGAGAGGGTATTCACGAGATCTGGTCCAGGCAGCTCGCGTAGGGTCAAGATTTGGAGGGAAGCCTCTGAACGGGTCAGGAACCAGGTCGTAATCTCCTGCGGTACATTCCGACTCAACGTTAGCTCGTATAGAGAGAATCCGGGTGGCTCATCGGGAGGTGAAGCGATGAGCTCCGAGCTGAGGTGGAGAAACTTCACTGAGGGCCACACTGCGAGCAGTTGGTAGATGATGGGCGACTGCACCCCTACTCCTATGGGACGAAGCGCACGGACGTGAGGTCCAGTAGACTGGCATAGTTCCATGAGCTGTGCGAGAACGGTCTCTTCGAAGGCATACATGCCCACTGGCGTGAAGTTTAGTTCGTATAGATTTGGACAGTCGCGGAGGATGGTCACAAACACCGCAGGAGTATGCCACTCGGGTGAGGGGCCAACCCATATATCGAGGCGACGAACGTAGCCTCCCAACCGTCTACCGCGCTCTGTGGACGGATCTAAAGCCTCGCGGAACGCCCGACTTTTGCAGTTATCGGACCCGCTGCAGTCATCGGGTAAGGGCACGTTGTGGAACATCAATTTCTGTGCTGCAGTAGTCCACAGGCTGTGAACTAAGGTGCATGCTGCAAGGGTAGGAAAATCCACGCGCCCGTCTGACTTGTAGTACAAGCAGGATAGGATTTCGAAGATCAACTCGGGAGGTAGTAGCAGCACCTGAGAGGCAAGTATCAAGATATATGTTTCTTAAGCTGTGTGTTCCACCCACCGATGCAGCGCTTTGTGATGGGAGTTGGAGCCCTCCCGGCTTGGAATCGCAGTCACAATTCATCCTATGATAGGACGATGAGATAATAATTAATATTTTTTGTCTCCAAAATTGTTCCTATGACCACAGAGTAGCCGTAGAGCTCACGGGCTGCAAGATTTGCCCGTAGTGTAGAAATTGTATGCGATTCAGAAGAAGGTGCGTCGGCCAACGCGCGTGACACTCCCCTTCACGTGCCTGTGACGCGTCTCGTCACGATCTTTCTAAATCGGCGCTCATCGCGTTTCTCCGCCACACCTGGCATTGCAATTCTCTCTCTCATAACTCATGGCTTGCCTGAACAAGCTTGCAATTCGTGGAATAAGGTCGTTTGACGATAAACAGATATCAGTCATTGAGTTCTTCACTCCAGTGACTGTGATCGTCGGGCCAAATGGATCAGGAAAGACTACGGTTATTGAGTGTCTCAAGTATGCGACGACGGGAGACCAACCTCCGAATACTCGTGGCGGCGCCTTTGTGCACGACCCTAAGATGGCGAATGAGAAGGAGGTCAAGGCTCAAGTGAAGTTACGTTTCAATGCGGCGAACGGGACACGTATGCTGGCTGTGCGCAACCTCTCAGTGACTATGAAGAAGAACAACACTATGACTATGAAGACACTTGAGAGTATTCTAGCTTTGGCGGACAGCAGTGCGGAAAAGGGTGGGAAGGTGAGTAGGCCCTAGTACTCCGACAGCGACTCTACTGACACTGAACACTCCCTTGGCACTCCACAGAGAGGCGTCATATCAACCAAGTGCGCTGAGATTGATACCGAGATACCTCATCTCTTGGGTGTTTCCAAAGCTGTCCTTGAGAACGTCATTTTCTGCCACCAAGAGGATTCGTACTGGCCACTTGCAGAGCCCTCAATTCTGAAGAAAAAATTCGATGATAT
Organism: Gloeophyllum trabeum ATCC 11539; assembly: GCF_000344685.1. Classification (NCBI taxonomy): domain Eukaryota; kingdom Fungi; phylum Basidiomycota; class Agaricomycetes; order Gloeophyllales; family Gloeophyllaceae; genus Gloeophyllum; species Gloeophyllum trabeum. The sequence continues at coordinate 641,295 of NW_006920417.1, read as the reverse complement.
CTTCGAGGCCACAAGGTGGTGTAGTTCACCACAACCATTGGAATTCCTTGTTAAGCATATGGGCGTAGATATACCAAGGCGCTCGACGCTATCAAAGCTCTGCGTAAGGAACGTGTGGCCGAGTTGAAGGCTGAGAAGGAGCGACTTGAGTCTTTGTCAAAGGAGAAAGCTCACGCCGATAGGCTGAAGTCTCGTCTATCAGACTTGACCGCCAACATCGCGTCCAAGGAGATAGAGTACGACCGGACAAAGAAAGAGTATGAGCAGCTTGTCCTCGCGAACAAGAAATTCTACGACTACGCCACTCAGTTCCGAGAATTGTACCTCAAGATTGAAAATCTGGAGCAGAACAGAGACCGATACAAGAGTGAATTGGAAGCCGCGAAGGAGAACGTACGAGAAGTCGAAGGTCTGTTATATACATCCCTGCCGTTTGCTGTTTATCGAAATGGCTTGTAGGTACCGAGGAGGAGCTGCAAGCCCGCCTGAACACGTTCGCCGACCATATAGCGCAGCAAAAGGAGCGGGCTAAGCAGGAAGAAATTAAACGGCAAGACCTTGAGGAGGAACTCGCGGCCGCGAGAAAAGCGCATGTGCAGCTCATCAGCCAGCAAGGTAGCCTTGTCGCTGAGCAGAGAGTGTGTCTCCATCCCGTTGTCCATGTTAGCTGTATTACTAACTTCGAGAAGGCGCAAGAACAACGTCTAGCCGATCGCGAGGAGCTCGTACGTGAGCTTAGCACCAAGTACGAGCTGAAGGGCTTCGACTACTCTCCCCTGGAAAAGGAAAAGGTGGCGGAATTTACTTCGCGACTAAGTGACCTCCTGAGGCGAGAGACCATGGAGGCCGAGAAGATCCAGGTAATGTCAACCATATTCGAATGTTGCGTGATCTTATTGTGAATTGTACAGGAAGAGGCGAATACTAGGAACAAGGAGTATCAGGAGCGATCACGGCAGCTGCACGCAGACTTGGAGCGCCTCAGACAGATGAAGGCTACCTTGCGTAATCAGATCGTATGTTACCCTTGCGCTTGCTTGCATCCGAGTGGTTCTGACACCCTCGATAGTCAACCCTTCAAGCTTCAATAGCCAGCAATGAATCGCAGCTCGACGCTTCTCAGACCATCAATGCTGAACTCCGCGGTTTGTCCACTGACATGGAAGAGAAGAAGACTCGCCTAGAAAAGCTGAAGGCTGACATCAAGAGCAACAATTATGATGAACGTGTAGCGGAGAAGTCGACAAAGATTCGCAGTATGGAGGACCAGAAGGAGGCTCTGAGTCAAGAATTGAGGTCATTGAGTCTGCAAGCAGACATGCGAGCACGACTAGATATCAAGAGGACCGAAGAAAAGAGCAAGGCGGCTGAAGTCCGCAATATGTGGGTGTCTCTATCTTCCTATGATAGAACTGGGGCTGATGTTAGCTCCTCCTAGTCTGGAGTCCCATAATGCCAAATTCAGAGCCCTCACTGGTGCCGATGCAAATGCTGCTACTATGGAGCGAGAGCTTGAGCGAGCATCTATGTACGTATCTATGCCCAGATATGTCCACAGGGTTAACAAGGCGCCGCACAGCGAGAAGGACCGAGAGCTCATAGAGCTCGAAACACAACATAATGCCGCGAATAGGGATCTCCAGCAAGCCCAAACAACTCTCTCCACTCTTAAGGTTCAGCTGAAGACGAAACGCGACGAGGTGAAAGGTATGCAAGTCAAAATATTCTCAGGCCTATATCACGAACTTGTCTAGTCCTGGAGAAGAAGTTGAAGGAGGGCCTGGATTTACATGATAGCGTGGATGCCGCCATCAAAGAAGCCACCATTGAGCTCAACATGCGAAAGGAGTTCGTACATGATATAATGTGTTCTTAGGGTGACTCACCATGAGTGCCATGTAGGACCGGTGGGACATTAACCGCCACGAGTCAAGTCTGGGAGATGTTCCTCAAGACCGGAAAGACGAAGAAGGTGTGCAAGGCCTGCAACCGTGGCTTGGGAGAGCATGAGCTGCCCGGTTTCGAATCATACGTAAGTTTGCCCACTATCAGGGTGCATATGACTCTGTACGTTGCACATCAGGTCAAAGAGCAGATGAAGAAGACGTCCGCTCAGGCCATTGCACAAAATGAGGATGAAATGAAGGAATGGGAGGAGGAGCTTGCAAAACTCCAAGAGTTAGCCCCTGTGGAGGCCTCTAAGAATCGGCTGAAGAATACGGAAATTCCGGATATAGAGAGCCAGATTAAGGACTTAGAGTCTAAGATTCCGGATCTGAGTGAGAAGGTTGACAGAGTGAGTACAAGGAGCCCGGAGCCATGAGTGTATAACTCATGTCCGCAGGCTTCGTCTCTGTTACGGGAGGCCAAAAAAGATATCAAGGATATCTCTATCATGAAGCAGCATGCCAGTCAAGTGTCAAGGAACCAGAGAGATATCGAACGGCTCAAGCAGGAGATAAGCGAGATAGAGACCAATCTCTCGGCTACAGGATCCACGAAGACCGCTGACGATGTGCAGCTTGAACTTGACACGATAGCGGGGGGCATGTACGTGGAAACCGGACCTCTGTAAATATCGAGCTGAACTGAATTATTCAGTCGTGCGCAAGAGCGAGAGAAGCAAGCCTTATCGACCGAGAAAGAGCGTCAGATTACTGCTTTGCGAACTCACGAGAATGAATTGCACTCCATGCAGCTGCGCGAGAAGGACCTGCAGAACGAACTCAAGGACAAGGAAGCCCTGGAAGCACGGACGGAGGGCATGCGTAAGGAGATGGCAGAAGCAACTGCACGCCTGAAGGTGACATCAGTGGCTTTAAATGTTGAATATGTCTCTAAGCTTATTTAACCAGGAAATGGACGGCAAGATTGCTGAGGCTCAAGCACCCATCTCTCAGCTCGAAGCGGAGTATCAGGAAGTTCAGAGTGGCCTGAATGCTAAGTTATCAAGAGCTCAGCGAGCGACTCAGGATCTGAACAAGGGCGTTGATGCTCTTGAGATGATCAATAAAACCATTGACCGGTACGTGGCCATTACACGCCTGAGGAACACCGGGAAAGTTTCATGAATATAACAGTTATATACGAGACAAGCGAGGTCGGCAGCTGAAGGATTGTGAGGAGAAGATTGAGAACTATCAGGCGGAGATTCAGGAACTTGGTCTTGCTATCGAGAAGGTCAGAGACGCGATCAGCGCCGTTGACAGGGAAATCAGCGATGCCGCGGCCTCTATGGCAAACCTACGCGAGAACGTCAGAATTCGCAAGTTGATGAGGCAAATTGATGAGACACAGGCCGAAATCGACTCCTACGATATGGAGGCCGTTGCTAAGTCTCGGCGTAATTTCGACGACAAGTACGCGGCAGAGAAGGAAAGGGAGACGGAAATGCAAAGCAAGGTCGGTGACTCGTCTATGCCGCATATGCGCGCCTGACAATTGTCGGCATTAAGTATGCACACCTTGGTGGAGAGCTGAGCTCCCAGAGAGCGCAATTGAATCAACTCGAAAGCGATTTGAAGGATTTCAAGGACATCAATAAGAGATATACCGACCAGCTTATCAAAGTCAAGGTAGTTTTCGCAAACAAATCCAATCGCTCTTGCTTAACGTACTTGCAGATGTCAGATATGGCTAACAGCGATCTGGAGAAGTACGCTAAGGCATTGGACAAGTAAGAAGCCACCTTGAACGCCATTGCGATGTCACTGACACACGGTAGTGCGATTATGAAGTACCATTCGCTGAAGATGGAGGAAGTCAACGATACCATGCGCCACCTATGGAATAAGACATATCAGGGCACAGGTACGTGAATAGTTCAATACTGGGCCGCGAAGTGCCTAACCATTGTTAAGATATCGATGGTATTAAGATCCGATCTGAGAGTGAGGGCAATGCTAGTTCTACCAGCAGGAAATCCTACAATTACCGAGTAAGCGTTGGTACCTGGTCAGCTGCATGGAACACTCAACAGCTCTACTTAGGTCGTCATGACTAAGGATCAAGTGGAAATGGACATGCGTGGACGGTGTTCTGCTGGTCAGAAGATGCTTGCCTCCATCATCATAAGGCTTGCGCTATCTGATTCTTTTGGTCAAAATTGTGGCATTCTGGCCCTTGACGAGCCCACCAATGCCTTGGACGTGGAGAACATCGATGCGTTGGCTGCTAGCCTGGTCGAGTATGATCCATTCCATATATCTAACGTTCCTTCGTTTACGCGATCACAACAGCATTATCAACGAAAGAAAGAACCATTCTAACTTCCAGCTCATAATCATTACACACGACGAGGGTTTCCTGCAGAAGCTGGGTCAATGCGAAGTAATGGAATATTACTGGTGAGTATAACGGATGAGTAGGGGAATATATAATGACTGATATTGTCTAGGCGAGTCTCGCGCGATTCAAGGCAGAAGTCCGTTATAGAGCGGCAGCGCTTCCATTAGACGACGGACGCATATCCCGGTTTTTGCCTTTATCGAATAGTTTACTAGAATGTATGCGAGTCTTTGTCACGACACGCTTGATGGTCCCGGCACCTGAGATACTGAACAAGTGGAATTTCGACGACTCAACTATACTACAATTGACGTGGGGTGACTCGATAATACAGGTTGAATGATGCAGTGAATATCAGTATTAGAGATGAGCTCCCGCTTGGGTATTAACCTTTCCCATACTATTGAAGATTTCCTCCATATATGCATCCGCTCGCGGAGGGCGACCCAGGAAGTCCTAGATAAAACGGGGTATGAGCCCAGCGTAAAACACGATAGCAGACACGCTCACCTTCAGCGAATCCAGTTCCTCCCGACTTCCCCCGGGGCGAAGGATGGCGTCCCGGTACTTTCGACCTAGCTTGGGGTCCAAAGGATCCTTCTTGAATACCGTCGCATACATGTCCGCCGCGAATACAAGCGAATACATATATCTAGGAAATGGTTGACCACAGACGTCAGGTATACTCGCTGAGCGCCTCGTAATATAAGCAACAGTTCTCACCCGTAATATCCGGCATCATACCCTCCGGTGATGTGTGCAAAGCTAGCTTGACCTGGTTGATGTTTACCGCCTTTTACCAATGATACCGACTCCCGCAATTCATTCCATAGCGTAGTGTAGTCAGCAGGTTCTGCAGTCGCGACCCAGGTTGAGATCACTAGAAGGATAGGAAGAACGGAGAGTTTACCTTGGTCGGTGTGGACCTTGATGTCGAATTTACCGAAGAATATCTGCCGCAGATCAAATAATCCCACGTTGGCGTATCGACTGCGGGAGAATGAGAGCTATAAACTCGACTACGAATATATCCTCGCACCTCTTAATGACCTTTTCGATGAGCTCAGGCGACAGCGGCTCTTTCTTCTCGAAGTGGCTGGACATCTTCTCCAAGACTTTGGGCTCCCAACACCTGAAAAGTGCACAATGAGCCAATGCTTGGCGCGCGAGTTGACTCGCAGTCACCAGTTTTCCAACATCTGCGAAGGCGCTTCTACGAAGTCCCTCGCGACACTGTGAGATTGTCAGCTCCACAATCCCTTCTGCAGAAGTGGACGAACCCTAACCTAGTCCCGTGAAATCGCTGGAACTTTGTCCTGCTCAGAAGGCCGTGGAATACATGGCCCATCTCATGGAAGAAGGTCACGACATCGTCATGTCGCATAAGGGCAGGACGGTCCGGTGTGGGCTTGGCCAGGTTCGCAACCATAGCGGCCAACGGGAAGTGGCGCTTCCCGTCTAGGCGGTCATATCCCGGGAGCAGGCCCCAGACGGCTGCGTGAGAATACTTCGACTCTAGACGGCGCGAGTAAGAACATCCATAACATGTAAAACAGGCCTTTAAGAGTGCTGACCTCGGGGGAAGAGATCGAGGTAACAATACCCGATGAAACCAGAGGCATCCTTAGCATTATTTTCCCAAACTGAGAATTGCTGGACCTCTGCGAGAGGTTGTCAGAAGTACTTCACCCAGAATCCCATACAATCTCACCGGGGTGCCATGTCTCCCCTTCAATCTTCTCAAACTTCACACCAAGGAGGTTTTGGTAGATCTCCAGAATAGTCGGCACGACCACCGACACGGGAAAATACTCCTTGACGAGCGAGTCGTCCAGGTCCAGCGTACGCTCGACGTACTTGCGATCGTAATACCGGTAATCCCAGATGTAAAATTCGCCATCGTATGGCAGCCCTTTGTCCGCATGTTCTTCCTTCTTCAGAGCACGAAGACGCTCAAGGTCTTCTAGTCCAATTGGGCGGAGCTTTTGCTCCAGGTCGTTGAGAAACTAGTAACATAGTTAATGCAATAAATGATAAGGACCTCCATAATACGCGACTTACGTCGATGACATTCTGCGCAGACTTAACCATCTTGACCTCCGTGATATAGTCAGCCCATGTCTTGTAGCCGAGAAGTCTGGCAATCCTGCGACGTAAATCCAGTGCCTTGGATAGGAGGGGCTCGTTGATTGCTAGGCGGGCGTCGTAACTCTCGTGCGCTCGGCGACGCGTCTCTGGGTTCTCCGCATATTTGAGCTGTACATAGTAATCCAATGTGAACGATCGTTAGCAGATGTACAAGACTGCGATACAGACCACGGGGAATATGTCTGGCGTCTTGTGGGTGACGTCGTAGAGGTCCTTGCCATCCTCAGTTCGTTTGGTGTAGCCGGATACAACGTCAGCCGGGACACCCTTGAGTTCTTCAAGAGTGAACGTAATGACGCCCTAAGATGACATTGAGGTTAACATATTCTCTCGATATAAGGTGTGTTGTACTTTTTCCTCGTTAAAGTTTTTCTATTGCTCAAAATCTTAGCTACCGCGCTATGCACATAACGGTTACTCGGTAAGCTTACACTAAAGTCCAAACAAGTCTGCGAGAGGTCCTTCTGAAGCGCCTTGAGTTCATTCCGTTTCTCCTCAGGCAGCGCCAATCCAGCCCGTTTACCGTCCAGAACCATCTTCTCGACCAGCCGCTGTTCCTCTGCATCCAACTTTTTACCGGACTCCTTGATGTTCCGCTCAGCATTCTGCTTAGCTTCGAAGACATCCAGTCTCATGTTTGACTCGATGGAGAACTCGCGAGCCCGGGCCTCAGCCTCATTGGATGCGTCACGCAGTTCCTTCGAGGGGGATACGTTTTGGTAGAAAAATAGAGGTTCTAATGTGGATTCCAGTTCAGCATCGTACTCGGCAATGGTACGCTAGCTGAGGCTTTAATTAACCATACACGATAAATATCGCGGGCAACCTACGAAGACCTGGTCAGGGGCGTTAGATCAACATGGATGCTCAATGAAAGGTATTGGCTCACAGATTCGAAAGTGCAATCCTCAGGCTTCAGGGCTCCAACCCGGTCCTCCATAGCGCGATACCTATCCAGAGTCTCCTTCGTGATTCTCTTGATATCCTCAGGGGAATGCGTCCATGATGGGGGAGGTTGAGGTGTTGTGATAGACGCCATACTGCCTGCAGAGGTTGTAGAGAACAAGTCAGAGACAACAGAGTACGACCTCGTCCACTGAGAGAGCTGTGAAAGGCGGGGGGCACGAGCAGGAATTTCATTATAACTTCGGAAAGACCCAGGCAGGGCACATGACAAGGATATCGATCTCCAGTTCAGTGCCAGGCCCGCCGTCAGAATGCTCCATCCCACCAGAGCTGGCCTTCGAGCGAGGCGACGAGCAGAGGCCGTCACGACATTCGCCATGCAAGTTGGCTTATAACCGGCTTGACCTCGTACGTCCGACGCGATTTGTTTTCTCGGGTACGGAAAACCGCGCACTCGGCAAACTCGTGCGGAACTCAGACCGGTTCGGTTTGTGGGCTCCGACAGACGCTTACCTCGGTCGACGATCTGAAGCTGCTCTGAAAAGCTAGCCAAGCCTCAGCGACGAGGACCGAAATGGCGACGCTTAATCTCAAGAACGTCAAGACACGACCTCATCCCACTGCGAGAGACACCGCCGTTGCAGTTCGGCCGTTGAGTGCGGGGGAGACCATAGTATCAGTACCAGCGTGGACCACTGCTCTTCTTATAAGTGAGAAGGGTCGACGCTGTGACTGGTGCGGTTGTCTTCCACTGCCAGGAGACCCCCTCTTGAAATGCGGCGGGTGTGGATCTTACTGGTATTGCGGGAAGAAGTGTAAGCACTGACTGTATGCTCTTCGCAATCGGTTCCATCCTACGTCGTGCAGGTCAGCTACGGCAATGGAAAGCCCATCACAGATCCATATGCAAATACTATGCTAGGTATACGGCTTCAGCAGCGTTTCAAGGCCTTCCGGACGAGGAGAAGGTCGATGCCGTCCTGCTGTCACATACCCTGGCAAATCTTCATGAATCCCCTGCCGAAGATCCAGCTCGGGAAGATGATTCGTCGCCGTACTCTGTCTTCCAAACTCTGATTGAATACACGTCGGTTGGGTACAGCGTACCTCCGGTATGCGGGAAAAGCACGTCTATATCTCCGAGCCCGGAGGCTTCCAGCCTATATGCGCGTTTCGGCAACAACAATTTTGTGTTGCACTCTCATCTCACGGCCTTCGCACATGGAATCTTCCCGCTCACGAGTAGATTATTCAACCACTCTTGCGTCCCGAATGCAGTGGTAAAATACAAATTAAAAGAGGCGGACCTGCCGTGCATGGAGGTAGTAGCTATTGCGGACGTTGCGGAAGACGAAGAGGTATGTTGTCAAGAATCACCAACAGACCCTACCGTTTTTCTCTTTCAAGGCCCTACCGGCCCTTGACATTGAGACGCCTTCTTAGATCACAATACCATACCTAGACCCAGCTATCCCGCTAGACGTGCGTCAGCACCAGCTACAATCAAGGTATGGCTTCAAATGCAACTGCGTCGCGTGCACATTTCAGCGGAAGATAAACCCGGTCCCTTTTCCGTCTCCCGAGGACCTCAAGGGACTGGAGGCCATCTTACGCCAACGAATCCAGTTAACCGGAGTGCATAGTCATGCTCTATCCAGTCGATATCTCCTCCCGCAGCTCCCTCCGGATCTGTTCCCGCTCCTGCATGACTCATATCTTCCGTCGCTCTCTGAGGCTTTCAGCAAGACCTCTCACGACGGGGAGTATGCCCTGGCACTAGAGGCGGGTCTGACGCTTCTCGGGCTGTATAGTATGATCTACCCCCGAAACTACCCGCTGATAGGTGAGATGATGACTGAACACTATCACCGCCCTGGCCCGCGCTGATATGTGGATGAAGGGATGCATGCCCTAGAGCTGGCGAAGACAGCGTGGAACGCATCCATCCAAGGCGTACCTGGCAAGAGCGAGGACGCTCGCTTGAAGGAGGCGCGGTCCTATCTTGTTCTCAGCCGCGAGGTACTGGGAGTGCTAGGGCCAGAAGGAGACCCGGGCGGGCCCATGGAAGAGATTAATACTTTGACAGAGCTCTTGCGGGCAGATGGACCAGCCTGACAATCCTTGTGCGTGTCCATCAAGTCTGATGCATGGAGGTGTCCTTGGTGGCGCCCATCCGGCCAATCAGAATGCACTTAGATTGCACTCGGCATTATTGCCCGACCATTCTAAACGTCAAATCAGTTGTATTTCGGCAGAGCGTGAGTGATAGATTGGCTGTTCGCAGTCTTTACGGCACCTTCCTGCAGCTTCTGCAAACCCTTCCCACTGCGTGCGCTTGGCATAGATTTCTGGCGCACCGGGTTTACGACACGCTGATTCGTCCAGCTGTCAAACGAACTGTCAACCTCGACACGGACAGAGCATGTCCTTAAGTAAATGGCCTTGTGGCATACCAATTATCCCACTCATGCTAGATGTTGTCCATGTTCAAGGCAGTACTTATTAGGATGAGTGGATAGAACCGAGGCGGCGTTAGAGGGGTACAAGAAGCAGCTTCGAGCCCCATTGCACGCTGAATCCGGGTGGAAGGTATCACGAAGAAGATCATCGTACTCGGAGGTCTTCAATCGCTTGGCCGGACGTCGGCCTATATAATCCTACTCTTCCTCCTCTAACGCGCGTCTGTAAATCAGTGAGCTCCTGGGTTTGCACCCACACCTGCCAGAGAGTATCAGCCTGATTGCGAGGCGGGCGCACAGGAGGGGGGAACAGCCGCAGCAGTTTTTGACTCCTGTACATCCCTGATGTCGCTTACCTGAGTGATTTTAACTCGCCTGGAATCATCGATATCGAAGCACCGGGCGCACCTACCCCGCCCGTTATATAACGTTAGTACTCGGCCTTGTGCGCAGGTACTAGTAGTGGTCTACCACGTACCTATACCACCTTCCGCTCCTTTTCGTTTTCGATTTCATGCCAGGGACTTATATTGCAAGGAATGCCGCCTAATCCCGACTTTCGTTTACCCACACACGCCCGACGCTCCACCGGGGGCACAAAACTCGGGAGCATCCACCTCAGGCGGGGGCAGAAGAGCGGCTCGTACCAGGGCATCATCCCGTTCGAGCGGACCGCTGTTGTGGTCATCGCCATTCTTTTCTCGCTTCTGTTTATCGTTTCCATTTCGCTCGCGTTCGTCGGTGCGGCCGAGGAGGAGTCGTACTTCAAGCCCATCCTGGATGAAGTGGTCGCTTCCAGTCCTGGAGTGAGGATTTCTTTCTGCGCCGCATCTCACCTGAGCAACGCTGACAGGTGCGCGGCTATAGATTGTCTTGCTAGGGGAAGATGTCGATGTCGATGTGGACGAACCTAGTGTTGGCGTACGATGGTCAATCATCGGCTGTGGTGAAGGTAACTTCTTGAATGGCTCAGAAGGAATGCATGGAGTATTGCAATGCGGAGTACCCGCTATTCCCCTGGATATTTACGTCGACGGGTAGGATATGATACGAAGCAGTCACGCAGCACACAGGAGCTTACCTAAAATTACGTCCCCGTTTTCAGAGCTGAAGATGCAGCCGTCAAATATGACCCGGATTATCTTCCTTGGGTGGGTAGCACCGGACAGCGGCGCATGTGAGTCAGTTTCCTGGTACTTCGTCCGCTGTTAATAATATTCACAACCGAGTAGCATCCAGAACTTGTACCAATTCGACAGCGACCACGTACTCGATGTCCATGAAGCCCGTCTCTTCCCCTTCGACAACTACTTCCTCACGAGCACACTCCGAGCTGTTAACAAAGATACCGGAGAGAACGTACCGATCCAGAAACTAGCAACCATCGAGCTAACGTCCAACTTCTACATTGTCAGTTCCGATGTGGAAAGCTACGTCAACATCACCGATGGCAGCACGACGACAGTCCCGAGCCGGGAGATCGATCTCAAGATACGGAGACCGACGGATGCGCGGACGTATACGCTTGCGTTGTTCCATGTCAACTGGATGTTGGCGCATGTCACGCTAGGACAAGTCTATCTGGCTTGGAAGAGCCCGCAGATACCCCTGCTCAAACGCCTACTTTCGGTCTTCGCGATACTATTGATCATACCACAACTAAGGAACACAATGCCTGATGCACCTGGCTTCGACGGTATGTCGTGACAATCCCGGTAGTAATTCTGATTACTGAGATCTTATTTCATAGGTATACTACTAGGTGCTTACCTTGTCGCCCCGTACTCTCATCATTGCTGACCAGGCATCGACGACACTTAGATAGTATCGGCTTCTTTCCACAGATGATTCTCTGCAGCATATCTGGCGTCGTCCTGATGCTCATGCTAATCAGAAGAGAGCCTACGGAACCCAGCTCTAGTCCCCGGGAAGTGAAACCGCCTGTCCAAGAACAAGACTATGCACAAGTGCTATCAGTGCCCGCGACGCCTCGGACTCCTGCTCCAGAGTACTCGCGCTCCCCACCGCCCAGCCCGCTAGGAGCATGGGGAAGACCCTTCTCGTCATTGTTGACGCTGAAAGACGAGCTCTCTCGAATCAAGGAGGAAGACGCCCGGTCGTCCGCTGTGGTTCCAAAGAGCAAGCACAAGTCGAGCCATCGCCAGTCACGGACGTTCTTTGAACCGTAGAAGAACTCAGTTGTTTAAATTATTTGTGGATTAATGTATGTGCGATCGAAAGGTGGGATAGACTAGCGAGCAATAATGTAAAAACCTGGGAGACGTTCAGCGCGACGAGCGTGGCGAAGTACAGAAGTAGAGCATTGGTTATCTCCGTTACGTAATGTCGATCAGACACGTCGTGCAATCGACCCCGCCACCGGGCGCCTCCCTGCTCGACCGCATTCTGACCAAAGCCGGTCGCAATGCCTGTCGGGATTGAGGCCTGGATAGTCCAAATACCGCCAATAACAAGAGGATGGCTGGTACTGTCGGTTCTGACTAGTTTGGCCGTTGTGAGTACTGAATTCGCTACAGCCGAATATAGTGACCTGAACGTATCCTTTGCTGCGTGAAGCAATGCCAGCTAGTCACCCCATTACAGCTGTACTTCAGCTTCAAGTCTGCTTTCATTAACGTGCAAGTGCGTAGCATTCTGGTTTATACATTGCACAGACTTTTCAAATCGGTTTCATCGCTAGCCGTGGAGGGCGTTGACCACGTTCTTCTATTTCGGGACATTGTCACTCGACTTCATCTTTCATATGTTCTTCTTGTAAGCTTCTGGTCCCTTAAAGCACCACCACGTTGCTGACCTACCTGCGATAGCATGCGGTACAGCCGCATGCTTGAAGAGTCGTCCTTTGCAAACCGCAAAGCAGATTACTTCTGGCTGCTCTTCCTCTCCTCTCTAATGCTCCTCGTAAGTACTCCTCACATCAGCCTCTCTCTCTCTCTAAACTATTTGCACAAGGCCCTTTCCCCGCTGTTCAACCTCCCCTTCCTCTCTTCTCCCTTAGCCTTCGTCCCCATATACCTCTGGTCGAGACGACACCCATCCACCCCGATATCCCTCTTCGGTCTCATCACCATAACTGCACCCTACCTACCCCTGGCTCTCGTCGGTTTTTCGTGGTTGCTTAATGGTACGTGGCGAGCAGCAGCGGGCGACCTCGTGGGATGCGCGGTCGGGCATATTGGGTGGTTCGTGAGGGACGTGTGGACGCGGGAGATGATCGGGGGTCCGACCGTTCTCAGCGAACCTCCTCAGAGAGTGTAAGCACTCTTGACTCGGGAAGTCGCGATGTTCCTAGCGCTGATGGTCCTCTTACGCAGGAAACGTTTATTCGGTGAAGACTAGATATTGGAACTGTTTGGTTTGTCTTGTAGCTATATGCCACTAATCCTCGTTGAAGAGTTGTATTCTTGATATCGCCCCCGGGGACGCATCCACTCCTACCTCAAGCGCCCAAGAGCTACGTGAGCAGTGCTTTTGACATTTTCACGAGATGCCGTATGAGCAGCGGGCAACACGAGAAGGACCTTCGCAATCGATGCAATAGCATCATCGCCTATAGATTGTTCATTATACAACATCGACCTCATAAACAAGAAGGGGCTAAACATCGAAAACGATAAATAGGAACCAAAACCCAGAAACAAGCATAACTTTTGGTAATCGAAATAGAACCCTTCGAAGGTAGGATCTGTGCATGAGTGAAATCAAGCATATGTCTGAGATGCGTATATGATATCCGTTGATATCTTCGGGACGGATGCGCGCAGGGTATTGTCGTGGAAGAGGCATTCGGGCATGAATATTCAGCTTAAGAGGATGACTACGCCGCAACCGCCTTCGCGGGCTTGGACTTCATGCCTTTAACAGGCGCCGCGGCCTTCTCCGCGGCCTCCTTCGCCATCTTCGCAGCGCGCAAGAGAGCGCTCTTATTCGTGCGCGGGGCGAGCACCGGGCCTTGGAGACTGCTCGGCCGCGGTTTGGGCTTGGGCTTCTCTTCATTCGCGGTCGAGCTGGCGGTGGATTTTGCTGGGGTAGATATGTCGTCCTTGGAGACGGAGCGGGAGATGCTGGCGCGGGATGTTGTGCGAGATACGCTGGGTCGTGGCGCGGCAGGCGGCGTAACTTTGGCTTGGGAAGGCGGGCGAGACAAGGACGGTCTGGGTCCGCTCATCGACTGGCGTGAGGAGCTCCGCGACGGTGGCGCCTGATCAAAGGAGGTCCGGACTGACGGGACGGCGCAGGGGTCTTCGTGAATACCAGAAGCCACATCGTATGACAGCAACAGGCACTCACGATTGAAGGAAGAAGGAGGAGCAGAGTCTTTCATCGCGCGTAGCGCGGCACTCCTGTTCATCCTGGGGGGGACGGTCGGCGCCTTCACGCTGGCGACGGTGATAGTCTCCCTGCGCTTGTGCCCAGGGACGCCCTCGAAGCCGGCTTTCTTCTCAGCAGCGACCTTACCCGTCTCCTCGTTAGAGACCGAGCGGGTCTTGATGGGCTTTGGGGTAGCATCCACACCGCCCTTACCTATCCTGAGGGACGCAGCACGAGTCATGCGAGGAGCAATCGTAGGGGGAGCGGTCGAGGCAACCGTGATCGAACCTGAGCGGAACTTGTGGCCGGGAACGTCGGCGAATGTCTTGGCTAACTGCTCCTTCGTCAACGGGGCGCGCTTGCCGACCTGTACCTTGTCGACTTGAACGCCTGCCCGCAGGAGTGCCGCGCGACTTTGGCGGGGCTGGATAGACGGGGCGAGGACGGTCGCTGGGATGGCGCGTGCCTTGAAGCCTGTCTTGCCGCTACCATTTTCGGAGGTAGACTTGCGCAGTGCCGACATAACAGAGGAGGACATCGACCGCACCGAACCAGAGGCAAACTGACTGGATGGCGAAGCCAAGTCGTCCGGGAGCTCGGTAGAAGGGAACGGCGGGGAGGACGCGAAGAGCGACGCGATCTGAATCTCGGCAGTCTCGAGATCGGGCGAGCCCATGAATCCGTTCTGCTCGAGCGACAGACCGTAGAGGGCGCGGAGGGAGTTGGGCGCGGTCGCCTTTGCTTCCGCGGGGTCTGCGGGGCCCATGAGGGTCTTCCAGACTTCGACGGCCCTCCGGCGCTCCAGGACGTACACCCAGACGGGACCTCTAAGATATTCCAGGCACAAGCATTCATATAGATAGATTGACACAGTGGAATGCAGACGAACTCAGCAAAGGATCTGGCGTCTTCCCCGAACAGCTCATAGAGAGCTTCCGGGTCCGTTTCCATATCGAACTCCATCTGCCTTTCCTTCACGATCTGGGTGGGGTGTCATATGAGTCTAAATGCATTGAATGAATGAGAACGCTTCGCAAACCTCGAAGCTGGCCTCGAGTATACGAGGCTCGATATCAAGCCGGTGTTCCAAAGCATGGTTCTTGATGATAGCAACTGTACGAGTGGGATAGCCGTGCGGACTTCCGGAGGGGCTGGCAAGCTGCGATGGGACTTCCGCGGTGGGAGTCTGGGGCATAGAGGGGGGCAAAGGGGGCAGCAGCGATAGCTCAGACATCAGAGCAAGCAAGAAATATAATAAAGCTTATTGAGCAGAGCAAAAGAGTGCAACCCGGCAGCAAGCAATAAAACAGATGGAAGCCAAACGAAAGCAAAGGTAGTCTGAGACTCTGGGCTGATATGGTTCAAGCCGCTGTAACTAGGCAATATCATTACTTAGTCCCGGATCCGCAAGACCTCGAGTACTGGTCATCATGGCAACACTCGCACGCAACGAAAGCAGTGAAACGAATATCCTTCCAGAGTCTGCTTGCTGCTATGAACACATACGCCGAGAGCCAAAGCACTTTGTACCAGCAAACTGCGTACTCATGAGCAAAGTCGAATCAAACAGGATCGACCTGTGCAGCTTCTATTTCGGATAATGAATGACTTCTTGGGGTCCTCGCCCTTGCTGAAATGAATCGCGTCGCGTCCGACGCGTCCCCCTCTGGATCGACGTTCGCGTTCGCTGTACGTCCTCCCGCCTTTCCCGCATGGCAGCAGCGTGCTATGCAAGCCTCAAGGTAACACATACAGTCCAGGACAACTGATCGCCTTTGTAATGAGCTCGTATGAGACGCACTGTGAAAGCTCTGACGTCAAGAAGTAAATGAATTCTGAAGATAGCACACATGTAACCGTTGCGGTGTATTCAGTAAAGGAGAGTATTTCAACAAGTACGGCATTCTCTGCTTTTTCTGTACATTGACAATTCCCCATTATATCGCTACCTTTGTAGCACTCGACAACGGAATGTCCAGCGTCTGTGTGCGGTGAACATCCAAATGGGAAAGGTAATAATGCCATCTCGCATCCTCTTCGGCGACACCACACCTCATTTCGGGAGAGATCAAAATGCGCGGTTTGGCAATTCGCGTGCCTTCCATGTTAGCGCCAGGGCCCGTCCTCACTATATTCCTTTCTTGTCCTCTTGCGCCGCCGCATGATTCTCTTGGGGTTTGGACATAGGGAAGTAGGGATCAAGCCGAACGTCCCCACCTTCCCTGTCAGCCTGCGTTGACGCTCGTACTCGGGGGCGATCCGTATTATCTCTCTGTGTCGGATATAAGCCTGGGGAGCGTCGCTTATGTACCCTTTGGTCTTCCCCCCATGGTATAGACCAAGGCAGGTCCTCTGACCGAGCTTTCTTGACAAGTGTCCTCCGTATCGTCCTTCATGGATACGTCAACCATTGACCTTGTCCTAGCTGATATTCAGGTGGTCAATTATGTGAATGGTGAGTGCCCCCGCTCCTTCGGCTTTCGGGAATGATGTGATTAATATTGCCACCGTATAAGCTGCCGCATTCGCTTGGCTGGCTTATGATATCCTGCTCACCTTAGGCGACGAGGTGAGATCCGCAGCATACGTTTCGAGCGAATGTAATAATCTCCGCCGTAGGTACAAACGGTGTGGAAGTAAGACATTTTTGTGCTGTCTGTAATGGAGTTCAACGACCCGCTGCCAGTTCGAGATGGACCTTGGCCAAAGTCTTGTACCTACTCTTGAGGTACCTTATAGCCATCACACTAATGCGAGTGATTCCTATATACACGCAGAAACATGCGCGCTGACAGACTTCACAGGGTGAACCTTGTGGGTAAGGGTATTCTGAGAGCTCAGTGAATTATCTCCATATGACCGTTGTCTGTAGTGGACACAAGAACAGACTTGACGGAGAAGGTGCAATTTATTCACTGTGATGCTCCATGTCCCAAAGTCTGATACCATTTGCAGTTGTAAGCTCTGGTTTAACATGGCGACGGAGACCACACAAATGAAACGTCAAATATAGCTGCACCCAGTGGATGCGGTTCTACGCATTGTGAGTGCCCATGCTGATTTCGAAATAATGACAGATATTAACAAGATATTTGTTCCAGTGACACCGTATCCATCGCATCCTGGCTAGGTGGTGCCCTCCTGAGCGTCAGAATATGGGCTTTATACGGCTGCAGTCGCAAGAGTAAGTCTGATGGCCAGATATTCTAGACCGTACTGAGTCGCTCTGTAGTCCTCTTCGTAGTGTGCTTCTTGTATCTCGGTAAATTCCTTCGCTCTCATTATTGATATCATACCCATAACCCCCCAAATTCAGTGGAAACCGCCGTAGGTACAGCGTTCCTGCCAAAGGTCACAGAAATTCACAATGTCCACAGGCCGGTATAATAACCGCTTCCATCACGCTCGCGTCTGAACACTCGACCCCGCGGCTCCCCGGCGTCCCCGTGCACGGCTGCTTCCTATCCTTGACGCCGCCAAAGAAGGACAGCCTGGTCATCATCGGCTGGTATGTCTTCGAATCACCAACCATGTAGGTGATATTGAATGTCATATATCAGGACCTTCCACGTCGGTGTCAATGGTGCGTCGCGACGACCCTACTCTGACGGGCTGAGACCGATAGCGATTATGTAGCGATATTCTTTGCACTTACGATGTACAAGTTCATGCGGACGGTCGGGGCGCAGGGATTCAGCATCTTCGAAGCGCAGACAGTCGCGCCCCTATTTCAGCTGTTCATCTACGATGGAGCGTTTTATTTCCTCGTGTAGGTCCGGCCGTCTTCCGACAGGATACTAATACTGACTGGGTTGTGTAGCATCCTAGGTAAAGCGTACGAAGCTCTGACCTGAAGGTCCCAGCTAACAGGTTGATGGCCGCAGCAAGTTCCTTGTATAACTTGGTGATCATGCTTGCTCTCTGGAATCGACCTACAGTGGTGGTAGGAGAAGCGTACGTTTTCCCACTATTTCATTCACGACTTACTAACGAACATGCAACATCTTGCAGATTGCTGGCCGCCACATACGCAGTAACCGTAAGTGTCCAAATGCCCGCCAATGTAGGAGGCAAACTCGCATTAACATGCCCTCAAATAGTCCTCGCGCTTGATGCTCCATCTACGCGAGTACATCGGAAGACACAACGCTGAGGTATACACCGACGTCGAGCTGGAGACCCGCCCCTCTCGACCCGCCTTGGTTCTCGACACCACCATCACGGTGCCGGAGGGGTACAACCGGGACTCGGACGTCATAGACTCTGGCATTTCTGGCATCTCCATGAGCCTCTCGCTGTCAGACAAACCTCTCGTTTGAACTCGAAGCTGATCGTAGTGTATCAGAAATTTACAAAGCAAATGTTGAATACCCGTTGGCTCACTGCGGATCACAGTCTAACCACGATGTACTCTCATTGTAGCACTTGCACCCCGCGCGACACGGTCCCTGTACACTCGTCCTATAGCCAACCACGTGTATCACGCTCTCTCCGATACACCACACATGTATGGATGAATTGAGCTTTATTTTACGTCTTTCGTTCCGAATAAGTATGGGCACGTAAGTTACATCCGAATATTACTGCAGCAGTATCGATACATCCAGGCCGTCTAAGGATCGGCCAGCCACCAAGCAACCAAGCGTCCGTCCGCAGATAAGATGAAGCAAGCACAGGGGGCGGGGGCGGTTACGAGGACGTTGCACTCGCTTTCCTGCCCTGCCACCACTTTGCTACCTTCTCGGCGGAGTACCGGATACTCTTGGCGGGCCCTGCGCTGACGATGCCCTTCAGTGTTTGGATGGCTGCGGGGTACCGTACGATCTGGCTCATCTCTGCGTGGCGGGAGACTGAGCGGGATTTTCTCGTGCAAAATGAACGGGACCGACTAACCGTGATGCAGAACCGTGGGCAGGCCTTCATCGCCTGCCAGTTTCGTCCAGTAAACACCTTCATCCGCCGCCTTTGACGGCAAATCGGGGCGTGCGACATAGTTCCGCTCAACCCCCGCAAGCAAGTTGCTCGGCAACTTTCTCAAATGCGCCGAGCGCGCCTGCGGGCTGACGTCCTGCTGTATGGTGCTAGAGTGCGACGGCCAGTGAACGCCGGGCAAGCCAACGACAAGCCGGTGGTAGAGCTCCTTGAACTGGGGGCTCTGCTTCCGGATGATATTGGCGACCTTATTCCGGTTCTCGGCGGGGAGTATCATGCGCGGGTCGCCGTTGTAGCTGATGGCGGCTATCCGCTCGAACAGCTGCGTCTCTGAAAACTCGGCGGGGAGGGTGAGCAGCGCGGCGCGCACGGCGCTCGTGAGGTTGACCTGCTGCGTGAGGCGCACGCGCGGGTCGTCCTTGATGATCCGGATCGGCTTGTGCATGCGCCCCGCGAGGTAGAGCGTGCGCCAGTTGAGCAGGTCCGAGCACAGGTTGTCGACGGTCGTCACACCGTACTTGATCCTCTATGACGCATTAAGATTAGAATACACCGCGGCGGGGCAGCGGGCGGGACTCACGACACCTTTCATCTGCACGAGCGTGTTGAACCACACGCCGGGCACGACGTCCTCCACCTTGGCGACGAAGGACGAGCCGAACATGCGCGCGTGCAGCGGGTAGTGCCCCGGGTGCTGGTTGAGGTTGATCGAGTGCCAGTGGTCCGCGTGCGTGACCGCGAACATAAAGTCGACCATCGGCGCGCCCGCGCTCGTCGGGCCGTAGCCGTCCTGCTCGAACACGCCCGAGCCGTACGCAAAGGCGTAGCGGATGGGCGCTTCGAACTCGGCGACGATGGACTCGAGCAGCGCGCGCGTCGAGTCCGCGACGGGCAGCAGCTGGTTGCGCCCGAACGTCGGGGGCAGCTGCGGGAGCGCCTGGTGCCGGTGTGACTTGGCGGGGCGAGGGGCGGGGTAGAGGCGCGTGCGCGGCTGCTTGGTCGGGGGTCTCGTCGGGGGCGGGGGCGGGGTCGAGGACGCGCTCGTCCCCGCGGAGACGGTTTCGGTAGCAAAGGAGCGAAAGACCGGGACGCAGCGCGGGCGGGCGTGGGCGCGGGCGACAGTAGACAGCATCGTCGGCGTCGGTGTGGTGAGTAGGGAAACTGGATATTACTAATAATATTAGGACAGAGCAGTAATGATTTCGGGGTGCATAGGAGCGCTGCACATCACCGCGCCTGCTCTGACGTACCGCCGGCACACTCGCTCGCCGCGCCACGTGAGCTGTGGCGGGAGGGGGAGACTTTGCAGTAGTACTTCCAATATACAAAAAAACAAAATACATCCCACTACGTAGTCCGCGCATCCCCCTTCGATCCCCTCCTCTGATGCACCTCCCCAGCAACCCCAAAACCCAAACCCGTCGCCTGCACCCTCTCCTCCCCCTCCTTCACCGGCGACAGCGTCGTCGTCCGCTTATGCCTGCTCCCAGCGCCCGCTCCCGCCCCGAGCCCGCCGAGCGCCCACAGCGCCTGCGCACCACATTTAATACTCCACAGCCACGTAAGTACAAAGACGGGCGTGCTCGCGAGGACGTTCAGCGCCGCGAAGAGGTCCGGGTAGCGTGCGGGCGGGGGCACGAGCATCTCGAGGACGTGCAGGAGCAGCAGGGTCACGTACACCACCTACAAATCAATATCAGAGGCGGGGTGTCAAGCGCATCCGTCGCTCACGTACCATCGACAAATACTGCACGAACATCCCCTCCCGCACCCTGAACGGCCGGTACCCAATCACCCTATTCCACATCACGATCGCCGCGAGATACTGCGTGCCCAGCCCATCTTTCTTCAGCAGCGGCCACATGCTGAACACCGCGACGTTGTTCACGAGCGCGCACCACGCGAACGGGCCCGAATCCGGCGCGGCGCCCGACAGCAGCAGCGTCACGGGCAGGAGCGGGAGCAGGATAGTCTTCTCGTGCACCTGGAAGGAGAAGAGGAAGAAGGCCATGGAGGACGTGAGCAGCGCGTAGGGGAGCAGGCGGAGGACGGGCGTCGTCCCGTCGCTCTTCTCCTTCTCTTTCTCGCTTTCTGCGTGATCGGGTACAGGCGCCACGCGCGTCCTCACCCCGCCCAGGACGAGCGTGACCACAGCGGGCAAGAACCCCAGCGCGGTGAGCCCCGCCGACAGCTTCACGAGCGCCCCGCGCTCGAGCCACGCGCGCCACTTGAACACCACGTTCGACGCGCACCAGAAGTTCGCGACCTTGTCCTCGAACAGGCCGCGGTCGAACGGGAATATGCGCGAGACGGGGTCGAGGATCGCGCGGGGCGGGGCGAAGGGGGGGAGCCAGGGCAGGAAGAGGAGGAGGAAGGTGACGGAGGTGACGAATGCCAGGCGGATGAATAGCTGTAACCTACGGAGGCGGTTGGGGTGTGTGTGGTATGGATGTATGCGCACGGCTTACCCGTCTTTTGGTCCGAGATAGATGCACTTCCCGATCAAATACGAGCCGATGGCAGGCGCGTAGTACAGTGCCATCTGCTTGAACCCGAGACTCAGAACAAAGAAGAACGCGCCCAGCAGATCGCGATTTTTTGCGAAACAATTCAACGCAAGCAACGTGAACCCTACCCACACCATCAGCACACTCACGACCAAAGCCCACGCCGGACGCACCGAGCATGACAGAATTATACTGAAAGTGCCCGAAGTCGATTAGTAAAAGCGCAGGTTGGAGCAGCACCGTGATCAGCGCTACATTCTTCCGCCCCATCCCGTGAGCACGTCAGCGTCCCGCGCAACGAGCATCGCAACTCGCACCTGTGAGCGCTTCGACCGGTGCGGGTGCCATACGCGCGTGAAGAGCAGCACCGCGGGGAGGTATACCAGCGTGTCGAGCGCCAGCACGGTCGCGCGCATGTACACCTTGCTCCCGGGCGTCTCGATCCCGCGCGACCTATCCAGCGCGAACCACGCCGGGTCGAACCACGACCCACTGCAACACCCAGCGTCAAGTGTGACCATGCGCAGGATTCACAGGGCGCACTCACACGATGCCGCAGAGCCACGAGACGTACGCGGTGAGCGGCGGGTAGTCGAGCCCCCAGTACTGCAGGTCGTACGTGTACCACTCGCGCACGGGGAGGTGCACGGTGATCTCCATCCAGTGCCGCTGCGCCTCGTAGTCGCCGAACAGCGGCGGCGTCCCCTGCCCTGCTCGCGGCCGGTCCACGTCAATCACAGCTCACCCCAGCCGTCGACGTTTCCACGCACCTGAGTACGACCCGAGCCCCATGGCCCACTTCACCAGCACGCTCCCCAACAGCACGCACGGCAGCACCCACGCGCGCATTCCCTGGCGGTGCATCCACCGCACCCAGCGGCGCGCGGCGCCGTCCTCGCTCTCCGGCCTGGGGTGGCTGTAGCTGTACAGCTGGATGAGGGCGTCGTGCTCGCCGAGCGAGCGGAAGCTGAGCTGCGAGGAGGTGTCGCGCGGGGCGTGGCGGTGGGACAAGGGGGAGTTGGCGCGCGAGGACGCGGGCGAGGGCGAGTGCAGCCACTGCGCGTGGAGGAGCGGGCGCTGCGGGACGGGGGCGTGGATCTCGTCGGAGCTGCTCACGGAGGCTGTCAGTGTTTTCGAGGGAAACGAGGAGGGGCACGCACTGGCCGAAGGACTGGATGCTGGAGGCGGACGTGCGGGATCTGAGGACGGGCGTTCTGAGGCGGGCGGCGGCGGGGCTGTCGGGGACGGAGCCGGCAGAGGTGCTGGACGTTGTGCGGAGGCGCCTGAGCTGTTTCGGGGAGCGGTCGGCGGGGATGTGGGCGAGGATCTCGTCCATGCCCGGCGTCGGTGGATGTGGCGGCGAAGGACCTTGCGCGATCAACACCGACGCCCTTGCCACGTGGCCAGCTACCCGCACTCCAGACGCAGACCATGATGTCTACCAAATTCACACACACCATAGTCAAACCGCTCCCCGCAGGCGTCGCCAAAGCCAGCGTCCTGCGCCTCCTGCACGACCACGCGCTCCTCATCCGGCTCAACCCGCTCGTCGCGGCGCACGCCCTCACCTCCGCGGCGCCCGAGCGCGAGACGTACACCGTCACCGACCGCATCCCCGTGCTCTTCTGGGAGGGCACGACGACGTACACCGCGTCCTTCGCGGACACGCCGGACGGCGTGCGCACGCGCATCAAGGCCATGGGCTTGGTGAGCGAGGGCGAGTTCACCGTGGAGGAGCGGCAGGAGGGGCTGGTGTTGCTGGAGAGGGCGGAGGTGACGTGCCCGTGGGTCGTGAGGTGGTTCGTGGAGGGGAAGATGCGGGAGAGCCATACGGCGTTGGTGGAGAGGTTTGCGGAGAAGGTGAAAGAATTGTAATGGTCGTACGGGTTATATTGGAGAATATGTATGCTGTGGATATACCGTTATCATCTATATATTGCGTTGCACATGTATGAGCACATTCTACTTGTCCCCGGCTGACAGTTAATCTATATCTTGTCCCTCGACCACACTCTCGCCGTCTTCCGTGAACGTGACGTTCTTCTATAGCCTTCGTTAGACTTTACGCTTCCACTGATACAAACTGAGAATCCACTCACATCATGTGTATGCGACCTGCCCACATACTTCGTATGGTCTGCCCAGCCATCAGTCTCACGCGCACGTCCTCAACAACCAAAACTCACGCCCATACGCGACCAAATCTCCCTTCGCATTAAAAAACTCCACCCTCGTAAACGCCAACGACTTCCCTGCACAACCCCATCAGCACCCGAAGACCCGCAGACACGCCGCACGCACCCATCCCAGTCAGCACGCCCACCGCGCTGAGCACGTCCCCGGGCTTCCCCGCGGGCTTGACGAACGTCGTCCCGATATCCGTCGACACGCCCGTCATGTACTTGCCGTGCGTCGCGACCGCGAGCGAGCCGACCGTGTCCGTCAGCGAGAGGAGGAGGCCGCCGTGGACCGTCTGGTCACTGCAAGTCAGGTGGGTTGAGAGGGTATGGCGAGGAGGGGAGACATACACCAACGCGGTTGACTGGAAGATGGGAAGGGGACGTGAGAAAGGGGTTAGAGAGTTGGGAGAGGGGAGAGACGCACCGTTATAGGGCTCGATCTTTAGAGAACACTCGACCTTGCCTGGTCTGGCGCGGTTGATGGCGAGCTACGCGTCCCCAGAGTCAGCACAGCGCGCTTAGATATAGTGCATAGCTCACATTCGGGAAGCATTGCACGTCGTGGCCTGCGTGACGACGAGCAAGTCAGAACGTTCGCATGAGATGGGCGGATTGCTCACCCTTGGTCTCGATGAAAGATTGCCAGACCTGTAACACAGCTATCAGGTGTCGTCTGTCCACAGACCAGTGAAAGCGCGTACGCGCTTTGTAAACCGGAGACACGCCGCCATCGTTGAATTCGCGGCGGACAATCTGTAGCTTGACGCTGCCTCCTGGGAAGGCACGAGCCAATCGGCTAGGCCCGATCTCGATCTTGCTCATGCGATCTGAGATGATCACCCCGCACTCGCGACGCCAGAGTCATAACGCTAACGCCTCTGTGAAGGCCAGATATTCTACGGTACACATAATGTGGCAACGTGAGGACTTGCAGAGGGGTATTCACATGCCAGAAGATCTGTCAAGCCTCGGCTATGACTCGTCCCCGTGACTACTAGTAAGTACTCATGCGCTGATATAATGTCTGGCATTAGCGTCGCCATTACCCCGTTCTTGATTGGACAGCAGCACCCGCAATGAGAGTCGAGCAAGGCTTCCAACCGGTGCGTCGTCTCGATGTATACCCCGACGACGAACCTGATTCTTGCATCTCAAAGGTCCCCTACTCCGAGGGCAACCCATACACAGCGGACCCCGTCCTCCCCTGCCTCCTCCGCCGTCTCTTCCCCAAACAGTGAGCGCCACTCCGTCCACCGCACGTCCTCCGCCCCTGACCCTCCCCAGAGCCCGCGATGAGATCGAGCCCGACCTCGAACGGTTCGGCAACGACATCCTCACCAGTACGCTTATCCCCTGCCACTCCAGCCCGTCCCGCTCACCTCCCCTCAGCCGTGCGCGACCTCGCCGATCTTACCGCCCCGCCCACCCTCACCCAGTACAACCACTGGGGCCAGCGCACCGACGCGCTCCGCCTCTCCGAGGGCTGGCGCCAGCTGACAGCACTGGCACAGAAGGAGGGCATCGTAGCGATCGCGTACGAGCGCCGCTATGGCGCGCTGAGCAGGGTGTACGGGTCCATGAAGGTGCTCATGGCCACGGCGGACACGCGCTCGGTGAGCGTGGATAGTTAGTGCTTCGTGGGTGTGCTAAGGAGCGTTAGGTGTTTTGTCCGATGAGTATGACAGATGGGTGTGCGCGCGGTGAGTGGGATGGCTCTCTGCTTCACGGTGACGCTGATGCCTAGTAGTTATCGAGTTGCATGGGACGCCAGCGATGAAAGCGGAGATATATCCTCGCTTGATAAGGTGAGGACATCGAGCAATCACGACATGCTGTCACACACAATATTGAACACCATGCCCCAGTCGAGACCCGTCGCATGCCTTTACTAGCGGGCAATGGATGACTGAGGTGCGCCCCCCCGGTGACAACCCTCCCCAGTGCAGAGCGTCACTGACGTGCCGTCCAGCGCCCAGGAGGCTCCGACGTCTCCCTCACCGAAACCACCGCAACCCCCCTGCCCCCGACCAATGCCTCACGCACAGAAGACACCCTCGGCCCCGCACACTCCCTCGACGGCTTCAAGTGGTTCTCCAGCGCAACCGACAGCGACGTCGCCCTCGCCCTCGCGCGCACCGGGCCCGTCTCGGAGGGCGCGCGCGCGCTGTCCCTCTTCCTCGTCCCCCTCCGCCTCCCGCTCCTCCAGCCCAATCCCCTCCCCCCTCCCCGATCCGACCCTTACTGCCAGAAACCAGCCACCCGCACCTCCACGAGCAACGGCATCTTTATCCACCGCCTCAAGCACAAGTTCGGCACACACGCCCTCCCCACCGCCGAGCTCTCCCTGTCCGGGACTCTCGGCTACCCCGTCGGCCCGCGCGATCGCGGCGTCAAGACCATCGCCGCCGTCCTGAACATCACGCGCGTCTACTCCGCCGTCTCCTCGCTCGGGTACCTCCGCTAGTCGCTCGAGATCGCGCGCGCGTACGCCGCCGTGCGCACTATCCGCGGGGGAACGCACTTGTTGAGCGAGGACGCGGTGCACGTCGCCGAGCTCGCGCGGGTAAGTACGGGCTACCGCGCCGCGGTGCACCTGGTGTTCGGCGCGGTGAGGTTGTTGGGGAGGAGCGAGTGCGGCGCGGCGAGCGAGGGGGACGAGAGGCGGCTGCGGCTGCTGACTCCCCTTGCCAAGGCGTTCGCCGCGGAGCTCGCGGGGCGGGCGATGCCCGAGTGCATGGCGGCGCTGGGGGGGCAGGGGTACATGGAGGAGACCGGGATCGGACGGTGAGAGGAGCTTCGTTTGGTGTTCCAGGGCAGGGGTTGACGCGGATTACCGGCAGGTGCATTCGCGACGGGCTGGTGGAGCAGATATGGGAGGGGACTACCACCGTCCTCGCGTTGGACCTCCAGAGGGTCGCCCAATCCGCCCAAAATATGAGTGCCTTCCTAGAAGTGAGTGATCGGCGGGGATCGCGGCAGAACGCTATGCATTGACCTCTCGTTACAGTGGGCTGATAATGTCCTGGCCTCCATGCCCCCCTCCATGTCAGCGACACTAGAGGTCCCCTGCACGCTTCTCCAATCCGCGCTCAAGGAAATACAATCAACTTACACGCCGCCGGTGGCTCCGCTGGTCCCCCGACCCGCCCTCTTCTTGTTCGGATATGTGGCTTCGGCACTGTACCTTCTCGAGCACGCCGTATGGTCGAACATCACCGCACAGCCCGAAGCGGAGACAGACATTGAGGTGTTCAGACGTTGGGTGATGGAGGGTGAATTACAGCGCAGCGTTGATGCAGTCAGAGTAGCCAGAAGCGTGGATCCGGGCAGCCGGTTCAAGAAGGATCATACCATCGTATACGGAGACACGTCTTCCTTAGCCAAGTTATAATGGGACTCCTAGCAGTACAAGGCGCGAGCACGCAGAAGAAATGATAGAAATACAGTGGGTGTGGCTTATATCGATACAAGTAAGAATGGACTACTGCGACACCGAATATGGCACTATATGACACCTATCGCAAAAAGTCAGTCGGCAACCCGCGGAGATACCTAGAAGTATTCAGCTTACCCGAGCATTCCCCTACCACCCCAACCCTTTCGGGGGGTAAAGTCCAGCGTCAGCTGCTCTGCTTCTCGGAGGATGAGGACCTTGATCGTTCGCTATAGTGATCGTTCAGTGCGCGGATAGCGGATGCCAGGTGATAGCGACCAGACGTACATTCTCGTTTAGTGAAACTAGCTCGGCCAGGGGCTGCAGCGACGTCAGGCCCGTGAGACTGCCAAACTTCAGTATGAGATCTTCTCTCTGCAAACCCTATAGCACGGATTTTCCTAATCAGTCACCATAAGGGGATCAAGATGGAGGAACGTACTGCGGTTGCCGCTGGGCTCCCCGGCGCAACACCATCTACCCTCGCAAACGGAGACAGGGATGCCTGCTGCGCCGCAGATGACGCCGACGTCGGTGTACCGTTCACGATGTTAGGATCATACACGCCCTCCAGCGCCCTCGCAATCCGGTCCATCAAGGCAGTCATATCATTCCTCAGCTCGATGATGCGCACACGCGCATGTCGGACCGCCCAGACGTCAATGTCAGATCGCGGAAAGCCTTCCGGGTCGAGCAGTGGTGAGTTCATAGTCGAGCTGTTCGCTGAAAGGATGGAGAATTGGGCATCGAGCTCGGATTCGAGGTTCTCTTTCTGGCCCATCAAGGTGCGAACTTGCTCAGCCGGAGTGTGCGGGGGAGGGAACGTCATTCCCATCGTATACGAGAGGCAAATTCTGGTCTAATAGGTGGATCAAGGACGAGTCGAGCTACTGATGGTGAAAGAGAGAGATACCAGACGAGGCGTAAGCGCTTAAGCCACTGGTCACGTGAGTCGCGTTTCATTTAGATCGATCGCGTCTTACCAAGACGCCGCGACGCGACTTGTCAATGCCACTTCGATTTCATAGTTTTCGTTGCAGATTCTGACGAACTTCTTGAATCTTGGGCATAAGCCTTTAACGAGGGAGCAATATTACACAGACTATGGATACAACATGTGGTGTGGTGTACAAGAATATTTAAGCGACGATCTTGCCCTCGACAATCTCGTGCGAGTCAAGGACACGAATGGCCTCCTTCGCGGCCTTTATACCGCTTGCCATCATAGCACCGAACGTCGGGCCCATCCGGTTTGAGCCGTCGTGCTCAGAGAGCTCCATACCTATCGCACAGCGATTCAGCTGAGCATCACAGAAAGATCGCGAGGAATATACGGACCGGTCATGATCATACCAGGGACGACTTCGCGGGTGCCATTGACGATGGCAGGCTCCGCGCGGTTCATGTCCAAGCACCTCATGTTGCCGAGCTCCTTCAGCAGCCCAGCACTGACCAGCCTCTTCGCCGAAAACGCGCCCATCGGTCCGTCATGGCCCGTCGCCGATACGATGACAGGGGCCGTAATGACGTTCGGGTCCATGCAGCTCTGCGTGTCGTGGTTGAGCGCGACCAGAGTCCAGTTCGTGACAACGCCGGAGACGCGCTGCACGCCCTTCGAGTCCGGGCGGATGATGAGGTCCTCCACCGCGGTCGCGTTCATGAGGACGACGTTAGGCATGGCGAGGACCTTCGACAGCACAGTCGAAGTGAACAGCGCTGCGTGCTTGACGACGACGAAGTTGCCCTCGTCCTCGAAGGGCACGCCGATTTCCGTGAGGAAGCGGTCCGCGGGTTTCCGGACAACCTACCGAGCCCGGTCAATTGACTGTTTGGGGCTCCTGCAGTTGGCACTCACCATCGGAGTCATGAGCTGACCTCCAAGCCAGGCGCCTCCACCCGGTGCGACGCCGGCCTCGATGATCGTGATTTTCAGGTCAGGACGGGTCTTCGCAAGGTGGTATGCGCAAGAAAGACCCGCGCTACCAGCGCCGATAATGACCACGTCCGAGACGGCTCGCTCGTACATCGTGTTGAAGTACCTGCGCCCGAGGGTAAGGACCGCGACTGAGTTCCGGTATCCTGAACGTACCGCTTGATCATTGCCCTCGAGACCTGAGCCTCCTCAATGGGGGCAAAACGGTAGCCACCGTCGTAGTCCTCAAGGACCTCGTACGAGATCTTGTTGTTAATCTGAGCGCCATTCTTCTTCGCCTGCAGGATGGGCTCGTCGATGGGACTAGAGTAGGTGGCGACGGGGGGAGCCATGCTGTGACGTTGAGAAGCCAGAGTCTAGCACATCTCGCAGTGATCCCATGGTTTTTATACCCAGCAATCAGGCCTCTGAACTCTGCATCCGTACGGGAAATATTTGCGCCCAGCATGTGAAGGCGACATCACCACTACCCCAAGATATGGGGGTATCTATGGCCAATGGCGCGAACGGCTAATGGCTGCCACACAGGTTAAACTTATTCCTGGCTCGAACGTGACTCCCCACAGAGCCAATGGAAGGACTAACGGTCGTTCTATCTTGATTATCTTAATCAGGCTGGGAGAAACGGAGCACTCGACTCCGGACGGGGTGCCAGGATGGTGTGGTCCGGAATGGGGGCTTCGACGACGGAAACTGCATTGCTAAGAAAAGCAAGCAAGCCGTCCCAACGACCTAAAGCAGTGGAAAGGCCTGGGGGCAGTCGTAGCAAGGCTGAGGTCTACTCCAATGACGATCTCCCTTACGCATAGGTCACTGCGTTTCCTGTAGGAGAACATCCTGGGGCGAAGAATGCTCCTCTTAGAGAAGTCGTTGGAAACATTAGGAGGATAGGACAGACCTATGCCAGAAACATCCATATCAACGTTTAGCTGTACGAGGCCCCGAGGCACGGTATGGGGTGCTCTGGGTATGCCATACGCTGGGCCGGGGGTTGTACACCAGACTGAATGAAGCAAAACCACAATGGAACGGAATCATGAGATGCGCGCGGTTTGCGAAGTTCCGCCGGCCTCACTAACGGAGATGCATTCGCACAAGGTGGGGAGAGGATACTCGGGGATTTAGAGAGTGAGAGTTACTACCTTCGCCATATCATACGCATCTGTTCCCTGTGTCATCCGAACGTTACAGCAACTCTGACTGTCGGCTCTCTCGACCGCTTTACCTCCGCCACGCCAACACAGTTCGTCCCACTCGAGACCGGCCGGGAGCTAAGCGCGCAGTGGGGTGCACGTCAGGTTTATTGGGTCGTTATCAGCGTTGTTGGCCGACAGGCTCGAATGGCGAACAGAAGGAAAGAATGGGATAAATGGATCAGTCGCCTGACCGAACTCTGACACCAACTCTGGTAATGTTCAAACCATTTAAGTCCTCCCGCCACTTAGACCTGCTGAACTAACTGGACGAGTCATCTCGTCACTATTCTTGCCTCGACATTTGTCGGATATAAGGCCGACGCTCTCTTTACCCCGGTTGTCACGCTACCACCATGCAGTCGAACTACTCCATCGACGAAGACCCCTTGTCGCTCGATAGGATCCGGTCGGTCCTGACGAGACTGGAGGACACCATTATCTTTGGGTTGATAGAGCGAGCACAGTTCGCCCACAATCCCAAGATCTACCAGAAAAATGCCTTCAAGGAGTTGCGGGATATGGGTTTCGAGGGCAGTTGGCTCGAATGGTTCTTGAAGGAAACCGAGACTTTCCATGGTGAGTGCCTCTTCTTCGTATTTCCCGAGGAGGCGTGTCTAAACCATTGGTGCCCAGCAAGAGCACGACGGTACACTAGGTTGGTAGCTCCCCACTTGAATGCTGTATTCCGGCCCATGCCTCAAACAGTCCCGATGAATATCCTTTCACGCCCATCTCTGAGTTACCCTCGCCTGTCTTGCCGCCTTTGAAGTACAAGCCTATCCTCTACCCTAACAATATCAACGTTAACCCTTCGATCTTGACCTTCTACACGAACTACATTGTTCCCCGGATAACGAGACACGCCACGCTGAAGCTCGCAAGCGTCAAGCGAGCGCAAGGAATCATGGGTGGAGACGAGTTCGAGGACGACGGTAATTACGGAAGCGCAGCCACCCTTGATGTCGAGGTACTCCAGGCGATCAGCAAGCGCGTCCATTATGGTGCGCATCTGCGTATTTTCTAAGCCCAAGGCGATCTTTGATTTTCGCGTGTCTGATCATCGGCTCTAGGCAAGTTCGTGTCGGAATCCAAGTTCCGCGCAGCTCCAGGTGCTTTCATCCCGCACATCCTAAAACCTGATCCCGCCACACTCGAAAGCCTCATAACGAAACCCGAAGTAGAGCGAAAACTGCTCCTCCGTTTGCGCAAGAAGGCCGTCAACTATGGGAGGGACGCGACCCTGGAGGTCGAAACCCCACCGTCTCCGCCTTACCCTTCCGAAGTCAACGGCACGAATGGCGTCAACGACACAAACGGTAAAATCGACGTGGACGGAGTGGTCGAGCTTTATGACAGCTATATCATACCTCTTACGAAGGAAGTGGAGGTGAGTTTGCTAGGTGTGCCTTTGTAACTGCAGATGAAGCTGATCCAATGCATCAGGTGGAGTATCTCCTCCACCGCCTTGATGGCATGTCGGAGGACCAAATAGAAGAGCTGGCGAAGACGTAGTGATCTCTATTCGAAATCTACTCGCGCCATGACTCCTAAGTTTGTTTCCAGAGGAAGCTTGTACGACGCCTGTATGATGATGATGATGAGGAAGGCCCATCCCAACTAATGCCCGAAAGGAATAACATCGATAGATAGCTACGTCGGGGATGCGGTGCAAGGATTACGCACAAATAATGTACAAACAGCCAATAGTCCCAGCAGGCATAAGTGAAGAATAACCTCGTATAGGACGGAGTCAGTACAGATAAAGCAAAGGAGGGTGAAAGCGGAAGGGGTATATACTCCGCCGAGAGTAAAAATATATCCAATATGCCAATAAATCATAATCCGAGATCTGAAAGGCAAGTGTGTCAGACTTATCGGGAATGACAAGGGGATCGTTAAAACGTACCCTCCAGAAGACGCTTTGTCTCAGCATCGCCGATATTGCGTGTCGCGCGCCTGGCAAGCAATTTTTCGGTCCTATACTTCTCGTACAACACTTCACGAGTGTGGACCTTTAGAATCTACGAGAGTACAGCTTCATTAACCTTTGCATACACACGTAAAATGTTGCACAAACCTTGATGTGAGTGGACAACACGGCAGTGCGCAATGCAGCGAAGTCACAGTGGTCGGG
The DNA here is from genome assembly GCF_000344685.1 of Gloeophyllum trabeum ATCC 11539. NCBI lineage: Eukaryota > Fungi > Basidiomycota > Agaricomycetes > Gloeophyllales > Gloeophyllaceae > Gloeophyllum > Gloeophyllum trabeum. The sequence goes on along the minus strand of NW_006920417.1, from coordinate 608,848 downwards.
ATTCAACACGTCCACAGTGCCCCACCTGAATTTCCTTGTAAAGACGCCTTTCAAGTCTTCAGGTGGGCCCTGTAAATAGGGCATACTGCGGGTCGAAACAGACGAGAACACGGACGAGGGGCGGGGAGATGCTAAGGAATCTGCATGCCCGTCTTCGGACGGCGACAACAGTGAGCTGTTAGGGTCCTGCATTGGAGAGGCTACGCGACGGTGCCGACGACCTCCCTCAGGACTGATGAGAGCGAATGGAAGGAGTGTGGTGATGTCGGTCTTAGCAACCACATGCGCCGAAAATCGCACGTTAGCCACACTCTCCTTGTCCGTGGGATCCGGCGTCAGAGGCCCTCGGTCATCCATGTCTTCGGAATCATATCGCGAACGTGACCGAGAACGCGTCAGTTTTGCACTAGGCATGCGTACGGGCCGCAGCTTGATAACAGGGCGTGCTTGCCGCTCTTCGTCGACTTCATGCTGAGCATCCTCTTTAGAGTCGCCATTCTGCGAGGCGTTGCCGCTCCCGCTGACAGGCGACCCAATGCTCTCCCCATTCTCATGCGTACCGTTCGTATGAGAGACGGAAGCGTCCTCCTCGGGATCCTTTGATGGCCCGAAGACACCGAAGCTAAGCCCTGCTTCCTGGAGGTCTCTCCGAACCGTAGATTTCACCTCGGCGAGTTTCTCGTCCGTAAGCGAGTCGGCACGAGCGACGACGGGAAGGACATTCACTCGCGCAGATAGGCGCCGAATAACCCGCAGTTCCGCAGGCGAGATGGTCAATCGTTCGGTTTCCGCATCCTCGTCGTCTGATTCGGCACCCTCGGAAGCCTCAGAAAGGTCCTGCGGGCGATACGTTATGGTGGTGTCCGACCGAGTCTTCGAGGGCAATGACGACTGTGCCCGACGCGCAGACGTGGAGATAACGGAAGCAGGGTCGATCATGTATATGCATCTGCACCACAGCTAGGTGAGCGTGATTTCGACGACACCAAGCATAGTATATCGTACAAGTGAATATGATGATCGCCTTTACTCTGCCGAACGACCTTTGATTCCTGTGCCACCCCAGTAACGTGAGTGAGGACACGTCACAGCGAAGCCGCGTAATGGAGGAATAGCTGAAGTTAGACATTAGGAAGACTTACCTCGTTCATGGTGTCCGCATACAGTCCATCAATATATCTCATTATTCCCGTTACTTGTCTGTCCAGCTTCAGCTCGCGGCCCTCCCGGAAATCAAGGCCAGGAGTATCAATGACGGAGAACAACACTCGGTCGAACCGAGACTCGCATATCTCAACACAAGCTGTCTGGATATTATGAGTGCATTTGAGCTTCCCGTTCAAGAAGCGGTCGACAGCGGCCCTTTGGTCGGCAGTCGCGGTAGGGGATATGTCAGCAGTCTCCAGTAGCAGTCTGAGTAGAGACGTCTTCCCGGTGCCCTGTCCTCCTACAACCTGTCCAGGAGCATCTCACCATCAGTTTGGCCGGAACAGCCAGGTGCGAAACATACCATCAAATTAAAAGTAGGCGGCGTGCGTGGCTTCCGAGTGCTAGGCCTGGTTCTTCGCTGTGTCTGGCCAGGTGACCTCCAGTTATCGAAGGCAGAAGGTGGAGGAGATGATATGTACAAGGAAGAAATGAGGCCCCCCGGCTTTTGGCCTGACTTCGGTGCGCCATTCTCTGACTGTCCTGGAGAGCCTCGAAATGGTTTGTGGAATGGAATGGGGGCGCGGTCGCTGACCGGTAAAGAACTTTTCACCGCACCTTGATGGAGACGTTCAGGGAGGGTATTCTGACGTATAGTATTGATATCGACCAGGTTCTCGGGCCAGGGAATCCCTTGGGCCTTCAGCTCCGGCAGCGACGGTGAGTTGCGGATCGGGGCATTGTTGTCCGTGTCTTTCTTCGAGATTGACTTCCGACGGAAACCGAGAACCATAGTACTAGATGCAGTGCTCCTGGCAAAGCATACAAAGACGAATGAGAGATATAGAGCACTGCTAGCAGCAAAGCAAGAAACTAGTCGGAAGTTGTACAAAACCAAGATAGGTTACGGTGGCAGAGAGCAATAACTCGAACTCCCAATTTAGCCCAAGCCGCTACAGCCACCGTGTACCGTCCGTGCGTCCCGGCCCCAGATGTGACCGATCGTCCCTGCATTGCGATTTCGACTGCCACGCGAGGTCTCAAGATCTCAGGTTCAGTCAGTCGCACTACGAGGAGGGCTGGCAAAAAAGAAAGGAATATATAGATGAACAGCTAGACAACCTGCAACAGATACAATACAACTTGATACAAAACGTTCCAAAATCCCCGTGATAACCAAAGAAAACGTGATTAGACACTGCACCATCGAGGAGATATGAAAGGATATTCTATCGTAGTCCGATAAGTAGGGTTGCTTCAGGGACCGGCCGCGACTGCGACGGAGTGACTTGCATTGCCTTCTAGGCGCATTTTCTTTGGCGGGAGCTGCTGCTGGGGATCGTGGAGATTTCTCTTCAAATCTACCTCGCCTTCTCCAATGTTCGGGGGTGCCATATGGCCATAGCCTACAGGAGGGGCAGTCGTAGGGGGCAGCTGGGTGTGCACTTGGGATGTAGGGGGTGACGACTGAGAGGGGTCCGAAGTCGATGTGGTAGCTTTCTTCCTGCGAGCTGGACCATGAGGACCGGCAGGATCGTTCACATAACTGCACTGCAGAGACCTGCGAGCGCAGCTAGAACACGAGGGATGAGCGCCATCACACTTCGTTTTCCGAGCTACGAAAATGTCCTCAGCTGTACCGAACGGGTTATACTCGTGACCGTACTTACCCCGACAGAAGTTACAGGCAACGACCTTGGGTCCGTATTTCAATGACCGGTGGCCTTTACGAGGAGGCACAGTTGACCTCCTCCTGGATGGACTGGGTAGATCAGGCTCTGTTCTGATAGGCGGCAAGGTTAACTCAGCGTGCGCTGAGCTAGAGCTCGAGATGCCGGTAACAGGGGTGGGAAGGGCTGCTATATGCGACGGATCGTCGGTCCTGTAGCTGGCCGAAGGAGGGCCCGGGATGTTGGGCTTGGGAAGCACGAGTGCAGGCAGCCGTGGGACGGTTTCCCGCCGGTCCAGCGGAGAAGTCAGATGCCCAGACCCTGGAAGCGGCTCTGTCAAGAACATGTTCACGTTGCCCTTCCTTGAGACCGGTCTGGATGGGACTTCAGGTGATTGCGAATCATGCTCGGGCGATTGATCATCGTCGCCGCTCGCAGATTCGCTCTCAGAGTCATCCTGCCTGCGCTGTCTCCTGGCGCCTCCACGCCGCATATTGGGCACGTAATCGCAAGGGTTGCGTCGTTTTAGACACTGCTCGCACGCCGGCCTTCCGCCGTCGCACTTCAGTTTCCGAGCTGCGTTATGGCCGTCTCAGTATACACGACGGTTTGGAGGCAAACGCCAAATACTTACAACGACAGAAGTTGCAGGCGACCGTTATCTTCTTTGGCCGTTGTTTCTGTGACATTCCTGCCCATAACGTTAAGTCAGAATATGTTGCATTTGCGCCGTCCCCCGATGAAAGATGCGAGTGATAATCCAATAACGAAATACTGACTTGTACCGGCTGGTGGCGTCTTAGTGGACGAGCTCGAAACAACTGATTCAGGGCCCCTCAGAGGACTGCGACGTGGCTCCTGAGCACTTGGAGGCGGCAGTGCCAGGTGCGGCTGTCGATGGGTAGCAGCAGGACCTGGGGCTGTATCTATAGCCAGGATTGGCCGTGACGCCTGTGACAATGAGGGATGCGGTCGTGAAGGCGGCGGCAGAGAAATCTGCTGCAGTGGATGGTATGTGGCATGGTGCGGCTGGTAACCTTCCATGAATTTGCCCAATAGATATTCTTTCGTGTATTTATGTAACGTCTACGGGATTGTACGAAAGTAGTGGTAGGTAAATAACATACAACTTGAGATACACTCGTACAACATAGCACTCACCTGCATGTGATGAAAGATAGCCCTCCGGAGGTACAAGAAGTCGCTGTGGTTGGGATCCAAGACGTCAAGAGATCCCCACCTGTAGCAGCGCGTGTATCTGCCCATTTCTATTTTACACGAGGGAGAGTGGCCCTTAACGACTGTGCGGTGGTTCGAAGGAGTGTATTGAAGTACAAGCTCGTGGCGCGAGGGAGCCGGTCGATGTACACCGTCGTTGTGGCAATAAATGTCGGGTGATATCAGAGCGTAGGGCAGCCGCAGCGGGGTAGTGACAGCTGGCGACCCAGGCGGAGACGGCGCGGCGGAGGGAGCGTTCCTGTTTGTATGCGAACTAAGGACGTTGGGCAAAGAACCATTCATCGGTTGTGATCCTACGTCCTTATGTTGCGGATACTGTGAATGACCGTCGAGGGCAGGAGCATCAAAAATACCGAACCCGATGCCAGCGTCCGCCAAATCCCTGCGGATCGCCATCTTCACTGCTGCAAGGCGCTCGTTTGTGAGAGTATCAGCCCGCGCAACGACAGGAAGGACGTTCATTCGGGAGGACAGCCGCCGGATGGTGTTGATGTCGGGCACGGGGAGCACGGGCCGGCACAAGTCAGGGTTCGTCGTGACGGGCGGGTCGAGAATGACGCGCTCGGGCTCCGAATGCGAGAGGCTGTTTGTGCGAGCACGAGAAACAAAAGGGACAGGAGGGGTCGGGATAGATGGCGGGACGATCACGTCGGGGTCCAAAAAGTACACGCAACTGATGGCTTGCGGGTGAGGCCAACAGCGCAAGCGGACATGGGTGAGAATATAAATACGCACAGATGCACATGATGGTCGCCGCTCCTCGCCTTGTTCTCCTGATGAATAGAGAGAGTAATTGTATGAGCGCGCGTGCAGCATGAGAAACGATAAGGACCCACGTCTTCCGCACTTTCCGCAAGTCTAGACTCTACGTGCCGCTGAATTTCTGAACACAGTCTGTCGGACGCGGCATCGTCCTGAAAGTCGAAGGACGGGGTATCGATGAGAGTGAGCGTGAGCGGCTGGGTTGGGCCCTGCTCTCCTAAATCATGCTCGACATCAATTGATACGGTCCTGATATGGCCGGTGTGGCCGCTGCAGCCTTGGACGAATTTCGCGACGGAGGTGAGCTGGTCGGACGTGGCGGTGGGCGCGACAAAGCTGGTGTCGAGCAGGAGACGGAGAAAGGACGTCTTGCCCGTGCGGCGCCCCGCGACCATCAGAGTGTACCCGCTGTACGAGTCGGCGGGTGGGCGCGCGGCGCCATTGAGGTGAGCGGAGGCCATGGTGTGGGCGGGGACGCCGCGGACGGTGGCGGCGGCGGCGAACGCGCCCCGTTCGTCCTCCTCGAGCTTTGCCCAGTGTTCCCCATGTTCCATGACGGTGGGCGTCGTCGATGGAGGCCGAAACGGGGCTCTACCGACCAGTCCGGGGGAGAAGCGATTGCGGGGTCTGTACCGGCACGCGGGGCTAGAACGCACGGCATTGACGGAGAAGAAGAGCCAATCGGAGGCCTACGACAATCACCCGGTCCTCCAGTTCCTCGCTGTATCCGCCGGGTTTACCTAACAATCATTAATTCGTGATTACAGCAACTACACCCTGTACTACAGCCCAACTCAATATCGTTTCTCGTTTTCATTTTCTCGGGCGCACTGGCACCCCTCCTGCCGACGCGGCGACACGGAGAAACCCGAAGTTATTGAGCGTGCATTTTCTGGCGGATTTCTCGTCGCATGCTAGACACCACAGCTGTCAGATAGCTCGTGCTCATCCCACGTGCTGTATTCTATGGCGGACTGGGATGGTATGTGGCAGTATCAGCAGGGTCACTATACTGGCCCTGCCCTAGCTCAGTAGTTGCAAGGGTGCCAGAACACAACTTGGTGCGCGTCCAACAGCGCGTCACAACAAGCCAAAACATATCGTATTAGGCAAGACATAAGCAACCGAGAGCCTGGTACATCAGTACAGCGCATGGCAATTGAAAGTCCGCCCCAGAGAAACGAGAGAAACAGCTCGAGGAGCTGTTTCTCGTTTTCTCGTTCGCGCTGAGATCCCAAGTCCGATCGCCGTTCGGCAGGGACCCCGAAAGGCTTCAGCG
>NW_006920417.1:436013-602195 GCF_000344685.1 Gloeophyllum trabeum ATCC 11539 | reverse complement strand
AGAAGAGCCAATCGGAGGCCTACGACAATCACCCGGTCCTCCAGTTCCTCGCTGTATCCGCCGGGTTTACCTAACAATCATTAATTCGTGATTACAGCAACTACACCCTGTACTACAGCCCAACTCAATATCGTTTCTCGTTTTCATTTTCTCGGGCGCACTGGCACCCCTCCTGCCGACGCGGCGACACGGAGAAACCCGAAGTTATTGAGCGTGCATTTTCTGGCGGATTTCTCGTCGCATGCTAGACACCACAGCTGTCAGATAGCTCGTGCTCATCCCACGTGCTGTATTCTATGGCGGACTGGGATGGTATGTGGCAGTATCAGCAGGGTCACTATACTGGCCCTGCCCTAGCTCAGTAGTTGCAAGGGTGCCAGAACACAACTTGGTGCGCGTCCAACAGCGCGTCACAACAAGCCAAAACATATCGTATTAGGCAAGACATAAGCAACCGAGAGCCTGGTACATCAGTACAGCGCATGGCAATTGAAAGTCCGCCCCAGAGAAACGAGAGAAACAGCTCGAGGAGCTGTTTCTCGTTTTCTCGTTCGCGCTGAGATCCCAAGTCCGATCGCCGTTCGGCAGGGACCCCGAAAGGCTTCAGCGCACTGAGAAAATGAGCGAGAAACGCTTATTGAGTTCGACTTACTACAGCAGCCACATAGCGTACATTTGCGATTAGTAGAGCCTGCTACAGTCCAGCATAAGCAGAGCGTATTAATAATTTACCATCCCACTGCGCATTAGATACGGTAGGCTTCGTGTTCGGACACTGTATAGATCGTCGCTGGCAAATGAGAAACTTGGGCCCAGTCCGTCTGCAGGCGCACAGCTCGTGATGGCGAGGCGTCCGACAGGCGCCGAGAAAGCCTCTTGGTGCCATTTTTACCCTTGTCGAGTTGTGGGATGATCATCACCCTCCTGGTCCCGTGGACGCAGCGGCCTGGGATCGGGATGGTCTTGATTATCTTCCGGATAGTGGAAGTGTTGCTGAATAGCATAGACTTGATCTGGCAGCCCCGGTGCGAAGCTGCTCTGCGGCAGCGGCTGATGCGCGGGGTCCAGCGACAGCCTCGAGGGAACCGGACTTGGCAGGCGGAGCGGAGGAAATCGATTAGCAGGCGGCGTGATCGGGTCGCCATGTAGAGACATACTGCTCAGTAGCGTAGGATCGACCGTCAGCGGAGGCGTCGCAGAGCGCGCGGCGTGAGGTCGAACGGGGCGGCCTGGGTAGAACTGTGGTCTGTCGGTTGCCCCGACTAGCCTGAGGACCATGCGTGGATCATCAGGCGGCGGGGGAGCGCCCGACGCGGCCCTCTGCCTCGCCTGTTTCTTGCTGCCCTTCTTCGCTTTCCCCGGTCCTCGCCTCCGAGGGAAAGCTTCGTACGTACATTGCGGTTCGGATCCGTCGGGCTCTGGCTTGCGCTTCAGACAGTTGCGGCAAGGTTTGTTCCCATCACATCGAAGCTTTCTATCTGTATCGTGGGACAGGAATGGCGTGCATCGATTGGCAACCAAAATTAGTACTGCATGAAGATCGGAAGCTATGTGAAGTACACTTACGCCTACAAAACCAGCACGCCACTTCGGTCTTCGTCTTCCTGGCCTTTGGCTCTGGTCCTACCTCGGGTTCATCAGGGCCAGGTTCACGTTGACGTCTTTTCCCTCTACTAGCACTCGAACTCCCTTCCGCTGAAGTTGACCCAACAAGCGTGCTCCCAGTCAGCGACTCGGACGGGTCGATTCCTCCCGCTGTTGGAGAGTCGGGAGATCCCTGGCGGTCGTAACCGCTAGGCGTACCCTCGCTCGGGAGCCACAATTGGGAATGTAAGGTAGCAGATGGCGACTCGGCAGAGCTGGCGCTGCTGGGCCCCGGCTCCTGTCCATACTCCGACGTTCCACTGGTTGACGATCCCTCGTACGGTAGAGACCTGTGTCTCTCCGTGACTAGAGCGGGAGTAGTACGGCGTCGCACTGGACGTGATCCGCCTGGCTCACTAAAGGATGGGAAGCGATCGTAGGCAACAGACGTTTCTTCTGTGAAACGATTAGCGCAAGTTGTGTCAAACCGGGCCTTCGGAACGTACCTCGGAAGACGTCACGTCTAGAACTGGGCGAGTGTCCCTCTGCGAAGTCCACAGGGGATAAGGTGAATGTGCCTTGTCCGACGTACCAAGGGCTGCCGTCGGTGCTGCCTGCTCGACGCTCTCTAGTGGGCTGGGGGTGCCGAATTTCGTCCCTTAGAGGGAAGACGTCGGGGCCATAGCTAGGAGCGGGATACCTATGACCTCCCGGGCTGATGCCAAGGTCGAACGAAGGCCTACCACTTGGTGGGGCCGTCGATGACCCAGCGCCGCCTACTGCCCATGACCTAACAGGTCTAAGTCTCGCCTCCGCCGTGGGGGCCACCAAGTGTCCCATTGGCGGACCCCGTCTATAGACGTAATTGCGAGGATCAGTGACACCGCTACTAGTGGATGCCACACCATGGTGAATGGAAGAAGTCCCCTCCGCCTGCACTTCTGCCCCTCGACCCCCTCCCGCGGAATGTGGCCTGTATGGCAAGGGTCGAAAGTTTGGAAGTCGTATCGAAAGGGAAGGTTGTACTCCCTGCGCTATCGCAGGAGCTTCGCGCAGTTCGTTGAGGATAACATGGCCACCGGCCGCGGGAGGATGCGTACTTGCTGGGGAACCGGGCCTTGATTGTTCTGGTTGCTGTGGTGCTGTTACCATGTGGTCGTGCAGGCTATCAGGAAGGAGACTCTGTCCTCTCCCCCCTTTCTGCCTATCCATCGAGATGATCGACCGTTTCCTGCACCCTGCCGGTCGATGGAGCAGTCGTGAAGCTAAGTCGACGAATCCAGAGGCACTTAGCGGAGGTATGTCGCAAGAAAATCCGAGGGAAGGGTCGCAGTACGCCAGGCGTCCCATACGTCGCTAGTCGACTTTGTGGCAGGGTGTAAAGGGCCTCCTTTCAAAATTTCACGGCGCAGACAGAGAGGACGGAGCCCCCGTTGAATGATCGCGGTCCGAGGCCAGGGGGCTAGCTTGGACTGAATAAGACAGTCCGCATATTAGGTTTGGATCCGGTATGCGCGTCGAGGGGGCGCAAAAACAAATTGCGCGTCCTGTGCAGTCAACGAGCCGACAGCGTCGAGGACTCCCCCGATCCTTACAGGAGGCAAAATTCGATTCCCTCTGCCAAAGGGATGGTGGGGCCAGAGGAGGGCTCCCCTAATCTCGACGGTTTGCCATTATTTTGATCTCGACCGTCCGGCTTCTTCCCGCAAACAACGTGTGGCCACTGATTTGATGGGTAACTTATTGAGCCTTCTTACAGGTCCTGGGCTCATTCCTTCTCTACCTCGCGATATTCCCTGTATCGTTGAGAAATGGCTCATATTCTACGCTCCTGAAGACTGTCCCACAGCGTCCGCCACAAGCAGGCGCCGGTAGTTGCATAACCACCTCCGAAACACGATCGGGTCAGCAGATCTTTTAGGCAGCCAATCTTTACTCAGATAGCCCCTAACATGCCGGATATGTGCATCACGGTCCCATCTGCCGGTAGCGTCCGACTGGACTCCATCATATCGTTCCCTGCTAACTTCTGTGGTGCTAAACACGTTGCAACCAACCGTCGACGAACGACGCGAGGCCGTTATTTGGGCTCGGATAACACAATAAAAAGGCAGTCCTCTCTTCCCTCGTTCCCTGCTCAGAGTCGATAACATATGCTTATCGATCATGGCTATGGCTGCCGTCGATCCATTGAATTAGATTTGCGAGACCGACCTGCGCCTGAAACACATGGCCATTTTCAGCAGCCGAAACTTCCTCCCAAAGAATTTCGGAGTTAGTTGTCCGCTGCAGTATCGAGAAGGCGCGCCGACCGCAATGTCGTCAGCCAATCAACATCCTGGGAAATCCAGTCCAGACCCTCCCGAAAAGTGCATTGCTGACTAATCCGGGAAATGACTCTAGGTTCGCGCGCTTGAGCTTGAGATTCAGGACCCTATACTGTCCGGGCTTACAGCTACTTACAGCTATGCGTGGCCAGGGTGTGCTCCGTGTCGGTCACTGCGCGAAAGGTTCCAAGGCACGCTGTTTCAGCACCGGGGCTCCTGTCTTGGATGGGAAACCTGTCATGAACCGGTACAGCAGGACTGTAACGCAGCCGAAAAGTCAGGGAGCAAGTCAGGTATTCTTCCGTTTGCTCAAGTCAGATCGGGGGTCATTAAGATCCGTGCTAGGCTATGCTGTATGCGACCGATGGCATAAGAGACGATGACGACTTCAATAAGGCAATGGTCGGGGTGGCCAGTGTGTGGTGAGTGACCCGTAGCCCGAGCGTGGAGCCTCCTCCTGAACTTTCCGTCCAGGTACGAAGGAAACCCGTGAGTAGCTCTGCGGAGGAAATGAGCAATGTCGTTACAGTTGAATATCACAGTTGCAATCGCCACTTATTAGGCATTGGTCAGCGCGTCAAGGCCTCACTAACGAACGCCGGCATCATTGGCTACCAGTTCGGTACTGTCGGCGTCAGCGATGGTATCAGCATGGGGACCAAGGCAATGTCCTATTCTCTACAATCTCGGGATCTCATTGCGGACCAAGTCGAGACAGCGGCTGGCGGCCACTGGCTAGACGGCATGGTCGTTATCCCTGGCTGCGATAAAAATATGCCTGGCGTTCTGATGGCATGTCAGGCGAAATATTCTTCTACGACTTCTAAGGCGTGCTTATGACCTGATTCCAGTGGGAAGGTTGAACAGACCTGGATTAATGCTCTACGGCGGTTCAATACGACCAGGTTCTTGCGGTGGCGGTACACTTGACATCGTGTCCGCCTTCCAAGCGTATGGAAAATACTTGCAAGATGGTAAGACAGCGGATGCGGAGAAGGAACGGTACAATATTATTCGGCATGCGTGTCCCGGGCCCGGTGCTTGTGGCGGGGTAAATCATCACTTATGACAAACTGGCTGAATGCTGATCTACTTCCCTAGATGTATACGGCGAACACTATGGCTAGTGCCGCGGAGGCCATGGGAATGACCCTACCTGGTTCCGCCTCGTTTCCTGCTACGCACGAGGATAAGCTGAATGAATGCGACTCGGTCGGTGCTACGATGCGCAATTTACTCGAGAAGAATATTTTGCCCCGGGACATAATGACTCGGTCGGCCTTTGAGAACGCTATGGTGTGGATTTATATCAGATGTAACCGCCAGTTAATAAACTAACGGCAATGTCAGGTACTGACAATGATACTCGGCGGCTCCACCAACGCCGTATTACACCTCATCGCGATCGCGCACTCCGTAGGCATTGAACTGAATATCGAGGATTTCCAAAACGTATCCGATCGTATACCTTTCATCGCGGACCTGAAGCCTAGCGGCAAGTATGTCATGGAAGACGTCCACAAAATTGGCGGTATCCCAAGTGAGTCATCCTCTCTCGTGTCCACATCACGGCCTTATGTGTGACGGGTTATCCAGAGATCCTGGCGTATCTCCTAGAGAAGAAACTGATTGACGGTAACAACATGACGGTCACTGGGCTGACACTGGGCGAGAACCTCGATAGATGGACGCACAAATACGGCAAGTTATCCTTCACTGAGCAGGACGTCATCCGTCCCTTAGAGGAGCCCATTAAGGAGTCAGGACATATCAGGTCGGTCACTTTGACCAGTCTGCCGCTCTTTGACCCGTGTCAATTCCAATATCCTCCCTCAGAATCCTGAGAGGTAACTTAGCGCCCGGCGGTGCTGTCGCTAAGATCACTGGTAAAGAGGGTCTCCACTTCACCGGCAAAGCCCGCGCCTTCGATACAGAGGATGATTTTGTCAAGGCTGTTGAGAGCGGCTCCATCAAGAAGGGTGAAAAGACTGTCGTCGTGCTGCGCTACCTCGGTCCGAAGGGCGGTCCAGGTATGTCCTTCATTCCCAGTCTATCGAGTGCATTAAATTTCGTTGACCCCCAATAGGTATGCCAGAGATGTTGAAGCCCACTAGTCTTATCATGGGCGCGGGTCTCGGGCACGACGTCGCTTGTCTCACCGATGGACGCTTTAGCGGCGGGTGAGTGAAAAGGGGATGTCTAATATTTCGAGTGTCATGCTCACGCGGTGTATAGATCCCACGGGTTTGTCATAGGTCATGTCGTACCTGAGGCCCAGGTGGGGGGTCCAATTGCGCTCGTCCAAGATGGTGATGTTATCAGCATCGATGCGGTGAAGAATTCTATTGAGGTCCATGTTCCACCTGAGGAGCTGGAAAGCAGACGGAAAGCTTGGTCTGCCCCTCCGTTGAAGGTCAGCCAAGGAACATTGTACAAATACGTGAAGCTGGTTGAGGATGCCAGTCACGGTTGTATCACCGACGCATGACTACCATCTAGCCGATAAGAGGCTTGCAATGGAAATGGGAATGTATTGAAAAGTACATACAAAAGCGTCAGCTAGATCGCTCACTAATCTAATACATTTACTGTTTCCAATCTACCGCTACAAAATTTCAAACGAGAAAGCATAGCTCCGAGCGTGTCATACGATCTGTTGGGCGGCCGTCGATCTGCATGACTTCTCATCCTCTGCGAGTAGCTTTGATCTTACGCTTCTTTTCGGCCTTGGGCATCTTCTGTTGACGCCTCTCACGAGCCTCTGCCTTGACAGCTTTCTTCCTTTCCTGTAAATCAGAATCAAAGCCTATGTCAGTACATTTCTCACTCCAAGGGCAGGAATATAGAGAACAGATCAAATGATAAGTGGGTGATGTGATGTGCCACACTGTTACTGCCCTAGAACAAGACAGGGGACGGACCTTCTTCGCTTCTTTGTCCTCGTGCCGGTGGCCCCTCGGAGTACGCTCCTGGAAGGGCTTGCCGTTGTCATTGTCTTCGCCAACGCTAGCGCCCTCCTCCCCTTCGTCACTTCCTTCCTGGGACGAAGTGTCACTATCTTCACTATCCCCAGCAAAGCGCACACCGGGACCCTTCTCCGTGGCAGTGTCTTCCTTGCACGGCTCTGCCGTCTTCTTCATCGCCGGCTTCACAAGACCTATGGTATCAGCATAGATGAGTTTATCGCCCTCCCCTCGGTTGAGGATGTCCAGGTCCCGCTCCGGGTTCTTGACCTCAGTCAACGTGCGAGGGATCCAAGATTGCATGAAGACGGCATCTTCATGAGCCTCGGCGTCTTTCTTCGCATCATCGCCTTGCCCAACACCCTCTTCGTCCTCACCCGTATGCTGCGCAGCCTCCTGCAGCCACTCCGCAACCACCTCTGGCGCATCTCCCCCGAGCTCTTCTTTAGTGACGAACTCGAAGGCTCGCCTGAGGCCCAGGCCTTTCACGCCTCTGCGGCCGAAGAATTCCTCCACATTCTTCATGTCGCTCCGTAAGAAGTCAAAGGCATGGGGGTGGTCGTGCTCGACGCTTTGTCCGACGTCGATGATGTAGAGGTGGGAGGTGTGGTAGATGATATTGTACTCCGAGAGATCGGCATGAACTAGCTTGCACGTCTGGAACATTGTGCGCACTGTCAATAGAAGCTCCTTGTAAAGCACCTGGTAGGAATCTGCTGGTATGTCGGCATCTTTCAGCCTAGGGGATGCCCTGGGAGCACGACAAGACCGGCGTTAGCGAGAAGTCGGAGCGGCATGTGCTTGTGTAACGACAGGATTAACCACAACTTACCAACCGTCCTCGTCGCCCAAAAATTCCATGGCAAGTACATTCTCCCTGACCTCCACAGGTTCCGGGCATCTCACGTCTGCATTCCTGAGGCGCTTCAGATTCCTCATCTCCTTCTCCGCCCAGAGGCGGACCATCTTCCTCGGGTTGCGCCTCGAGTATCCCCTCCGGAAGCGATGCTCGCCCGAGACGTACCGATCGCGATCTTTAAACACCAAGATAGACGTCTTGTATATCTTCAACGCGAGGTGGGCGGGAAGAGGTGGCGACTCAGCCACAGGGGTGCCCGAGAGTGCATGGTAAACATTGGCCTGCATTGTTTATTCATTAGGAGGCTTATGCCGGAAACTGATGTAAATACGTACCTCTTTACCTGTACTGACGCAGCCGTTGACCTCTTTGATCAAGCCCCTGCCAATCATCTTGAACAAAATCAACCGCGTCCGATCATCTAGCACCTGCTCATTCGTCGCGCGGTCGCTCTTGTCCTTCATATTTGCAGTAGCACTGGGCCCCTTGCGATTCACGCCGACCCACGGCTGGCTGATGTTCGCAAGACGAGAGGAATATTTAGACAGGGCGTGCAGCTGGTCTGCGGTCTTGTCTCGCTGACCGCTGGGGTTCAACGAGGGATTGGGCTGCCGGGGACGGTTGAGGGCGGGAAGGGGAACGGTGGTGGGGGCAGAGCTGGAGGCTCTGGCCTGCCCCGCTCGAACAGCGACGTGCTGGCGGAGACGATTATATTGTTTGGTAAAATCTGGGTAGAGCATATAGTCAGTCCATACGCTCGTGATAGAAACATATACCACTAGAAAGAACGCGATAGACGTACCGCGCTCAGCGATCTCCCAATCTTCGTCCTCGATCCTCTGATCATCGTAATCCTCTTCTTCTGGCTCAAGGTCATCCTCTTCTTCATCCTGTTCATCATCCTCCAACCACTGCAGGAGCTCATCATCGATCCGAGCACCCGTTACTGCAGGGTCCTGGTTGTTTGCAATAGGGGTTGCTGGACCATGCTCATGGCCATCAAGCGCATCGTCGAACTGTCCTGGCGCAATATTTGCATCCATCTTGTCCCGTAGAGCACGTAACTGATGAATACCTGTTTACAATCGATTCTAGGAAGTGACAGCCGCTGAGCTGAAGTTGCTTCGGCTAATGTGGAGAAGGCTCTCGGAGATGAACAGATTTAGATGCCGGCAGGAAATCTGTCGCAAGTTCGCGAGTAGGCTTCTAACCCAGGACCGTGTGCTGTCTAGATGAAACGCTTATGACAGTAGAGCGACCGCAAGCAGTACGTGGATAGGACTTGGAGTCGAAAGTTCTCCGCGATTTTGCCTGTGGATCGTTGTCCGCTTGTTGTCCGCTGCCATCAGCTGCTGCCTTTCCGGGTGAACATGAGGCCGACGGCCGTCAGGCTGGAGTACAGTACAGCGCCGAGAGGGCTGGGGTATGCTGTAAGACGCCATGCATGATGATCACCGTGCGATAACCTTTGAGCTGTCCGGACTTGACCTCTCGGACGCTTTGACCACCTTGTATTTGAACTCTCATCGCAGCAGGCGCCGTACACAGCCTGCTTTCACCCCTTCCACTGATCTCAGCACTGCCAGATCCGTTTGATGGCGCAATATTACAGCACGTCCGCCTTGACGTCGCGGTTGAACACGAACACTGCGTTCACTGCCTCTCGTGCCCCAGTTCTAGATGAGGAGGACCTGAACCAGTCCATCTACATTTTCCCAAATCCCTCTAGCTTACAGGGTACGAGCAGGAGTCGAAGCCCGTCCGTGTCCCTGTCCGTTACTCCATCATCTCCTTTCACCCCGTCGTCTGCCTTCTCCGGCATAAGCGATTATGACTGGTCAAGAAGTGCGGCCAGTCCGAGCAGGCATGCGACCGCGAGTGAGAGTGGCGGCAGAGGGAGAGGTGTCAGCGTAACCACGGCTGCGGATGAACTTCAAGTGGAAGCATGGAATTGGGAAGACGAAGAGTACTCCAGTCAGGATCTGGAAGACGAAGTCGATCGGCGGTCACGCTGGGACATCCTATCTAGAGGAGACTCTTCCCGCCGTCTGCGGACGGACAGCGATGCTTCCCCGTCTAGCGTGTCGTTCACGATATCATCCCTCTCGCCGTCAATGCTTTCTATGAAGTCTCCTATTCGAAGTCGCGTGGATTCCCTGCGACGTACCAGGAGTCGGAGTCAAGTTACTCGACGATATGATACTGCAGCCCCGCATCCCGCGATTCGAATACCTCTGTTCTCCTTCATCTCCTCCTTCCTGTCCATAGATGAGTCTACGGTTCATCTCATTCGACATACGCCTGGAACCTCTGTCTTGTTTCCCAGTTCACCTCACGACAACGCGTCTGAAGGAAGTACCTTGGACGATCCTCCTCAGCATGTTCATGGACTGTCAAGGTTGTTCCCGTCCTCTTCCTCGGAAGATGACCATTCTATCGCGCTGAAGAAAGGACTTGGCATCATGTACGAAAAGGATGAGGAAGCGCGAATAGAAGAGGATGGAGACTGGATTATCTGGAGATGGATGAGGTGGGCCGTTGGGCAGTGAGCCTCCTGACAAACCTGTTACTGCACATACCTAGAACCTGCGTTGAAGTTGCTCCGTAGTAGTGGACTGTGTACTGTGTACGATGATTGTTTTACTGTACAGCTTTTGTATTAGCTTTCTATTGTGGACCTTACTAGGGTGAATAAATACTGCCTTCCTCACATTTACATGTGGCAGCTGAGCTATGTATGTCATTTTCCATCCCTGATACTTACTTCGTTTCAGCTTCGATTCAAGCGGATGTGGCTGGTTAGGCTTGTGTGGGAAAAGGGAAACAACTGCCTTTGTGAGGAAGCCGGAAATTGCCGCCGGGAAACGTCCTCTCTTTCAGACTCTCATGCAATGAGCACCTCGAATACACCGTCTACCATAATCTCGGAGGCACTCGCCACCTTCTCGAGGAGCGCGAATCTCGCTGTGCGTGTGTCTTAGCTCTCAGAACAATTTTGCATTGTTTAAGAGACGCATCTTCTCAGCTCAGTACCGCAGCAAGCGAAGAAGCCACACGCGCGAACGCGCGCATACAGGAGCTGAGGAAAGAGAGAGATGAGGCTATTCAGAAAGCATACGATGCAGAGCTGGAAATCGAGAGGTGGAAGGCTTCAGTGAGTCATACATGACGTATATATGCGTATAGATGATTCAACGACACGTTAGCTAGCCAAGGCAGAGTTGACCGTACGTAGCGCGTGCTGATATGATCCTGTTACGAAACTGACTTTTTGCTTCGTAAACATTCCTACCTTACTATCGACGCCGCGTTACCTCTCCTTGCCCCGGACGCGTCGCGACGCAGATATCCCATCAAACGGAGACCATTGCCGAGCTGAACCGGGAAGTTCAACAATGGCGAGATCAAACGCAGCTTTGGCAGAACCAGTGTCACAATTTGTCAGAGACTTCTCGTGGCGAGGTTCAAGACTGGAAGGAACAATTCCTGCACGCTGAGAGGGAGCGGGTGAAGTTAATGGATAGGCTGGACGACATCATCAGGTCGCAAGAACTGGTACGTTTGTCTCATCTTTGGCCCGTTGCACGCATATATAGCAAAATCTTCATTCTTATGCACTCTTTATGTCCGCTGAATGGGTATAGGCGACGCAGCGTCCACCGCGAACTCCCCATCCGCGTACACCCAATCCCAAGACCCTGTACCCGACACCTCATATAGATGGTGGTCTCCCTTCCACGAGCAGACGCGTATCCATGCCCCAGTCAGCGCCGACATCGTCCTCCGAGAGTACTCTGGCCCGCGGATCGCCGCACGAGAGCATTGCCACTAGGCCTAGAACAGCGAAAGCCAACACGCCAGGGCGCAGAAGGACCGAAATTGCTTCTGTCTCTATACCGACGACGAATGGTTCTGCAAAGCAGAAGGCGTCCACCCAAGCACCATCCACCATCCGTCCCCCGCGAGCCCGACAGGAAACCCAACCTCTTCCCCTCTCTGCCGCACATCAGCATTCTCAGCCACCGCCCGCACAAAGGACACATGTTATCCGTCGGGTACAAGCGGTGGTCGAGATACCTATCAAAGAGGAGGACGATGACGAAGAAAGCAGACCGTCCACCTCTGGATCCGCCCCTGCTGCCGAACCATCCGCTTCTACATCAGGCCGGCGCCCTGGACGATCTACGGCTGGTCTGCCGGCCAGACGGGCCAGCCAGCACCACGGAATGTACCAAGAGAGTGGCGAGGAGAGTGACTACGACGATCTGGGAGGGGATGATGATGGAGATGCAGACTACAGGGAAGACGATGATGACGAATTGATGCTGGGCGGAGACGTAAGTGGCATTCAGCTTACCTATCCGCTGCATATCTTTGGCTCTGTCTCACGTACCTCCCGTCGATCCAGGATAATGATCAGGAAGTCTATGGCGCGGCGCGCCCAGCTGAAGACGACCTGGAACCTCGCCCTATGCAGGGCAGAAAGAGGAGGATGAGTACCGCGATGCGGAACTCTGATGCAAGCAGAAGCGGGGCGAGGAGGCGGCGTCGCTAGTGGGTGCGTCGCTCAAGATTAGCGCGAAGGTATCTTTATTCGGAGCCTGTATCTGTACTTGGTTGTAAAATGTAACATTATCCCAAACGTTCATGAAGACACTTTCGTATACAATGTCATCCAGTCTGATCAAGCCTCCCTCGTAATGTACACTACACTAGCGCCCAAGTTTACATCAATGATACAACATGAAAGACCCGGGTCCTAACATATACATGCCTCCATCATTATGATCCTCCAGAGTTGTAGTAAAAAGTAAAGTCATTGGAATCACGGGGAGAATGAAACCAGGGTGACGGTGTTCCAGGAGGTCCTCCCATTGACAACAGGCGGACGAGGTTAAACGCATTCCCGCCCACGCTCCAAGGATTTGGCCCCCTTCTCCGAATCTTGGTAAGTGAGCGGAGACCCGGCCGCGGTAACGCTGCTAGCCTCGTCTCTATAGAAAGAATTGGTGGTTTTCCCCTCCATGTCCACCATTCGGTGAGACTCCACGTGCACGAAGACCTATTCCAAGATCCAGTGTAGTCGTAACAGAAGTTGTACGGCAGAAGCAGCGGTGGAAAGACGTGACGGTGAATAACGAGGATCGCGAAGAAGAGCGGTCTAGTCAATGTACGCATATATGACCATAGTGAAGGGAAGAGATCTCCATACCTCTGGTCTGCCCTGAGCAAGTTGCACGACCTCGCTCTGCGCACAGTAAGTACACTGGGGCCAAGTACCGCGAATCGCACTAACCTTCCGCATCGTGATGTCCCTCGGCACGGAGATATGGTTGACACCCTCTTCGCTGTTTTCTGTCGTCCGGCTGTACTTACCCCAGCCAGCCCTCGAGTTCAGGGTCGACATGAGGGAGTTGGTATACAGCTTTGATAAGGGGAAATTGAAGGACAGGTGGCTGGTGGTAGTATCTCAGATGAGAATCTCCGGCAAGAAAGTACTACCACATATCACTCACAGACCAGTGGACTAGCGGGAATCGAAGGGGAATCAGCAGAGGCGAATATCCCTGTAGGAGAGTGACTCACTGTACCAAGGAACATGCCCAAGTCGATAACGGCGACAATAGCGGTAATCATGCCAGTCTGAACCGTCACTAACATAAGATATATGAGTACCGTGCGATACTGGTATCCTCAATCGCTGGCGATAGAGCTCTTACGCACGTCTGATTATCTTGTTCACGATATCGTCCGTGGCCGGGAAGCCAGTTCGGTGGCGTCTCTATGTCGAACCATGAGGAGGTAGCACGTTATTGCTCCCAAGGAAGAACATACCAGGTGCCAAGTCAGGGCTGCCGTGATTGCCACATCGCAGATGCACGTTGTCAGCAGCCACATAATGACGATAACTTGGAACTTCTGAAAATGCACGAATTCCGGTATGATCCCTACTGCAATGGAGGTACCCAGTCCAGACACTGTTGAAGTCAAGAATGAAAATGGAGCGGCTTGAGGTTAACGGGAAATACTCACGTCCGGACACAATGGATAGGAAAGCTATGACCAACGCCAGCGGGAGTCTTCCCGTAAGGACTCGAACCCGCCAAGCAAAGAATAATTGTACCATGGTGGATATAATTCCCTGTTATGATATCGTGGTTATTACGAGACAAGTGAACAATCAGTTGTTGTACTCCGTACAGTCATGGCGGGATCTAAGAAGGCAGGAAGAATGTGTCAATGCTTGGGTCAGGAGGCATAAGAGTAGACGTACCAGTGCCGAAAACTGTCAATATTGATCTACATGAATGCGAAGCACAACGCTCATGTCGGGAGAGTTACTCACCCCAGTTAGCTACCGACAGGAACGGAGCGTTCCCTGTAGGAGTATGATAAATCATCGACGTTATGGAAGCAGGTCAAGGCTCACCGAAGTTGAGGATAAGGGATTGGTATATCCAAGCGCAGTCAAAGACGGAGTTCAAGGTGTCCGCAATGAAAAGGACCAGAACCTGAACGATACCTCGTTAGAAGACGTCTAGGATTCAACTGAACAGATCTGACGAAGATTTTCATCCACAGCCTATCCCTGTGGCGGCGAGAAGGTTAAACGCTGGAGGGTGCTTATCATAGATGATAACTTACTTCTTGAATGTGTTGTAGTATAAAAACGTCTGAGTGATCATGATTCCATACAGTAATATGTTGAAGAACAGCCCTATCAAAGCAGGGCCATGTCTAGGGTCATTGTTCAGTGTGCCTGTACCGTGAAGATGACAAGGGAAAGCCTAACGCGACTTCAGCAGGATTCAACATGTCGTTATATGACTGAGATCCTTGGAGCTAAATATTGAGTGACAAAATCGCGTCGACGTAGAGGAGGGAGTTCGCAGAGATGGTGGAGGCGGGTGGGGAGTCGCGCTGTTCATGATTTGGGCAACGACGGCCATATATATACTGTGAAAAGGAGGACGCTGTGATTGAGAAGGGTTCGATGGGTGGATCGCGCGCATACATTTGTCGGGTGGCGCACAGTGACTACGACAGGGTAGTAGGCGCGTTCGAAGCGGCTAATATAGCCCAAACGGGAAGGAGTACTTCCGCTTCAGCTCGGAATACGGCGAGGCGACCCGGCTCTCCCAAGTCAGGCCGAGCTCCCGAGTCTCTTGCGGGTGTCTCCTTCATAAATTGTAGCGGGTGCCAGAAAATACAAGTCAAAAAATCTGACATGTATCAAAGAGAGAGGGCGTTTACCGGCAACGTCGGATTTTGGCATCTATTCTGGGCAAGCTGAAGGGCGACCATACTTTCCTCACTGCGGAGCCGTGGTGCACCGAGCCGATTGTTGTCGTTCTTAGTTTAGTCGCCGCGCATCGGTGGCAAAAGCGTGCCGATTCACCAGTGTTGGACACAGACTACCAGTTCTTCGAGATCCACGCCTGTGGGAGGACTACTAGTTCTACCTTCCTTAATCATACTCGGATCTGAGCGGCACTTACCGTATATTATTTTTTGTGTAACCGCCGGGCATACCCTTGACATGATACCTCTGGCGACCCGCAGGCCTGAACCCCGGGTAGACTGCACGACGCAGTACAATCATTTCGAACAGTGTGAGCGACGCACCGTAGATACAATTAGAAAAGCCTCTCGAGGCCAGTCGAACGCGGAATCAGGAGCGGCGCGCTCGGGCCCGACGCTGGAATCCAGGAACAGACCGAAACGGCAACTGGCTCGTGAGATTTACCTAGGGTCGAAATGTACCGCAGTCCAGACAGTTTAGCGTTCCAGAAACAATGCTTGAGCTGCCCTGAATGATCTGCGAACCACGAATGGCTTCGGAGTGAACAGTGGTGGAGATAGTGCAGACTCGCCAATCCTGGACAAATGCTCCTGGACTTGGACAACAGAAGCCAAGGACAGTCGTCGAAGTGCTGCTCGCGTACAGTCCGCAGCTGCGCTTCGATGCAGCTGCTGATGAAAACAGGGTATTCAAATCCGCTACCTGTCGAAACATTCCTAGTCTTGCTGCAGAGAGGAGGCGCACCTGTTAAGGACGAGGGGTAAAGGCGAGATGCCACCGACTTCCTGGCGGTAATCTTCGTCCATATCGCCGCTTGGAGTCCTGTAGCCTGAGCCGTGAAAAGGCCATATGGCTCGCAGGACATGATCACGTCTGCGATCCGGTCCCTTGGGCCACGGAACATACTTACCAGTCCTATGAACAAATATGCAGGAAGCCGAAGAAGGAAGCAACCCATGTCCTGTACAGTTAACTCGAGGAGACACAACCCGTCCCTACGAATAGCGAAGTCCGAGTGCATTCCCGCATGGCAATGCCGTATGAGAATCCACACAGAATCCGTACTCCAACGAGCCAGGTTAACCAAGTTCGTGCAACGTGCATCGGATGGTGCAGAGGTCAGGAGGACCTCATGCTGATCAGCCGTCGCCTGGAGTGGACGAGTATTCCGGTCTCCTATGGCATCGCATTTTCTAACTGAGTGTCCACGGTGCCGGTTCGACCCCAGCATGACGGGTGAAGGCCGTGCGCGGCACGGATCGCGCTCAGGCTGCGGGTACGCCCAGATGGGATGAACAGGATGTGTGTCCGAAGGAGTAGTCGGCTTGAAGGTTAAAGGAAAAGTTTACTCATCGGTCCGGAAAAAAGGTGATGAGATGGCTAATTGGAGGCTGAACAAACGTCAATAATCACCTGGCTGCCACGCCCAGCCAGACCAGCACCAACTGCGTTGACGCCCAACGGGAGAGGATGTATCGTGCATCGCGGGTCACACCCAGCCACCATGCCCGTCAAATGGACCGACAAGTGCCGTCAGATTTATCTGCTTCTCTGTACTTCTGGAACCTGGCATTTGCTAAGGATGGTGCCAATCACGAATGAGTTGTAGAGTCGTCAGAGGTCACCGAAGATTCACCCGTAAAGGATAAGAAGTGTCAAGCGCTATTGTTAGCCCAACAATAGCCCTAGACAGCGAAGTCGGCGTACCCGCTCACAGTACTTCTCTCACCAAATTCTGAGAGTCCCTGGAAGGGCTCATCTGGACTCTTTACATAGCTTATACGGCAGCTCCTTGTATATAAGGCAGATAATCAGAATGCATAATCTGGTGCATATACAGCCATGCCTGAAAGCACATACGATATCATCATTGCTGGAGGTACGTCTGATCTTCCCGCCTTTCGACAAGGGAAGGCTAGCCAGACAGATCTTGTGGTCGCGGTAGCCTGCACATCGACGAGATCTGACACTCTTCATTACAGGTGGAACGGCAGGCTGCGTGCTTGCCTCCCGACTCTCCACTGCCGAGCCGTCCCTCAAGATCCTTGTCCTTGAAGCAGGCCCCCATACTCGCAATGACCTCTTCCACGTGCAACCCGCACGTTACCTACACCATCTGCGCCCTGACAGCACGACAATCAAGTTCTATACCGCAAAGCACAGTGAAGAATTGCTTGGCAGGCAGCTAGTAGTCCCCTGCGGGCAATGCCTAGGTGGAGGAAGCAGCGTCAACTGTAAGCTTCACCGCATTCCACGGAATGCACACCGCACTGACATCAAAACGTAGTCACCATGTACACCCGAGCTTCGGCGTCCGACTATGACGATTGGGAAACAAAGTACGGGAATGCAGGATGGGGGTCAAACGACCTGATTCCTCTTCTGAAGAAGGTATATCTGGTTAGGAATCCGCAATCCTGATCTGACTATGCCGTTAGAGCGAGACCTACCAAATTGCGAAGGATCAAGAGACTCACGGATATTCGGGCCCTCTGGGCGTCTCTTACGGCGGTCACTTCACCAATGTCGGCCAGCAATTCTTGGAAGTCGCTAAGGAGTATGATAAATCGCGAGGCAAGACCAATGACCTCAACGACCTGAGCGAGAAGAGTCTCGCCTATGGTCGGTGGCAAAAGTAGGGCTTCATCCCTGCGTCCGCGCAATGATGTCCTGAACAGATGAATTCTTGCCTAGATGGATCGATGCTACGAATGGGACACGCTCGGATGTTCCCCACCACTTTATTTACGGCAAAGAAAATGACCATCCTAATCTTGAGATCCAAACGGGATGCCTCGTGAAGAGAGTCATCTTCGAGTACGCAATGGCTCCATTTCCAAAATTCCCTTAGCTGAGGTTATCCAACAGAGATAAACGTGCAACCGGTGTCGAGTACGTGCTCAATCCACGCTTTCACGAAAGCCCCTCCGGCCCGGAAGCATATACTGCGAAGGCATCGAAGCTTGTGGTCCTCAGTGCAGGGACTTTCGGGTCTCCACAAATCCTGGAAAGGAGCGGCATCGGACGCCGGGATGTATTGGAGCAGGTAGGCGTCGAACCGCTCGTGCAGCTAGATGAGGTGGGAGAGAACTACCAAGGTATGTCCAGATGAATTTGTTCGGCCCAGTCATCGAGATGACGTATGACTCGACAGACCATAATGTGATGTTCGTGCCATACTTAGCGTCGGACGAGGCAGAGACACTGGATGGAATTGTAAGGAATGATGCCGATGAAGTGAAAAGTACGTGTCCGTGCATCTTTCTCGATGGCTTGTATTCAGAAGCTATTTGCAAGAATGGGACAGTATATGGCGTGCCAAAGGATCCGGATTGATGTCCAATAAGTAAGGCTCATATACGCCTCAGGTTCTCTCCCGTGTTGACTGTACTTGCAGCGCCCTGGACGCAGGCATCAAACTTCGTCCCACACCAGAAGAACTGAAGGACATCGGGCCAGAATTCGAAGAGACGTGGAAGGAGTACTTCGAAAAAGCCCCAGATAAGCCAGTGCTCTGGATTGGAGCAGTCTCGATGTCGGATGTTGTTCTTGTACATAAAGAGCTCCACTGAATCCTGATCCAATAGGTTCGTCGGGGAGCCCTCCTCAGTACCGCCAAGGAAGTACTTCAGTATGGGTTATTTCACGGTGAGCTCTCTCAGCTCAAAGGGTGATCTGGGCTGATGTAGGCACTAGACATATCCAGTAGCGCGTGGATACCTGCACATAACCGACAGAGAAGATATCAACGCACCTCCGTCATTTGATCCAAGGTATCTGACCGAGTGAGTTCTGGCCTACAGACTACCCGCCGGCACGAAGGTCACGTCTTGATAGTAAAGCGGATCTTGCTCTCTTAAATTGGGCATACAAGCGGTCAAGAGAGTTTGCTAGGAGGTTAGGGGTCTACCAAGGAGAGTACACGCAGGCCCATCCCAAGTTCGACGAGCAAAGCCCCGCGTTTTGCAGGGACAGCGGCACTCCAGCTGCAGTTCATGCAGAGGATATACAATACAGTGGTGTAGACGAGGAAGCCGTCGAGCAATATACGAGAGAATTTGGTGAGTAAATACGCCGCACTAATTGCAAGAGTGCGCGCATGACATAGTGACGACACCTTTACAGTGGCTACTGCGTGGCATTCCGTACGTCGCTTTGTCCTTATGTTGCGAAAATAGCCTCTGAAGCTACTTCGCTCAGATTGGAACATGCGCAATGAAGCCTCATGAACAAGGGGGTGTCGTCGACTCCAAGTTGAATGTCTACGGGACTCGGGGACTAAAGATTGCTGGTATGTAAACTCCCTTGCGAGGATATAACACATACGAGGGTACTCAACTGTTGGGGTAGACTTATCCATATGCCCTAGTAACGTCGGCTCGGTCAGTCATTCTGTGATTTCCTTTCTCCGATGGGCTGATACTCAGCCGATCGCCACAGAATACGTACTCGACCGCAGTCACAGTAGGAGAGAAGGCGGCGGTCATCATTGCCCAGGAATTGGGGATCGCAGGCCTATAGATGCACAACTGAAGGTGTTCCCGAAGAATTGTGACAAAGCCCATCTCTTCACTCTTCTTTCCGTCGTTACGTGCACTTTGCTGTTCATCCGTATCCCCAAGCTCCAAGCATCCGTCTATAGTAGTCGGCAACTGATAAAGCAGACTACACGGTGACAATACGGCGAGGTGTGATTCATCACTTGTCCAAGCAACACCGAGTGCATATGTATTCCAGAGAGACCACTCCAAGACGGCTGAATGGGACGCGAAGAGGAAGCACTAGTCTAACATGACATGGCCTTGACAAGGCAAGTTGAGAGAGATTGGAACGCGAAGTGCGGCCAACGATCCAAGACAACTGCTATTTATAGAACGAGCGGCGCCACAGTCCGACTGAGGATGGCCACTGAGTATATATCTGCCGCACTTAAGCTTGTATGCATTTGAATTTTCACTTACTTTTTTTGACTCCGTCCCACACGACTTTAGTGGCAGACCCGCTCACGGTGCGAAATGTATCACATACTGCCGAAAACTCGGAATTTCCATGTACTTTAGTCGCCCGCGAACACGCAGATTTGATACCTTGTTTCCTGCTTCATGGACACTGCCCGTTAAATATTGCTCCAGTGTTCTATCACAAGTTGCAATCGCTGCATGATGAACACGCGTCTATATACACATCGCGCTCGTATGGCCCCAATTATGGATTAATCGCCTTATCCACAATACCTCACACGTTCAGCTGGCCCCTTGCAGCATCGTAGCATGCCTTAGCCCTGACTTCAAATGCCTTCTTCGCCCCTTCCTCGTCACCCTTAACCCACTTCTTCATCGCGTCCCCTTGTAGGCCCCTGCCGAACGAGAAGCTTAGCGGCGGTAGCCTCGAGAAAGGCGACGGCGCCGTGGAGGCGTTGACGAGTACATTGAGTTTGTTGAGGTAAAGGATCGATTCCGAGTCGGATAGACCACCTGAAGATTAGGCATCAAAGTCAGTTTGAAGAGGTGAGCGAAGGAAATTGAGACGAACCTGAAAGGAAGACGACACCAGCGACTGCTATCGGCACGGACCGGGCAAGGACTGTGGCAGTGGCAAGAGCAATGTCCTCGGAGGTAGTAGTAGCCCGCGAAGGATGCTTCAAGCCTGGCTGAGGGAAGGACGGCTTGATCAACGAACCTATATCCTCCCTTTAGCACGCCTACCAAACGAGTTCATTATCTAACGCAGCTCACCCTCTAGGAGCACCCCATACTGGGCGCACCGTGCAAATATCATACTAATAATCTTCACGTGCACCTCTACGCTCCTCTTCAGATCCGCATCCTCCGCGAAGTCGACGTCGGGCTCCACAATGGGCACCAAACCCGCCTGCTGGCTGATCGCCGCAAATCGCGCGAGGCTCTCCGCCTGCGCCTCCAGCGCGGCATGTGTGGGCAGACCGCCCGCGGCCGATGTGCAGAGGATCGGGGCCCGCCATTTCGTGAAGCGTGCACCGGCGAGACGCGCTGACGTCAGGCGCGGGAGCAGATCGTCGAGACCCTGCGTCGCGGGCTCGAGCGGGGAGATGGGGAGCGGGTGCGAGTCGGTGTCGGCGCGGATGCCGGGGATGATGCCCCTGCTGGCGAGGACGGGCCCGAGCTGGAAGTCAAGGAGGGTCTCCGCATACAAGATCACTCCGGAGATGTACTCTGAAGTGCGAGGTGTAGACGTTAGTAAGGGCACATCACATGACGGACGTCCGAACTTACGCGTAGGGAGAGATTCGTAGAGACATTCGCGGAACCGCCGTCTCTTCTCTCTCTTCTCCGCGTCTGTCCATTTGGTATCTTCACCGAGGGCGGCGATCAAGCGAGCTTCGATGCCCTCTGGAGTCTCGTCCGTGGCATATATGCCCTTTCCACGAGGGTTCACGAGGGTCTGAGCGGTAGATATCAACTGATCCGCTATCGCTGTCGAGTGATACGGATACAGATAAGCGTTGGCATCCGAGGGGTTAGAGGAGAAGGAAGCCGTATTTGCGGGGCTGAAGCCGTAGCCGGGCGTGCTTGTCGCGTTCAGGTTAGACATGTTCCTCGCAGACAGATATCAATATGATAGCCCCGAGTATCAAGCAGCAGCGTCGGCGAGCATTGGCCCTGTATTTATGCCCATGGGTGAGGTCTATCCGTCAGATGACACCGCGCGAAGAGTATTTTGGTTCCACGAGAAGCCACGGCACGGGAGACCGCACCGACAATGCAAGGCCCGACGGAAAGCTTGCTCTCATAGCAAAGTAAGCAGATCGACGGCATTGTGCTGAAAGAAAAGCATTCTTGGTCGTGCTGAGACACGTTCGTGATCCCGTTGGAAGCTGCAGGCAAGTGGTTGTACCATAGCCTGAGATGGAGATTAAGGATGAGCGCCTATAAAGAAGCTGTGAAAAGCGTAGGTGAATTCTTCCTTTCATCTTGAGATATGGTTACTTACTGAGTCTGCGTTTCTCTATACCATCGGGATCCCGTTATAGGGCATGAAGCTTGCAGGGTGATCTGATCGTAAGGTCGTCGGACAGTTTGAGGAAGGACTTCGAATTCAGGGAGCCTCGGGGACGAAGCCGAGCTCGCTACCGGCTATGCAGCGACTTCGCGTAGCAGCGTCGGGAATTCGAGATTATTGGAGAGTGTTGGAGCTCCATCGCGTCGTCGGCTTCGACGTTGGTCAACAGCGCTCCCTCGACCTCCCCAGTGCTTGACATCAGCATGACGTACCTTCCCCTCCGATCCTCTTTATATTTGCTGCCCTCACTGCCATGTCTAGCACAGACATTTGTTACGACACAACCTGCATCTGAAACCACTCTCAGTCTCATAGCTTAAATCACCATGTCGCGCATCGAGGCACACAACGACGAGTCCAAGACCTTCAAGAAGGCGTTCCAGGAGGTCGGACGCCCCGCGACCACAGACCACAACATTAACGACGAGTATATGCGCGATCCTCCAAACGTGAGTTATAGTGACTCGATGCACACTTGACTGGAGTCTGACACGGCTTCTGTAGAATCTCCAGAACACCGGTGATGCACCAACAACAGACCGCAAGACGCGGGGTGCAAAGGAGGGCGCCTATGGTATCGAGCCCACGCAAGAAGGCGTCCTTGGGGATCCAGGCAAGGGCAGGCCAAAGAAGGACGAGCTCATGAGGGAGGCAATCCAGGGAGCTGGGGACGAAAATGAGCTGTTGACGAGTTCATAATCAATTAACTTGCCGGACTATTGCATGGAGGTGTATGATAGAGAAGCACTGTAATCAACATTCGTAATGAAGGATAAGCATGGAATCAACGTCCAGACGACGAGTGCAACGCAGCCGCGCTCCATTCTCAGAGGTGCGATCATAGTGAGATGCTGACCTGCTCGCAACAGTTGTCGACCAAGCGTTGTGAACCTGTCCGTAATCAAGCAAATATTTGGACGGAGCAAGACCGACAGCGATATCCCACACCTAGTACACACACTTTGTAGCAGCAAGATTCCGAAGTTTTACATGAGCTTCCCATGTCCGTACACCCCATTCCCGTTCACGCTCGGCGAGCTCCCAGCTCCCGACTTCTTCAACCGTCGACTCGCCGTGAACAGCATACTGTCCACTATAGACGCGACGGTGAGAACACCTCCCACGATGGCGCACGACCTACAGCAGAGCGAAGAAGACGTTAGAGGCAATTCAGGCGTAGCAACGTGGGGTGCGACGGGACGGGTATGAAATGAATACATACGATGTGAGGAAATGCGCGAATGACTGCCGCGTCTCAGTATGCACCACTAGAATTGGCGAGATTTCGAAGTTGAAGAACGCGCCTGTGCGTCGCAACAAGCGTGTCAGATACCTCTTTCTATAGATGATACGCGGGTAGGAAGACAACCTACCCGGTAACCCGGTGGTTCCATGCTGTATGTGCAAGCCCTCTCCGGTGCTCCCTCGCTGACCTTGTGATAGATCACGTTCAAAGTGCGTCGCGCTGTATTGGTGGGTGTTGACCTAAGTCCGAGTCGCCGAAATGAACGACGTGAGTACCAGCCAGTCCCAATACGGTGGCGGCACGTACAGTCCTGCCTTGCAGGTCCACAAACCGTGTCTTCACGATTTTCAGGAAGTATTGAAACATGAATTGGTGCTTATTCGTCTGTTTCGTATGGATGTCAGTCATTGGCCCGCTCTCTGCCGCAAGGTGGTGACACGTCAATATAACAACCAAGCTACTCACGTTCGCAGTCCTCCCATTCAGTGGCTGGTCCAGCATCCCCATCTTCGCACGCATCTCCTGCGATATCCTGGCTTTGTTCATGTCATACTCGTCGTCTCCAGAGAACCTGAACTCGTGTATGTAATGACTGAAATCGTGCTGGTTCCCGTCGTTTCGCAGGTACGGCACGAAGTCATAGATGTTGTTGCCACCCAGGCTTCCGAATGAGCGGCCCGGTGACATATGAATGTTCCCCACAACCTTGTTGACGCGCAGACGTCCGGCGACGTTGCAGCCTTCTGATGCTTGGTCTTTCAGTTTCTCCGTCCAGCGCTCAGAGACGCACTACCGTGCCAGCGGGTTGATCAGCAGCTTATTCAGATTCACTACACAGATTACTCCGCACCTGTTCTATCGCGTCCGGATTACTGAAGCTCCATCCCCGCTGCACGTATGCCTGCCGTACGCTTTCACACGTATTACAGCACTCCATGCCCTCTGGCGGGTCCGCGCCGTAGCAGCTACCGCAGTATCCGTCGGTCCGCTGCTCCTGCATCTTCTCCACCTCATTTCGCAGGTCGGACGAATGGATCCCGGTGACACGCTGGCCCGTCTGGTCGAGACGGGTTTTGACGACCGCATGGGAAATGTCGCGTTGCTGCTCCCCGGAGATGTCCATCACGTCTATGCTGAGTACTGGACGAGGGAGATTTCGAGCATTTTAAGTCGCAGCAGGTTGGGGGAGAGACATGGGCACTCACGGTAGCATGGCACCCTTGGGAACGTTATATTCAGATTCACCGTAAGCTTCTCACCCCGACTTCGATCCACCACAATGGAGGTGTCAACGTATACACGTCGGTAATCAATGAACTCCATCATGCAGAAAGCCAGTATAATAGCAGCCGAAAGAAGAGTTACTACATTCCGGTAACGGCCACGCTCAGCTCAATACAGCAGACATCCGCAAGCATGACCCAAGGCACTCACAGAAAGCACCAGTGCGCGTCTTGACCTTTACATCTTCCGTAGTCTACCCCGCATCCATACCACGTCGTCACTTGATCCAAACAGCGCATCAGACGAGACGCTCTCACCTTCCCAAAGGCATCAATGCCCTTGAGCCCGCCGAAAAGCCCCTTGGCTGGCATCGTCGCTGCGGTGCCAGGAGCACGAATGGAAACCAG
The DNA here is from genome assembly GCF_000344685.1 of Gloeophyllum trabeum ATCC 11539. Taxonomy (NCBI): domain Eukaryota; kingdom Fungi; phylum Basidiomycota; class Agaricomycetes; order Gloeophyllales; family Gloeophyllaceae; genus Gloeophyllum; species Gloeophyllum trabeum. The sequence continues at coordinate 577,244 of NW_006920417.1, read as the reverse complement.
ACAATAATAAGTAAGAGGAAGGAAAGAGAGACGAGCAGTCCGCAGGGACACGAGAACTGAAATAGCAGTGTGGGTTACGGAGACCGAGGCACTCGGTGCGGGCCATGATGGCCACGCGATCGGCGTCGACGTGTCTCCATCACGCGTCCCTGTGCTAATTGACGCCGAGCTTTGTCCCCGGACAATGTCCCGTGCTTGTCAACGACGCATGGCCGTCCGACGAACTCTCCAGATTGCAATGCGGACGCAAACTCTCGACGATGATGCATTAGACCAGCTGTAGCACCATGAATTATCTGTATTATCATAAATACCGATTAAAAAATATAATTAAGGCAACCCTATGCGGTCGACACCTTGCTTCACCTTCCCAAATAAATTCTTTACGCCGTCTCGGATCCCGTCTGCCTGGACACCAACGTTCTCGCCGCTGGTCCTGAAGACACCAGGTGTAGTTCCGCCAAGGCTGACATTCACGCTCCCTAGACTGATGTTCAGTGCAGGCATATTCGACCCAGACTCTGGCGGCGGCTCGTAGACCGAGGAAGGGAAGGAGTTAGCAGCAGCCCTAATCATTTCGATGTAGCTGGTGTAGTTGAACAGTCAGACTCCAACGAAGATACACAGGCGTAGCATCCCACCTCGAGGAATTGTGTACGCATGTCCCTCCTAAGAGAAGTCTAGTCCCAGCAGCGGACGTGAGTCCTGTCTGACCCCCGCCAGCAGCCAGCTCCTGGTTCAGGAGAGCAACCGTTCTCGCCTCTTCATAAGTTGTGCCTCCGATCATGAACACGATGACATCCTGTGGTCTGCACGGAGTGCATTAGTACTGTCACCGAATGACATTATTCAGTTTTCCGGTTGTTCACCTTTGCAAGCCTGCATTAGGGCCTGCACCTTCGATGAACGGATAGCTCGTCTCCTTCAACCGGCCCTTGAAGAGATTCTCCAACGTTTGTGACATCCGCGGCGTGTGCTGCATGTAGACGTTTTCGATGCCCTAAGAATTGGTGAGACCCAGTGAGAAACTGTGAAACCCCGAAAATCAGAGCGCCTCAGGCCGACCTTGAGTCCTTTCAAAGCCGAACGACCTTTGGCAAGGAGTGACTCCATGGAGAATAGCTCATCTTGTCTTTGATCCGAGCCGGCAATATTCAAGAAAACATACACAAGCTATGGGCCTAGTTAAAGTGATGACTTCTAGGTCTAGGGATGACTCAGACTTACTCTTGCGTCTTCCCGGCTTACTCCATTTTCAAGCATAAGGTTGATTAGGGAAGCGATGTTGTTGGCTTGACTCTTCTGGTATCGCAAGGCGTACAAGATAACAAGGCGCAGTTTATTCCACGGCGTCACAGCAGGGTTGGTAAGGAGAGCTTGTACACTCTAGCATTCGCATTCGATGTAAAGATTAGGGGATATGATGGAGTCGGATATGATTAATCACTTACTCGTAAGTCGGCTCCAGAACCAGTGGCGAGGCCCTGTTCGACCTCCCCTACGTCCAATAGCTTGTCCCTCTCCACGAGCCGACTGAGCTCACCGACGAGGGCGACATGTTTACTGACGTTACCACCAAGCTTCTTGAACTCAGGATATTCCTCCACAAAGCGTTTCATGTCGGCTATGGAATTGATAGAAGATGGTGCATGCGCCAGTGACTTGCTCTGGTACGACTGCACATAATTCTTGAGATGTTCACCGAGGTCTCCAAACGTGGCGAGGTGGTGCTCTTGGAAGAACGGGTCGGTCGACGTGGTCAAAGTGACTTCCTGCGAAAGTTCAGTTATGGGCTCTGGGTGACGGCCCTCGGAGAAGTACATACACTGAGTTCCGGTGCTATACCGGGCACCATGCGCAGATCAACACGGCCATTCTGAATCCCGAGCAATTCGTGCACCATTGCCTGGTATGTCCATTGACATAGCAGCGGAGTGACAGGATCGTTTCTTCGGTCAAGTATCAGTAACAGCGGCGGGACTTGTGTCAATCTGAAGTCAAACAAGGACGACTCCGATTGGATACGATGCTACAATTCCAGCGTCAGAACTGTCTTCATCACTAGCCGTGATTTGAATTCACCTGTATCTCGATACCTAACTTACGAGCCATCCCGCTCATCTTCTCGTACCGTATAACGGGTTTCTTTTTGAGACTGAGCAATACAGCAGTGATACCATCGACCGCGCGATCCAATGCCTTCGAGTCCCACAAATTCGGTGTCGACCCGTACAGTGGTCTCTGGACGGTCGGGACGTGGTTCAAGGAGAATAGCGACGGAAGTAGCGGTGCATAATCTGCAAAATATTCCTTGCTCATGAATCAGGGCCTTACGATCGGATTTGCATTGCCATCCACGTACTTGGACTTCTCTCACCACTTCATATTCGTCGACCTCCGCTAGCCGTTCGATAGCTGTCTTGCTCAAAACGTTGCTGAAGTCTGGTCAGAACGCGCCTGGTGAGTCAAGGTACGTCGACGCGCCGATATGAGGCCAGAGATTCACCAACTGACACAGGTAGTACTCTCCGTACTTCGGCTCCCTTAGTTCGCTCTCAAGAGCCTCGAGGCTCTCTTCGCTATTGCGCAGGAAACACACACATTTCATGTGCGGCAGCCGGTCCCGCTTCCGGTTATCTATCCTGTCCGTCAGATAGACTTGATGCGATAGAAGACTTGACTGTGTTGAGGCCAAGGACACGATGGGTGTCTTCGGCGAGCGCTATGGGTGAGCATCTCCATTGACGCGACAGTTATTCACACAACTAACAGTATGAGAGTCCAAGAGTAGAACCTTCATAGCCGAAGGCACTGAGACCATCTTTGTGACATAAGTTTCCACTGCTTTGACTACATCCATCTTGAAGTCGGTGGGACTCAGCCACCGGAGTGAATGGTGCGTTGAATGACACGGCTACCAGACGAGATCCCAGCGCGGCCCAAGTCACCGGAATGTTTATCAGATATCGGAAGGAAGCACACAATCCGACCAGAATGCGAGAAGATATGTGAGTAAGGCCTGTACGTCGAATGAATATGTCGAAGTCGAGCTGGCGAGAAACTTCCGAAATTGGAGTCTAATAAGCGCAGCTGCACTTCATATCGACGGCTGTGCGCGGCCCGCTGTGGCGTACCACCTTGCCCTCCCATACCGCCGGCTGGATTGTGAGATAGCAGAAGAAAACTCGAGCATAATCAACAGGGTATCTAGGATAACATGAGGGGGATGTACGATAAACGAAATAATGCCCTTTGGACAGGTCATTGCTGGTACACGCCCAAATCGCGTAGTATAGACAGTGTAGTCGAGTAAAGCTCCTCCTGCAATTCCAGGTCACGGGCAGGTCTGTTAGCCGCGTTCACTTCACCAACCGGATGTAAGTACGCTCCCTTGAATTTCTCCGCATTGGCGCGAACAGCGGGTGATGTCGCCGCGAACACGGAATTCAATGCACCGACTGGAGGGGTGACAAAGATGTACCTGAATAGCCATGCCAGATGATACTGCGATAAGTATTCTATGCCGTATTCTGCCAGACAGTCAGCAGGGTCAGACACCTCATGTGAAGAGGAAGCTTACCGGTGTTCACACCACCTGGATGGACTGCCATGGCTATGATGGATGAACTATCGGCATCTAGACGCTTTTGCAAATGCTTCATCCATATGCAGTTGGCGAATTTTGCTAGACCTGCCAAGAAGTGGAAGTCAGTTCGAAAAGCGCACAATCGCCGCTAACAAGCGGATACTTCACCGTAACGATTCATGGAAGGGTACCATGCCTCCTTGAAATCTCGATTGAAGTCGTTAATATCTCGGAAATGTATGTCATTGGGCATCAAAAGGAGGGCGTCAGAAGACAGCTTTAGAAAGTCGAAGCAAAATCGAGATCAGCAAAGTCAGCATCCACGTGTGAGCGGCGAAAACTCACAGTCACAATGCGCACATCAGCGTCTGGCAACTGCGATGTCTTCTTGAGAAGCGGAAGCAGCGCTTCAGTGAATACAAACGGGCTAAGATAGCTACAGAGAACTGGTGTCAAGACAGCCCCACCACTTTGGAGCATGCCAGGGGACGTACTCGACCATCATAACTTGTTGGATCCCTGGATTTCGAGAAGGTCACAAACGCGTTTTATGTTAGTCTTTCATTTTCTCACCATCTCTTGTCTTCTCATAAGGAACCATCAGCCTGATGAAGGCAAAATAAGCTTAGATTCACGACTGATGACGATTAGTGTGGTGCTCACAAAGCAGCGTTGTTCACTATGGACATGCGACGAGACATTAAGCCGTAGGACACCTAGAACCGACGAAACGTATTCCACGATGACATACCAAGCACGTCAAGTCGCGACTCTCTTCCTGCGAACTCCTCTGCGACCTTCTTCGCATTGCGAGGATCGGTTAAGTCAAGGTTCAGCCAGTGAACTTCTCCAAAACCGGGACCCATTCCCTCAGCCTTGAGGCGTGCGATAGCGCCAGTGGCTTTAGATTCATTTCTAGCTCCCATGTAAACCTTCGCACCGCGCCGCACGAGATGCTGGATGGTCGCGAAGCCAATGCCAGTGCTGGAATATGTTACGGACACGTAATGTTCATCAGGTTTCGTGTACCGGGCGCGACCACATGAACGACTAGCGAACTCACTTTCCACCTGTCACGATAATGACTTTGCCCTTGAGATCAGGTACATCCCGAATGGGGTCGAACTTGGTGCTCGAGAAGAGGCCGCCCATGACGAATCAAGTTAGCAACTTTTGAGGCTTGAGAGGGCTGAAAGTCGCGTCCGACGCGGTCGCTGGGAGTTGAGGAGTTATGAAGGCTGGAATTTGGCAGCGTTTCTATATTTACGTCAAGCCTAGCAAGCACCCACGACAGTACTTCGGCCATGGTTCCATGCCTGAGTGCCAAGTGCGATTCAGACGTGCAATGTGTAGCGCGTGTACGATGACCTGGCTGCCGAGTAGGACCTTCGAGAAGTTATGCAAAGTGTTGGTAACGGCAAGAGGAGCAACCCTAGAGTCTGTACATGTAAGATGTTTATCTCGGTACCACGGAGTCGACACGCTCATACGCGAGTTGGACGCTTGCGAGCTCGCGACCAAGCCCAATAGTGCGGCAACCAATGAAACAGACGCCATCCTTCCAGGATTTTCCCTGGGTTACACATTTCGCCCTCCAGCCATGACCTCTCTTCACAGACAATGAAGCTTTCCGCAGACGTTTAAAATCCAGGATGTTTCGCCAGGGGATGTCGTATTTGTTTTCCGGTTTCCGCTGGAGAAACGAAGAAAACACCGATCCTGCCACCTTAATGTCCCAGCCCGCCTCCTTTTATCGAGACGAACTCCGGAGAATACTCAATGAACAGTTCTTTGGCGTATCTTCATTCATCATAACCGGCGCTAGTGCGGAAGACGCTACAGCATCCGTTAAGCTTTTAGAGGGCAGGGATGTCACGATCATTCTAACAGCTAGAGGTTACCAGGTGAGGCCATATTGCACGTCGGGTGCTTTGGTCGTAAGTAATACTAATGTCGTTTCATTGCAGGACTCTTCTACAGGCTCCATGTACGAGACGATAGAAAGCCTTCTACGATCTATCAGCCCAATGTATGCAAGCAAGTATCAAGAGGTCCTCCTCTCCAAGCTCGGACAGTTATCCCAGCATTAGTGTATAGGTAAGTAGGCAGGTTGAGACAGCCGGACGAGCTCTCGGTGCTAATTTGGTCTCAGTTCACTACAGCTACCGAGCCGGAGACGACGGTCGGCGTATTTACTGGTGATCGACCACGTCTAAAGGAGCAGTGTACCATTTGTAGACAAGCCCCGACGCAGCCTGTCGTGCGTCTATCACCGACAATATTCCCCACTTTAGAGATTCAAGCATATACAATGTACATGTACTACTTATGGTTGGTGATACGCTCGTAACCCCCATGCAAGTCGGCACCGTCTTATGACGTCGGGCTTGATTGCCTTCTCTAAGTCAAAGCTAAAAAGCCAAAAACTACGCGAGCTCCTTACGGGCCTAGGCGGCCCGCCGACCTTCGCCTCTCTAGAGCTTCTTCGTACATACCTCTTGAAAATACGAAGTCTGGGTCTCCCCTCGCCTTTTGGATTAGACTTGCGATGTATAGTCTTTCCTCTTCATTCCTCAGGCAGTTGGTCCACCACCTGTCCATGCTGCTGAGGAGCATGGGAGAGTTGAGATGACCGTGTTCACTCTGTTCATTCAGAACGTGCAGGAGAAAACCAGCGTTCAACCGCTCCAAGCCAAATTCGGATAGACATTTCAAGATGCGAGATATCCGCAAGTTGTTGTGGCTGGAACCTAAGCAAGACGGGGTTTAGCTGGTGAATACGTGATATATAGAGGATACTTACGAACAAGGTTTTGATAGCGAGCGCCGAAATGTGACGAGGGAGATCTGTTCAACAAGCCGGTCTCCTGTGATTCGAGCCGCATCCCGTAGAAGTCCAGCATGAGCCGATACGACAGCAGCAGCCTACCCATGATCTGTTCGTCGTTCCTCATGAATTCTATTTCATGTGTCTGTAAAGGCTGTGACTCATAGTTCATGCCGTGCTCTCGGATAGGAAATCTGGCGAGTCGGCGGATGTTAAGCACAACACATACGGACAGAGTAAAACGAGACTCACAGCCACTGTATGTAACCATGCTTGTACTCTAGCTTTTGGTAGTCTCCAAGCCACCTATGCAAGCGACGATATTCAATTACGACCCTTACAACAATCCATCGAAGCCACACACCGCTCATGCAGCTCATCGATGAGCAGATTATCCGGACGACAACGGAGTCTGTTTGAATAGAATTCTAGGTTGGCATTGAGGGATATGTCATCTTCTTCACCAGGATAGCTGTCGAGGAATTCGACGATGTCTCTGGGTAATGCAACTCTGCGCGTCGACATAGCGGCCGAAGCTTTGAACGATTGCCGCCACACCTGGGATGATAATCGGCTGCCAAGACGCATGCGGGGAAGTTGCCGGCGGTAGTTGCAGCAAAGCAGTACATCCACGTGCAAGCCACATGCATACGCGCTCCTTTGAATGAGCTTAGCTTAAGTTCAAACAAGCACATCGAGCAGGCGTGGCGGCTTGTTTGCAAGAACTGCCCTTCCTTGTGCTATCAGGTACTTAGACTGAACTAATATCACGGCCAGGAATTTCACAGTGCCGTTACTGGCATGCACATGGCGGCCGCGGATGTCCTCAAGGCAGTCCACTCGTTTACTCTGTCAGGATTTGTCTTCCTAGGGCTTTCCCGTGTACTTGTACAAGGCAGCTTTTAACTCGTCTCCCACCCGCGTTTGCATGCTTGCCGTGATACTTATCAACCTGCCATTATCTACCAATTTCTCTGCCACAGGCATACTACTACGATGATTAATGAGCCTCACCTACTTAAGGTTGAAGTTCGTGCCACGACTGGTTCCGCCCGCTGTGAATTAGATGCCTAAATTCTGACTACAAAAAGGACTGGAGCAAAGTGCCGGCATACCGCTGAGGACCAAACTGAGACATATCTCCAGGCGACTTTCAATATCAGCGATGTTCCGGTCTAACTGTGTTATCGGGTCTCTCGGGCTGTAGGATTAAATACCTCAGTATTGCGCATGTGTACGTTATCCCTCGCCTTCGCGGAATATACGGAGGGTCCGCGCATATTCCACAAGGTACTCGGTTGATAAGGTCCTTAGCTCTATGTATTAAGGTTGATTTATACTTTCTCGACGCGCTTCGATTTCGGATCTTCGGGCTAGTGGTAATACCTGGTATCGTCGTGACAACCTTCAGCAGTCAGGTTATTGGCTCGGAACATGGAACATTATCGAGCTCGTACTTACGCAGGGGATCTTCACTAGATGTTCCTACTCTAGGCCGTCTCTTGCCATTGATTTTCTATCAATGACACCGTAACCCTGCCACAACCGGGAGAACATGCTGAACGTTCAAAGCGAACCCGGTGGGTCCATGAATAACGCGCATCCAAATACTAAGATGAAACTACTTTGCAGTAACACGTAGTTAGTGGAATTACGGCCAAAGCCAACATGCATGTTCTTACTAGATCAAGGTGCGACTCCATAGTGTCTACATCGACTTTGGCTCGGATCAGCTCAATTCAGGTTATCGGCAAGCGTGCTATCCGAGTGGTGGCACCAGCCGACGGCGAAGGGTGGCTATCCTCTCAACCAGCAAGCTGCAGGGAAACCGCGTAGAGACATGCAGAAAGAGGGACTAAATGCAATCCTCCCAACAAAGTTGAGGACGCGGGGCCCGTAAAAGGAAGGTCGAGGCCATCGTGAAGTGACTGCACAGACGGCTGTGCGGCAAGTCTGCGCAGTGCCTATGTTGCGTTCCCACGGTCTCTGGCCATTTGAATCCGAGTCTCGACACCAGAACGATGCATATACATATGTAGAGTACGTAGGGAGGTATACGAAGTATTTTATGTGATATGTACTGAGAATTACAATCTCGTTGCGATAAAAAAGGGGTGCGCAGCAGGCGGCAGCTGTGACTCTTGACACACTGATATCAAAGTTTTTCTCCTGCCCTAACTACAGGCTTGTCAGCATAATATCAGGATGGTGTGGAGTGTATTGTAAGTTCTGATGAAATACATTGAAGCCCCAAGAGTAAGGAGTTTAATTTACAGGTGATGCATACATGTTGACAATCTCTCGGAAAAAAATGGTGCGTAAAACACACGGCTAGGGAATCGAACCTGCGGGCTCGAGCATCAGCCGATCCGATCCCTACAAGACACTTACCATATACACTACAAGAACATATCATATAGAGATGTCGAATTTTATATATCGCACACAGCGTCTACTGTTATCTATATACGGCCAGGCATAGGCTAACCCCCGCGCTGCCCTGCGGAGTGACGCTTCGCGTTGCGCGGGGCCCCGTTACGTAATGCGCGTCCTCAGGTTTGTTGGGAGGATTGCATTTCGTGAAAGAGGGACAAAGCACCGAGGGCATTCTGGACATTAGCTGAGCAACGACAAGTGACTTATGGATTTCGTGCCATACTTAGGTGGCCCCGAAAGAATCGAGGACAACAAAGCGTGCCAAAATTTCTGTTCTTCCTGATCTTTCCCAAAGACTCGTTTCTCGAGGTCACCTCACTTGCTGGTTAAAATGATGATTTACCAGCCGATCTGACGCATGTCCTTCAAGCCAATGGTTGCATCCGCAATTCCTAGATGACCAAGTGAATTTGTATAGCAAAGGCACAAGCATGGTTGTAGATATAACGAAGAGGTGAAAAGCGCAACTCACGAGGGAATTGAATGACATTCAATCAAATTGACTGGTACTTGCTGAACGATGCTAGCCTGTATGCTCCTGCTAACCAATGACCATGGATCAAAATCGTAAGACAAAAGAAGATCACAGGAGGAAAGATCGACGCAAGGGAGTCGAGGCATTGATGCAACATAAATTAGAGGCAGCTCGTGTGAGAACAAGAAGCAGGGCCGGGAAACGCGAGCCTATTGAAGCATCTACGCTTCGCATCGAATGGAAACATTCAGCATAGATGGATGCGATTTGCCACGGCTGACGCATGTCATTCGAGTCGAGCGACACAAATCGTCGGGCGTACTTCGGCAGGATCACCGGTACGAGCAGGCATGACTCCTTATGTACCGGAATAAGCGGTAGGTCTCAGGTGGGGCCCCATAGGGTGAATGTCGGGACCGTCGTTGCACCACAAACCAGACAGATCTCTTGATATTGCAACATCTGCCGAGAATATCCGAGCAGCCTTCCATGGTTGGTAATGCGGAAGATACAGTGAAGCCAAATGAGCGCATGGTCCTCATCTTGATTGGCTGCCGAGGCAGAAGCTGGAGGGTAAATCACCCGCGTATGGAAAACAGTGCCAGTCATGGACGATGTCACGTCCAAGTCCGAATGCAACCTTGAGACGTATTCAGCCAGATCGCAAGGAAAGCTAATCACGCGTAACTTGCTTCGGACCGTGGCTGATCGTCTCGAAAGCGAGCAGGCCTTGAGTTGGTTTGCAAACCGTGACACGAATCCCAAGGCACAATGAGAATGGCCCACGAGAGCTGGGGAACTTGCCTGGGCTACCAAGCACGGGATCTCCGGAAGTCAGAGGGCGCGGATATCAGATTATTATCGAGGGAGCATGCAGCACCCTTGAAATGAAATATCCGCAGCGACCGTCCTAAACCATATGCAGCGGTAGTAAGACATCCCGCAATGCCTTGGTCCCGGTCGAGGAGATGGAAGAGTCCGAAGAGATGGAGAAATCGGGAAGGCGTGCCCAAGATGGCAAGTACACAATTGTCGATGTGGCGTCGATCCTGGTGGGCATGGTCATCCTTACACTGCCATGATCCTTTTTGCCCTCGGCATCGTATCTGAGCGCGCTGCTCTAGGCCATGGCCTGATATCTGTTGATGGCAAGATAGACTGGTCAAGTCAGAGCAGGCCAAAGCATGGAGAAACAAGGGTATCGCGTTTGTTCGCCATCGTAGGGCAGAGACGAGTATTTGCGCGGAATCTCGATGTTGGTTCTTGATCCTGTCAAATTTCGCTGAAGGTCGGGTCAGGGAACAAGTGCAAGGTGAAGTCTAGGCCGAGAGGCGAAAGGAAGACAATACACAGGAACAGGAGCGAATAAGGGACCGCGTCTCATACAAAGAAGTCGGCGAGCATGGAGCAAGAACCCGGTCAGCTGAGGCCAAAGCTGAATTATTGCACTGTTACTCGCTCTTGTCCTTTGCTACTGTGATGTCTCGCGCACTACGATTGTATTGGGTCAACATATCTTTGATCAACCTAGCCGGCGGTCTGGTACTTGCGATTAGATTCGGGCTGCACTCCCTGGTTATCTCCCACCAGGCCCTAATTTCATCTGGCACTCAATGCCATAAGAAGCTGGCCCCAGCACTCAGAGAAAAGCTTCACCGGTACAATGCTTTACTGGCTGGCAGGGGTGGTAGTGGAAGTTTGCCGGTTACTTGACTCTCGGGGATCTGTCCTTTTCGTTCTCACTAGTGCTGATCTTGGGCCTTCAACTCAATTACCAAGTGTTCCGAGATCCAGGGCAACGGACTTAACGTGCGGTTCAGGACCGGTATCGCGAACTCGTGCGTGAATTTTATTGGCCAGATCGACGCGGGCGCGCCTGGGGACTGGTACGTGCAGGCGCGAACTCTGAGTAGGACGCCCAAGAAGTCTACTGATGAACATACTCCTCTCATGTCGGGAATATGTCGAGCAACGAGGACGGCAGGCTTGAGAATGTCGAAGGCGACGCGTACGTCCCGACTACCCGTGCCACCCGGTCCAGAGTAAACCTGCCACCACCTCGAGTCAAAGCTAATATACGAACACCGTCGCACGGGGCCTAATCACGGAATGGCCTGGTCCTGTAGCATGGACAGTGCTTCTCGGTCTCAGCAAGGTTTTAAGCAAACACGGTGTACAGCATTGGAGGAGGTGCAGGCTTCTCGCGTCCAGGTAACCTAGGCCTACAGGGAAAGCCACACAGTCGGAGCACGAGACGCGCGTCGCGACTCTGGGGAGAACGGTGCCGTGGTTATTCGGGTCAGCTGAATGTATGTGCGATATCTGAGTGGGTATCGCGGGGTGAGTGGTTCGTACTCGTCGCGGCCATCTTCGGGCCAAGATTTGCTCGGACGCAAATAGTATAGTATGTTCATATACACTGAATGAAAGCTCTCCGTCTCCATAACGTTAGTCGGAAGCGTGCCTCGTACTCGTCTCGAACGTTGTCTGCGCACGTTCTGCAGTGGCATTTGCACGGCTCTACAATAGTGCAGAACATCTGTGTACGAGCGCCGAAGATAATCAAACCTGCGAGTGCGGAGCTTGGCCATCAAAGAGAAGCGTGTACAGCGGTACCGTGCAAATCACAGACGCTTGACACGGAAGCATATCTCGATACTGGAAACTGACAGGGAAGCTGTATCGACATCGACCAATGCTCTGATTCAAGCCACAAGCAGCATATGCATGTGCATGTTCCGTGCATTCCTGTGTATGAATGTGATAGCTTCAGAGCAACTCGGTGATCTGAGACTCGATCTAGGCTTGGTGCCCGGAAAGAAGCGCGCTGCTCGGGACGCCAGCAGCATAGGATGGGTCAGCTGGACGCTGTGGAAGCCCGCAATGGCCTTGTACAACGGGAAGTGAAACGAGGCTCGGACCGCTTGACATGGCTTCCGAAGGTCTTGTAGATTGAAAGCCAGATGAGACCGGGTGATTTCGAGGGTACGGCGGCTTCCCAAATATTATCGAGATCATGGCCCTTGTTCGGCCGACATTTGCCTGCGCTCGTGAAAGGAAGGTGCGCCGGAGCGAGAGATGCGCGTCAGCTGCTCGTCCAGCAGTGGGTATGTGGCACAACCGCTGCCAGTGGCTTCGGATTCTCTTTGATGCGCGCCGGATGGATCAGGCGCGCTCGACAAACGTTCGAGTCTGCGCAGGTGAACAGCGAACGCGTTCTTTCATCCAGCAATGCGCCGCTCTTGTGATCAGACCGACTGGCACGGAAGCAAATCACATCGGCGAGGCACAAGAACCATGGCGGATTAGATTAGATTAGATACATGTCGAAGTGATTAATGTGGATGGACCTACAACGGCCCAAGATGACTCGAGCGGGCGATGATCCTAATCGGCAGACAACGATGAGCCGACGCGACCGTCGTTGCGACCAGTATGGTGTTCCGTCGGAATACCTGTGCGCCGCGTGGTGCTGATGAAATATGCATACTGGTCTACGTTCATGCATTTGGTCACAACACGACGATCTATGCAAGGAAATCAAGTGCTTTGCAAGTAACAGACGCAACGGATACATCTCAGACTAGGACAACAGGGAGAGGATGCATAGTGCCCATGCAGACCGGAATCAACTCTAATCTTGATGAACGGAGACGGAACGATGGGGTTGAAACAAACGTCCGTTTATAACAGCAATAACGTCGATTTGGGCTAGCGCGGGCTTAGACTGCGTTGGGCGGGAGCACCCGAAAGTTCATCCAGATGCTATGTCGACAATCAACAGGCCGGGCTCACCTCGGGGGGACAAAGTTTGGACTGCGCGAGCTCCGGGTATCAGATCAGCGCAGTTCCGTAACCGCGCGCACGCTCGGTGGCGATAACATTTATTCAGTATGAACTCGAAGGCGTACACAGATGCTAGGAGAACTGGACAGGTACACGAGAGAAATGGGCGAGAGGAGATTTGAGAGAGATAGCGGGCGGGAGATGGGCGCCCACGAGGATCTAGGATCAAAGGGAAGGAGCAACAAACAATGCACAAGATACCTTGACAGATCCATCCGGGACGACAGACCAGCCGGGTATTCGGTGGTTTTGCGAGCAAGAACGACAGGTGCTGGATCAGGCATCACATCAGCCGGGAACAGCCAGCAGCGCTGCGAGTCGGAGACCAGAGAGATGAAGGTTCGGGAAAATGCGAGAGGTGGGTGCGCGCGCAGATGACAGGGCAGATGGACCGGACGGATCTTTGTGCTGTGTTGGACATGATGATTGGACTCTTCCGCGCGCGACGGATGGGACTGGGTCTGGACGGTGGATACGAGTCATGTTATTGCCACGAGCAGGGCGTGTGGCGATTAGATGCTGATACAGAGTTTAATGGTGTTTTTATTTAATGTGCGTGGTAGGACAGCGACGGTAGGATATGATTGGCTGATGGAGGCAGGGCCGTTGCACCGAAGACAAGTGAGAATAAAATACGGGAGCATGAGGGACGCGCCAGGCAGCGGGAGAGGGATTGCTATAGAGGAGGAGCTGCGACGGTGACGAGTGATGGAGGGAATAACGGGACAACGTGGTTGTGTGGACGAGTTGGCTAAGCAACAAGCGAAAGGAGTAACCTGGGAACGCGGAGGGAGGGGTTACGTTTTCGGGAAGGGAAGGAGCGCGGATTGCTGAGAGCGGAAGGCGAAGAGTGCAGGGCCATTTCGGCAGGCGATAAGGATTTAGCTTAGTGCGGTGGGCGTGAGGACGGCGTCTGTGGCTGGCGCGGGGACAGCCGAGCGCGTGCGGCGGGGTGGGTATTGCCGAGGCAAGTCCGATGCGGGGATAGACACAACCTGGCATTGCGAGCAGGGCTTGAATGTTGTGAGAGGGGTTGCATGTTATGAGATACAAGAGCTCTGTCTCGTGTGGAATAAAAAACATATATGCGGCCCAGACCAGCTGGAGCCAATGGAAGCGAGGAGCGAATAGGCGAGCAGGGCCTGGACGCGGGCGGGGATTGGTCTGTGGGGGAAGCGAGCCAATGGGAGCGCGGGCCCGAACGGACGGCGTCGGCCCAGTTACGGCAGTGCCCAAAGAGGCGATGACGTTTCGATGGTGTAAAACGGTCGGAGGGACCGGCGCGGCACTGCGAGCAAACCGCCTGTCCCTGTCACGCCCCTGTGACACGCCCGCGACTCGCCTGCTGTTGATTAACCTAAATAAAACCCCGGCCGTCTCTCAACCGCTTCCCTTTGTCCCGTCCCCTCAGTCCTCCGCCGTCCGCACCACAGACGCCACTCTTATAATGGACGCCTTCCTCGACACCTCCTGGTGTCCCGTCTGCGACCGCCAGATCGTCCCCAAACGCTACCTCGTCCCTCTCCCGCCCCCGCCCCCTCCCGACGCCCCCGCCTCCCCCGCGCCCCCGCCCAGTTCCCCCTCTTCGTCTCGTGAGTAGCCCGCTGCCATGTGCTGGGATACGCGCTCATAATATCCACAGCAAAAAACACCTCGTCCGACGCAACCATGCGCCAGCAACAGCGCAAACCAGCCGCCACGCGCACCCGCAACGCCGGCGGCCTCGCCCACGGCACCGGACGCATAAAGCCCAACGGCACAGTCAAGCGCAGCGACAACGCGGCCAAGAAACCCTCGCCCGCCGCGTCGACGACCTCCGAGTCCAACTCGAAGCCAGCCGCCGCGGTCAAGCACCGCACCGTCATCGACCAGTCGCCCTTGCCCCTCTATTGCTCCGACGAGTGCAGGATGAAGGACATTAACAACCTCTCAGGTGCGCTTGCCTACAACTACAACCCCGACCGCTATTCCCCGCCGGTCCCCCCTGTCCCCCACAACTCCTTGACGGGCCTGAACGAGGAGAGCGACTCGAGCGATAGCACGACGTCTTCCTCTGTCCTCTCCCGCTCTCCGCCTTCCTCCGACTCGGACGTCTCCCCAGCATCCACACGCCCCAAATCACAACACACCGAGTCGTCTTGTCTCCCGAAACACCTCGCGACCCTCGCGAGGATCTACGACTTTCCCCCTATTCCGCCCGCTCCTCCCCTTCTGACACCTGCCTCTCCCACGTCGACGCTCTCTTCCTCCCCTTCCAGCCACGACTCGTACCAATCTGGCATCATGATGGCCGCTCGCCGAATTTCGGAGACTCTGCGCCCCGCTAAGCGCTCCGACAAGGATTCGAGAGCAGACGTTATGCAACGCGAGCGGGAGAGGAAGCCGATCCCTGGCTGGACAGATGGCAGCGACGCGTGGCGCGCTGACGTCTATTCCTTTGCAAAGCCCATGGACCCGTCTACGGTTGGCAAGCGCGCCGAGGAGGGCATTGAGCGTGCTTACGGTGGCTTCGCTGCCAGCCCACATCGCAGCCGCGGCGTCTGCTCTACCCTGAGCGACGCGGGCGTGCCTGATCTCCGGGCATCGACTCAGAGTCTCGATGGCGGCGCTCGCAAGGCGGTCGACGAGCTCTACGAGAAATACCCGCTCAGTCACTCGAAGAGGAGCGAGAGTCGCGTTTCTCTCCAGTACAACCCGTCGTTCACGAGTCTCTGCTCGACGTCGCCGAGTGCCGTTGAGGACTCGCTCCTCGGTAGCCGGAGCTTGCCCTCGGCGGGTGTGCGGAGGAGGGAAGTCAAGTTGGTGAAGCCGGGCGCGGAGGGGAAACTCCTCGTGCCCGACGTAAAGATGGTCTCGCGGTCACCGCCTTCATCTTACGCGTCGTCGGCCACGACCGCGTCCTGGTATCCTTCGAGCTCGAGGAGGAGCTTCGGCTCAATTCCGAGCATCCGCAGTCCTCTAAGCAGGGTTGGCAGCGAGCTGATGATGGGTGAGGTGCAGGAGGAATGCGAGTCGCTGGAGGACAGCGCTAGCGAGTACGGCTGGAGAAGTGAGAGCAGCCGATGTAAAGGCAAGGAAGAGCGCGAGCGTGAACGCAAGGAGAAGCTTCTCGTTGGTGGTAGTTCAGAAACAACCCCGACCTTCTCCTGCGGCAGCGA
Source organism: Gloeophyllum trabeum ATCC 11539 (assembly GCF_000344685.1). Taxonomy (NCBI): domain Eukaryota; kingdom Fungi; phylum Basidiomycota; class Agaricomycetes; order Gloeophyllales; family Gloeophyllaceae; genus Gloeophyllum; species Gloeophyllum trabeum. Next base: position 560,916 of record NW_006920417.1, on the reverse strand, counting down.
GAGCGGTAGCTTGCCCGCACCGAAGCGGCCGACTGTCGAGAGTGAGTCACCCTGTTGTCTGCTGCAGCGAGAGGCGGTAGCTGACTATATGCGGTCGCACAGCCCGGACGTGGTCATACGACAATCTGCTGACTTACCCTGCCATGCCTCTTCCCGTCAAGAAGGTGAAGAGGAAGGAGAGGAAGATCGTCGATGGGGAGGAGAAGGAGGTCGAAGTCGAGGTCGACGTCTGCGAGCCCAAGCGTCTCTTCTTGTTCCCGGGCAAGGAGGTCTTCCGTGGTTAGGTTCTCTCGCGTTCTCCCTCGTCGTCCTCGGGTTCGGCTTTCTGGTCTTGGCTCAGCATTGGCTTCATCCGGCATCTCCTCATCGCGATACCATCATTCATGATACCCTCTCCTGGTTTTCAAGCTCGTCCGCCCTCATCCATCCATCGCCTATCTATCATCACGATTTGACGCATACACCTCATCCACTCACGCATCATCATCGCCATCCATACCTCACGCGCATCGATACCTTACTTATTGTCCCTGTCACGAACGCATGGCCTCTTACGCGAACTCACGTTTAATGGATGATGGATGGTCGGGCGGCGGCTCTCGCTAGGACCGGTCTTTCTATGTCTCCCTCCCTCTGTCGTCGGACCCGTCGGCAACGACCCTCAAAATGTTTATAATCTATTTCTCCTCAGGCTCATCATCTCGGTCGCAAAGCAAGCATGTATAATTTGTACTTTTATCGGTCAACACTGTACTACTACGTCAACATCTTTTCGATTCCTGGGGGGCTCTACGATACGGACCTGTTTATTAGTTGGATTTCTCTGTTGTTTGGCGTTGCCGTCTTTTTGGAGCGCATCATCTCAAGGACTTGGTTTTTGGTGGTCTTGGACTTGGAATTTACCCCTGTACGTGCATGGGTCCATACCATTGATATCCAACCGCGTCCTCTTTTTTACTTTGTCGTCGTTGTAAGCTTTCGCTGTCTGTACGTTTTGCACATCCAATCCTAGTCGTTGTCGTTCCTGCCGCATATCACACACATCACATCCTAGCGTACATATGGTTATCGATAGGGACGAGGTTAATCGCATTGTTTTGTCCGTCTGCATACATCTGTGACTAGTGAAACTACATATGATACATCATGGCGACGCGAATGTGCATGCGTGATACGTCAAGTGGGTGGGAGCGAGTCCAGACCGGGGAGAGGTGATCACGCTGGGTGGTTGAAACAAGGAGACGACGTGAGCTAATTATATAATTGGGCAGGCGGGTGCGGGAAGGGACGACGCTGGATCCGGATCCGCACTCGCTCGTGGATATTTGAATGGGAGAAGTTTCTGAGGGTAATTGGCGTCGAGGCGTGCGCGCGGCCGACGATCCTGTCGCTACCGCGCGTGAACCGTTCAAGGCAGCTCGGAAACCAGTCGGGGTATCATCGACATCATGCATGCCGCGCGATAGGCTGACCGAGCACACCATCTGGAAAATGCAGGGTTATATCAGTTGATAATTGGCGTGGTGCGGGCGTGCAGTTGAAATCGTCGGCTACGAGGAATTGCACTGATCTGAAATAATTTCTGGGGGAGGAGGGGAGGGGGGGGCGGGCCGAGTGTCTGGGCTCGGAAAAACTCCAGGAAGCACATGGGCGAGGTACGTGATTGGCCCTGCTCCTGTGCGGAGGGCCAGCGCGCGGAGGGATTGTGCCCGGGCGTGAGCCGGCGGGTGAACTTGAAGAGGCGACGTGCCGCGGTCGGCGGGGGCGGTAAGGGCTTCGACGTTGGAGATGGGGAATGCAGATAGCGAGTCTGGGCTCTGTGGAGCGGAGAGACATATCCAACAGGGGACAGCGAGGAGATGATACACACCGGTGATGGCTTGATAGGGCCCGGCCACTGACAATCAGTTGGGAGGGCAATTGCGACTCGCTATTCTTGTCAGGAGCCGCTGTCTCGCAGCAGGAGAATGGACGGGGCTGGACGCTCGCCTATGTCATGCGTGCCATGGCAGCAGTGCCCAACTTCTCGCCGAAGTCGAAGTATTTCCTCGGTAGGAATTGCCTCTGCGAAACCAATCACGACAAGTCGCCAAGCGTTGCCGAGGTGGGTCATCTGTACGAACAAGGACTTGCCTGTTTCGACCCCTGCTACGCCTTCTCAATCTGTTCCTGCCTGTCTTGCTTCCGTCTTGTATTTCGCTTGTTGTCCAATAGAGCTAGCTTCGGTCTTTGAGGCGACGAACAAGAAAGTTTCTGGTTTGCGTAAAGCCCGGCCAATGTGACCAGCGGCGTCTTTGTGGTTTGTATATTGATTTATGATTGCGTCCCATGATACTTACATCCGGATGTAAAGGTGAAGTAGCGTCGACCCAGTCCAGCCCAAATCTAAAACAACGCCGAAGCTGTCGAACGCCTCCAAGGCAGGAGAAGCCATGACGTCGCTGCCTCTGCCCCCGAGACAGAGTCTCGATCCGTGGCCTACGTCAGTGATGCTCGGGCTCCCATTGGCCTATCAGAGTATCCTGACAGCCCCCGACTCTCCCCACTCTGCGGCCACTCGCCCTCTTCCCGACAGCCACACCGCTCCTCCTCGAAATGCTACGGTGGATGTCCGCTGTAGTCTCGTGAATTGCTAAACCCACCTCGGCTCTCCGCCCGCACCTCGATAGGACACCACCGGCTTGCAGGGCTCCCCGCCCCATGCCCAACGTCCGCGGGTGACCGGTATCTCGACGGTCCGATGGGAACCGGACGCTATCAATCACGACATTGGGCGACACGACATTCCTTTCTCTGGCACTTCTCTTTCGCTTCCTCCTCCTTCCTTTTCCGTCGCCCTGCTTTGCTGTGTCGCCGCCTGTCATGTCACGCTCGATTCATTTCCAGGCTCAGCGCTCAGCTGCTGTGAATCTGTGGGGCCCCGCACGTAACAGCAGGCAATTGCACATGATCCCTGTTGTTGCGGAACGCGAGGCAGTTGGCGCCGCTGCGTGCCCTCGCCTTCATTCAATGAATAGCGAATCATGATACCGGTGAAACTCTGATTGTGCTCACGTTACAGCCATTCTCCCTACGGACAAACAACCTTACACATGCGTCTAGCCCTTGTATGTACGTGAAACGGAAGGCGTCTGCGCTTGATCCCCGCTTTCGTAGCTCTCCATGGCACAAAGGCTGTTGTAGCATAATAAACAGGTCAAATGGACCGCACGCGATCCGCGGACATGCGAGCGGCTACATATGTGCATAAGCTTTACGATTCTCAATTGGTGAACGCAAGACGTATGTGGCTGGCAGCGCTCCGCCAGTCGAACCACCGAGCGAGCCTCATTCACAGAGAAGTTTCCCCGACCGATTTGCCCCACCTCTGTCGGCAAAGGGGTGCCATCAGCGAATGCGGCACCATCACTGAAAGAAGTCTGGGGTAAATGCGGGGTAATAAGCGCTCCTGAGGCACGCGCCACTCGGTATGCCGCAACGTGAATTTCCTGGAACAACTAATCGTGCTGCGTACGAAGCCGGTTGCCCCGATATTCAGCGGGTGGTAATCCAATGCGGCGAGCGCGGGGAGTGCTCGGGAGGTAGTGCGCAGCTGGTTGGCATGGGCGTGGGTCAGCGCGTCTCGAATGACTGCCCCTGCTGGCACCCATGGGACATGCGTATGCAGTGACGAGAACAAATACGAGGATAGGGAAATCGGGTTGCTTAGCGTGCGGCGAATGCCAGACAGCTCCTGAGAAACGCGTCGTGAGTGTGTGCTCACGTCCGCGCCTCCGACGTCCTAGGCCTCGGAGGCCCTGCGATGCCCCCGACTCCGTTCCGCAACGTCCGGAGCGCCTGCCTGTACTACCCCCGCGCAGCTTGGCTCTTCTGCGTTTCATAGTGTCATCTCTCGCGCTGTCAACGCTGGAGAGTAATGGCAAAGAAGGGAAGCACCCGGGGGAAGATGTGCATGTCATTGGTGGCTGTGCAAATAGACTTGAGAACGCGGTGGTACTTAGTTATGCACGGACGGCCTCGATTGTCGACGTAGGGGGTAACAAGTGTTTTAGGCACATCAAGCAGAAGTGAAGAGAAACTGTATCTTATGGACATGGTTCCTTCACCCGCAAGAGTAGTCGTATGGCAGGTTCGGCTGCAGAATCCTGCAGATCCGGAATCTGCATTTGTGGCAGCGAGATACATGAAATCTGGGCACAAGATAGACTGCCAGAGAGCTACCCTCCTTTGTCGTGTGCACGCTTCCTACCTAACTCGCGGTGCCAGTCCGGGGAGACGTGAAGAGACCAGAACCTGAAGAATGCACCCCCGCCCAGACCGATGTTGAAAAATGGGGAGCACAGTTTGGTCTCTAGCCTCATGAGGGGATGGTGTACTGGCTTCTATCGCTCTTTGGATTCGTTCCGCTTGTCCGAAGGGCCGAAATCCCGACCAAGGGTCCCTGCATCTCGTGATATAGGACGTGCATATGCAAATGGCAGACTGTATCTAGATCATAACCAGGATTTTAGTAACAGAGTATGGTCCCAATATCTGAATCGAGTATACCTTATGTAGTACGCGCTTTGGCGAAGAGATTTTCGGTGTGTCCGCGCCGACGTGAAGAAATAGAAGCTGCCCTTCCCACTACCTTGTCAACCGGTGTCAGGAAACCGGAATGCATAGGTAGGCCCGACGTCCAAGACAGAGAACAGAAGCAGTCGGACCCACGTTACGCGGATCGTCAACCGCAAGGAGGCGGGTAGGGGAAGTTCAAAAGGGTTGTCCAAAGTTCCGAGTCACAGCAAATGGCTGTATGGATATACGCTCCTCGAAGCATAGACCAGGCAGTAGACTCATCCAAAAGTGTTTAAGGATACCGCCTCGAACTTGACGCCTTGCGGACTTGGCGGGCCATTTAATAAAAGGGACCGTTCCGACGACGAAAAATGTATATTCGTCAGGATGCCCGGGAAATTTCTCCTCGTATCATTTAGGTCAGCGGATAAGTCCGCTGCATATGGGGTAGAACAGGAGCGGTGTCTGCCAAAGGATCGAGTTCCGCACAACGCCCCGCTTAGAGCAGCTGCAGGAGCACTACTGATCCATTCCTAGCGAAAACTGCCCAGAGAAACAAAAATGGATTACATTGCAAAGGCAAGGGTGGCCAACTGTCTGACGAAGCCGCCAATGCAGAAGATGGGGTAGATTGCCGTAAGTCGGGAGTAGGAATTGAGGCACTTGTTCCAGTCTTATCATGCGTAGACAGTCGCGGTAAGGATAAATCCCGCCCAGACCCATAGGCAGCACATATGGCATAAAAGGGGTTAGCTTATGGAGGAAAGGGGTCATGCTGTCTGTCTGCGTGGTTAGACCTGCTTTCAGTCACGTTGGTTAGAAGGTGCATGACATAAAGAACACAAATGGGACCGTCTTGCAGAGCGCAGTACGAAAACAGGGGTGTCGACCTCTTTCTTGGGCAATAAGCAAAGCAAAGTCATCACTTCACCCGTGCGTACGAGCATGGGCCGGTTCGGGCCCGTATCGGAACCCGAAGGATAACTACAAATTCTCGGTATGGCAATGCAGGACAGAATGTTCGACAGGCTCACAAATTTCGATGCATGCGTTGTAGCTCCAGAATTGCCTGGGTACGGACGACCCAGGTCCAGCCGTCGGCAGGCGCCTCCAACGATGAACAGGCACAGATATACGTCCTCCCACAACGATGGTTATCTGCACGACATTCTGCTTCAGTCCGGATGTTTGACAGAATTGTCAGCAGGGAATGCATATGCCTCTACATACCGTCAGCACCAGAGTCAGGTCAGTTTCTCCAACAGCAATCCCCCGAAGAATCTCCCGAGTTGCGAACGCCACTGAGCGCTGAGAAGGTCGTAAGGAGTTAAAATTGGATGGTCCTACCACGGGGAAAGCCGACCAGTAGTAGTTATCAGATATCAGCTCCGGTCAAGTCTGGCTTCCAGTCAGCAGCGGCGAGCTCGGGTAGCATCTTTCTCCAGTGACAGTAACTTCAGAGGAACGGAAGTCTTTCAGTATGGACCGGATAAGCTATCCAGATTTCCCCGCGTTCCATTTGAGCGCTTTCAAGCATCGACATGGATAGTGTCACTGCATGCCTGAGCCGTCTGAATGTCGGATTGCCTGCCATATGGCTCGTTCTCACGCATGATACCAGGACTTCCTTTTCGCGGGGATCCTGAGACATCTGGCTCAGGCTGGCTAGCAGGTAGCACGGACAAGCCCGCAATGAATGCATGTCCGGACGCGCAGTCTCGCCGAGGTGCGAAAGCAGTCAGGGCCGTCATTCCTGCTCAAGTCGCTTTAATGAAGATATGCTCAATGGATTTGATTCAACGCACCCACCTCGCTAATCCCGAATGTCTATACCATCACGATTGCAGGAGATAGCCGGGGCAGATGGTTCCCTGCACCTCACGGACCGCGCATGGGGAGTAAGCAAGTGGCCGACCAGGCTTCCGGTAGACCTCATATATCATGCGGAGATACCGGCGCAACGTGGCAATTACGGTAGAGTATGGAAGAGGCCCAGCTATGATAGTCAGAATAAGTCGAGGTTCAGCCGCCAGTTGCTGCGTCTTTGCCGGACTAGCAGCACGCCAACGGGTTCCTGAGGATTGTGCACTTCAGGGCCCCAGGGGAGGAGATAACAGTCGTACATACCGTCACGATAATCAGGTCGTGCACCCTTTGCTGCTACCGCCTTGAAGCATCTATCTTCCTCGGGCAGCAACTTCGTCAGTTCATCACTTTATCCAGAAGGTAAGTCCTTCTGCATGCAGCTCCGAGATGATGGTGAAATAGCATTTTCGCAATGCTCCGCCCTTCGTAGATATTTATGCTACTCCAAGGGGTTGAGCCAGGGTCTTTCCGAGAGTGTCTTGAAGCAAGCCCGGTGCAACCTTCTCTCATCTTAGCGGCCTTGAGACGCAGAAGAGTTGCAGCCGGGTCGTAAGACGAAGTGCGTACAATGGTTTACATGGTGGAAACTTAGTTTCTGCATACGTGAATAAACTAGCTCCTGTGCAGTGAAGTGATTGGGGCGACCCATTAATACATTGATGCCAAATGTACGGTGAAAGCACTTAACCGAAGAGACGGGCGGTACTCCATGCAACTCGAAGATCATGTTCCTACCGACGAAGGTCTGGTTCTAACTCGACCACGCTTGCGATTCGATAAGTACGAGGAGGCACATAGGACGTGCAGAAAGCATGAACATATTCCCTATATGCGCGTCGCGACACCCGGCCTACGAAGGAGGCCCCCGGCGAATCCCAATCTGGTAACACGGTCACGTGTCAGCAGGCTTGCACGTTACGCTCATGTTTGAACTGGGAAGAGGAGGATTGCCGACAGAATGTGGACTGTCTATGGCCGCGAGCTGTCTACGTCCTTCTGAAACTGCTAGGCATGCTTTCTCTCCGTTTTGGCCACTATCAGAATGTTTTTTACTGCGGAGGAATGGCTCCTGATCGCCCGAAGAGCGGACTGGGAGGGCTGTTATTTCCGTCTATCGGAGTTCGCAAGCGCAAAAACTTTGACCTCCTCGCTCACATGGAATGCTCGAGATCCGTCCTGCCATATTCTTACTGCTTTGTCTGGTGCTGCCCCACCACGAGCTTGTCTTCATTCCACCTGGCTCACGGAGGAGTCGCGCTGTCTTTGCCTTCAATAGTCTTCTGCCTCGCACTAGTAGGGTCCAAGAAAAACCACGGCGCAATTGCCACGGTGCTGACGTTGACTCAGTCCTACTTCATCCCGTCCGGTCTCTATCGAGACTTGCTATTGCATGGGTGTCGGGCCTGACGTTACATATACATGGCTCCACTGGTTCTCTGCTAGAACTACCAAGCGGCTTCCGAAGTAGTGTTCTCGAACGGATTGGAAGCACCCGGATTCTGTCCACCGCACTATCAAACCCATCGCTTCCGCTCAATGACCAGGTTCGCACCTGGGAGATGCGCCAGATCTCTCAGATTGTCAGTTCTTCACCGCAGGACTCGAGAGAAGCCTCCGTCTGGCGTCACCCTTGCTCTCACCCCATCTTCCAAGGGCTGGTGCCAGAGAGGTCGGGACGCTGAAAACATATCTTGGTCATGCTCGCCTGGTCGTATGGCAGGTTTGGCCGACCTAGAACCGCTTTTCTCGCTATCCTTGGCATGGATTAAGGTTCCAAAGTTATCTTTCCTGTGGTATCCACTGTACTTCCCCCGGCTGTTCTTGCGTTCGGTGGTAGCGTCATCTATGGCTATCTGCGCTCTGGGGACAATCGTCTCGACGCGTGTATTCATCGATCACCGTATTTGGTAGAGCGTTTACTACATCCCGGGCAGAATTGTGGCGCGCTTTCATGTCAACATCCTAGATGGTGCTCTAACGAAGTCCTTAGATTGGGACTGTATAGAATGCGATTAGCGTTGCTTCTGACATCCTGGAGTGCTGACTAATCAGAGAGCCTATTGTCGCCTATTATGCTTAATTTCTATCCACCCGTCCGCTCCCTGTCTGTGGCCGAATAGTCGCGGGCTATGGACGCTCGATGTCGCTATCTAGGCCTTGGGATGGCAAAGAATTTTGGAGGCCGCGGGCTAAGTTATCGACGGCGAACTCTGCTGGCTATCTTGTGCTCACTCAATTACATCGATAAACAAGACAGGGCGTTGATTGCAAGCAGAAGATCAGTGGTCGGATGACGCCAGATTTTCGGATCAAGATCCGTACTCCGCGTCTCTCCGGACTATAAGGACATAGCCGCAAGCTACTGCTCTTTCCACCTTACACCTCACCTTCCTTTATCTCTACTGTACTATCAGAGTTACTGACGATATGGTGCGCTCTGCTCGTCGTGCCGTTCGCTCTCGGCAGCTGATCCGGGTCTGCTAGGGTGTAACGGTTGAATCTATCACGCCTGGTGATGGTAAACACTTCCCTCAGCGAGGCGGTGAGTAATGTTAACGCGCTAGCTACGAGTCTGCTCATCGTCCGATGTTTAGATAGGGTCAAGATTCATTATGTCGGTACCCTGCTGGACGGGAAGAAATTCGATTCAAGCCGCGACCGGTGAGTATCACCTCAGTGCCCCGTCTATGTTGGTTCATGACCAACGACTTTACAGCGGCTCACCATTCGAGACGGAGATTGGTGTAGGCAAGGTGATCAAGGGATGGGACGAAGGTGCGCCGCCATTGTCCAGCCTTCTGTCGTTATCTGCTCATCGGTCGATAATCGATGTGATCAGGCGTCCCGCAATTGTCCCTCGGGGAGAAGGCGATTCTGACCTGCACGCCTGATTTCGTACGTCTCCGTTCCTATCATGCCTGGCAGACTATTTACGACGATCGATGCGTGGCGCAGGCATATGGGGCGCGTGGATTCCCGCCCGTCATTCCGCCAAATTCGACGCTAAAGTTCGAAGTGGAACTGCTGAGCATTAACTGATTTACGCCTCACGTAATGCACGCCATCGTCGATTTTTGTAAGCTTTGAGTCGTGGACTACCCTGGGTCAGCTCTCGTGTGTTACATACTGTTCTGTATCACTGCATGTTTTATATGTTTTCCATTACATTCCCCGGTGCGATGAGATAGAGCCAATGATGCGTGCCGGATATGGTAGTCAGTTAGACTCCTTAATCGAGAAGACAATCGGTCAGGTCTGATCTAAGTTGTGCCGATCAATCTGGTCTGGACCCGCGCCCATCGCTTCCCCTCCATCGCGATAATCTTGCTCTTGTCTCCGCTAAGTCCACGATGAACTGGAATTTAATATCTGCCTCGGACGGACATATACTATTATCTCCTGCGGTTGTTTTCCTCGATGGCTGCTCGAAGTTCTTCTTGATTTCGTCTGTTGATCGCAAGAGTATCTGCCGAGGAATGTCAGCTAACCGGACATGACTGGAATGCAATGATTGACCTGCCACAAACGTCCTCAGCATCTCCATGCGCTCCTCGTGAGCGGTGTGCAGCTGCTGCGTCAAGAACTCCATTTGCGGGGATTTATCTAGCGGGGGACTTGGATCAGGTTTCGCAGAACATCTTATAATGGCAGGGCGACCTTCGCCTCTGGTTATGATGTTTCTGAGATCCTCGTCTTGGTGATCGCGCATCTGGGCAACTTTGGAACGAATGTCCCCAGAGCGACGATCTTTCTCCTCCTCCCGGGCGTTCGTAGCCTGATCGCGCTTATTCATGACATCTTTGCTGTCTTCGCAAATCTCCCTACTGTTTTGTAGTAATTGTCGTAGCACGGACAGTTGTTCGTCAACGTAATTCTGAAGCTTCTCAGGGTCAGAATGCTGAGTTTCGCTCATAGAGGAACGTCCCGCGTCGGACATCGAGTGTGTGGAGCTTGGACCAGGAAAGAGTTCGATAACAGATAGGAAGAAGGAAGGCGCGACTTTCCATAAAGTCCAAGAAATGTGGTATAGTACAGTGCTATAAATACACCATTGTCCGGGCAAGCAGTCATGGTATAGCTTGCAGTTCTAGTCGTTCAATCGCGTCGCGTACGAGCGAAGAATGCTGTTTTAACACTTCCGTATCTGTAGGAAGGACCGTGCGACGGAGCATCAGTATCCTGCGAAGAACGTAAGTGACGGGAGTGCATCCAAGGCTATGAAGGCTATACAGACAATCGGCAAGCCTGGTAGAGAATCAATTTGATCTCACAGTGAAGACCCTCATGCAAAATACTCACAATTATGTTGGGGAGTATCATAGTGTAAGGTAAGCTCATGCCATCATACTGTCGTAAGGGGCTGTTGTGTATGATAAGTGGTGACTGACATATGGATGCTACTGGCCAGACGTACGAGAAGTATAACGCAGCGGACAGCAGATTCAGCACAGACATCACGACGAATGCGCCGATCCCTGGTGAGAAGCTGCGTTAATAAGAAATGCATGAAACACGGAGCATTCACCTTGTTCAACGAAAGTGGTCGCCAGCCGGCATCGAATGCTCGGCTCAGAGAAGCAGTACTGAGAGTGGGTTTAGAAGGCAGCGGGTAAAAACGCGTATAGATCGTACCCATATGACCAGGCCAATACACAGGCAGTCGAGTCCAAATGCAGCAAGCTAGTTCGTAGTTCAGCGCTGTGGACGCCGGATGAAAGATCAAACATACAAAAAGGGACTACAAGAATCAGCTACGCGGACGTCAGGGTGTGTACAGCCGGACAACCTACCGCAGTATGGTAAGCACGTTGATAGACAAAGGCCTGCGATTGCGCAAACTTGTCGTTGCCAAAGCAAGCTGTCCTTCCGTAAAGGACGAAGAGTTCCTCGGCCACTTCGCTTCTGTTAGGTTGAAACAACCCCATCCGTCTTAGCACGCACGTGAGAAACTGGCGCCGAAAATCCACACTTCGACAGCAAACAGGACCGCAAAAGCGAGGCACAGGATACCCAGTATGACTTTTTGCCGGCCCGTGAACGCGTACGTTCGGAACAATATTACCGCTGCAAGAGCGCGCGTCAACGACCGTGGTAGGAAGCGGTGAGGGACGCATACCTTGCGCAGACATGGGCTACAGCGACCGCTTACCGCTAAGCATTATAATGGTAGGAGAAAGGAATCCGTCCGCTTACAAATGGGATAACCATGCAGTACAACAGGCGGACTATACTGTGGCACGTATGGAGACTATGGTCACCCAGCCAAGCCCACATATGCACCGGGAAGAATAGGAGCGGGTAATATCGACTGAATAAGTAGGCGACTTTTATCGCATTCCAGCGGGCCCGGTGAATCTATGGGACGCATAAATCAGTTGTTCAGTGCCGTGCGACATCGATCGACAAACCAGGGTGATTTCCTCGTCGAGGCTGTTAAAGCAGGCAACTCAGCTATGTCGCCATACTCCAAGCTTTGAGAGGCACGTACGTTAGCAACCATTCGTATAAATGGAGGGCATCTGCGTGTTCAGGTTAGGGGAGGTGGATATTCAGCTCCTATACCTAAAGAATACTAACAGACAGCTTAGAGAACGCCGAATATCAGAGTCTATATGCATCCTTATGTTCTGAGACTCACATGTGACATTGTAGCGACCTCTGTTCAAGTCAAGAGGGAAGATACGCGTTCATTCCTACTGACTGATCTTCATAGCCACGTGCTCACTCACAATGTCAGGGATCTCACTGCGATTTCTGCGATCTGCAAGACGTCTGGTACGGCGGGCATGAATTCACAACATCGGCCGGAGACGTCGAGGATAAGGACAGGTAGAGGGTTGGGTCCAACACCGAATACACTCGTTACATAACTGCTCTGCGAACGAATTAATCTGTCTGAAAGCGGGAATAGAAGATCCGCGGGGATGTTGGGCCACCTGTTTAGACAGTTGCCGACGGTTTGTTGCGATCATTCGAATTCAGCAGACTCTGAGCAGACCGCCTCCCCAACTTCGCCAGCTTTATAGTGGCCATTACTGCGAGCGCTTCAACGCTGCACGCCATCAGGACTGTCACAGTCGACTTGCAAGCTTAAGAATGGACCGCCGTCCTGCGAGTTGTGCAATGTACTACTTGCGACCGCCAAGTCAGTATCAACTCGAAAAAATTACCAGTCCAGAAGGCTGTCAAGCTTTGACAGTTCGTCGATGACTTACGCACAGTCGCATGATCAGGTCCGGGCGAAAATGTGCAATCTCTCTTCAATCCAAATTAGCCAGACTTTGGACGTTATATGTACTACGAGAGAGACGACAGCAGTGCGATACAGAGCAATTCGACAAGCAGTGACATGCAGCCAAAGACCATAAACCGTTCAATCATGTCCGTGGTGGATCGATAGGAACCGACACATCAACCATCTCCATATCCTCGTCAGAATCCTCGCTCTCAACGTCCTCATCCCGTTCTCTTGTACGTTCAGTCTGTGATTGCCTGGAAGGGCCAGATACAACCTCGGCTGGATCGTGATGTTCCGCGGTAGCCAGCATCTCCTCCTCTTCCGCAATCTCTTCGAGCTGCGCAGCCAAGAGCGCCAACTGAGCCTGCAAGGCCGCTTTCTCCTCGTCTGTCAAAGTAGGCGCCGGCCCGGATCCGTCTCCATTGATCTGGGAAGCCGTGGCCGAGGGTTCAGGAGGCTGCACATCCACACTTGTTGCGCCCAGGTTAGCTTGTTCCAGCAGAGGTCCAAAGTTGATCGCCTTGAGAATGCTCTGCGCAGCCTCCCAAGCATCGACATGCGGGGCCTCAGCGGATTGGGTATTTGCATCAGGTTTGGAAGCGTTGTTCGCAGATGCGCTGGTCGACGAGACGGTAGTCTTCTGGGCCTGAGCATGACCAGCTGGCAAGGAAGCCGGCCAACCAGAATACTGGTAACCGGGATACCCGGAGGTCTGGTAAGGGTAGGGCGTTGCACCCGCATGGAGGGGCGAATTATAGTTGGGAGGAACATTAGCCGGCGCACTGCCTGCGCGATGAGCGAGTGGGGCATTCGTAAATGGAGACTTCGATGATTGAAGGTCATGCGACAGAGCAACTTGCGTCTGCGTCTGCGGACGTCGCGTGGTGCGTTTTGACGTCTATATCCAGTACGAATTGACAATTAGGAATGTATATCACCTGAGGTAATCTCATAGAGGCAAGCTCACACTTCCACCTTCCCAAGCAGCGTTGAGACGGTACTTCCCGTCGCTACTCTTCTCCAATCGACCACGTTTGAACGCTTTCTGCAGCGCCTGGCTCGCTGATGGCCTGAAATTTGACTGTAACGGATATCGCGCCGCCATCCACAGGAACATATTCTTCGGCGCCAAACCTTCCGGATCCGCACAATCCATGAGCGCCTCCACGATCATATCTTCGTAGCTCGGTAAGTCTTCTGCCGAGCCACCAGGATGCCCACCGAGAATAGGCGGGCGCGTCGGGGGCGGCGGCTCGTGGTGGGGAACTGGTGGGGTGTGCGGAGTTGCAGGATACGCACCTGCTTGAGGATAGTGGGGATATGCGCCGGGGTATGGGGGATAATGGGGCGGGTAACCTGATGGAGGATGACCGTAGTAGGACGCATGCGGGTAGAGGTGATGGGGATGGTAGCCATAAGGGACATGGGGGTACGGCGGTTGGGTTTGAGCATAGGCGGAAGGAGGCTTGTTGGGCTGAGTGGTGGGAGCGGGCGAATTGGAATGACTAGGACCGCCGACTGGCTGCAGCTGCGGAGTCGGTTGGGTAGTTGCGGTACTGCCCAGTGATGTTGTAGACGCTGTCTGTTCAGTTTGGGCGGCAGGTGTATTGGACGATGATGCGGGGTCTTGCAGCGAATCCATAGGCGGTGGATCATTGCCATGCGCAGTGGCGGTTGGGCTATTGGTAAGGAACGGAGCAGAAGCCTTGGCTACAGGCGTATGTCCAAAGGGGGGTTCACGAGAGGGGCCAGGTAGTCTGGGCAACACCGAAGCTTCCAGCTGGAGTGCCGCAATGGCGGAGTGAAAGTCCACAGGCCATATCCTGTTCTTCACGTCCGGGGGCACATAAGGGTCAAAGCTCAGGCATATCTCGACGACCTGCACAGGTGGTAGAAGTCTCAAGTAACTTCGCTTCAGGTTGGTCTCATCGGAATGGACGAAATTTGGCCGATCATTGGCAGCTAGGATTCGGCACGGATGTCAGACATGGGACCGATAATACTGATCACGGTATTATCTATGACATACCAGACTGGGGCGGTTGCGAAGCGGCATCCTGAGGTTGTGTGGTGGGAGCGGGCGACGCTGCGTCGCCGCTGGGGGCCTCCATAAGAGCTGCACAGTTTTTCCAATCAAGGTTCGCAGCTGCAGCCACTTCTGTCTTTGCCACCGCTGAGCGCGTCGCGTCTGGCGCCTGCAGACATTCTAATTTCTTCCGCTGCAGGCTAGTATACTCGTGAAATAGAGGTGTTCTGTGTCTCGACCCCGGACGGCTACGCTATACGCCACAAATACTACATGAGATTGCACGACTCATCCTGAGCGAGTCGCAGACGTGTAGGAGATAATGAACCCGCATAACTATCTCACAATTCATGCATTCGGATTCGCGACGGGGCTTACATGCACATTCGAAATATTAGAGGACTGGAGCTATGCTATATGGTACGTGAATGGCACAGTACAGACATCCTGCCTGGCGGATACTCCTTCGTGTGCCTCGAATCCATCCATGTCTATACACAAATGTGTCCAAATCTCCCGGTAGCGCATCACCCCGCTGAAGTCCTGCGTACCTCTCCTTTGCCTCTCTTCATGCCGATTCGCATCTTGCGGCCAGAAGTCTCGCCTTTCCATGTGAGCAGCGGAGAGAGCGTGCGCGTTGAACTATACATCACACTTGGTCCGAGAGTGACAGTGTGGGTCCAACTAGTTCAACTTTTTGTGGGTGCGTCAGCTGCTGGTGCAGCAGGTGACTCTGCCATGTCCGTCTCTACAAGCTTGCGCTCCTCTGGTGAAAGGTTGAAGAACGCAGCCTTCTGCTGTTCCAGCCATTTCCGCGGCTGGTGGGAAACATAATGTCAACAAGTCCCCTTCGTAACAAGGATCTTGAACCTACGGGTCTGAACACATGGTCACCCTCGCCCCAGTCAGCGTAGAAGACAGAATAAACAAGAAACCCTAGAGTAAGAAACATCAACGCAAGCGGTAACTCACACCGGACAGGGACATACCAGGGACAAGCGTTACCCTTAGCCAAAAAGCCGCTCTATGCCACCAGGGCGCTTTCAACAGAGGTTGCGGTTCCTTCGGCACGTCACCATTATGACGAGACGCGTGCTCCTTCAACGCACTCCCGGAGGAGGCTCTCCTCGGAACCTTGAAGAACCCCTGTAGTCTTAGATTCGCGCGAGCATAGCGATGCATGTAAGCGGCGCTTCGAGCCTTCAGAGACGATACTGTAATGCACGAGGAGGCAAGCGTCGAAGATACCCATCCGAAAACATATCACCCGTTATGGAACCCTCGGGACAACCCGATTGGCTGGTATCTGGGTCTGGCGTAGTGGAACTTCCGAGCTTCGAGTGCAGTCTGCGTCAAAGCAAAGGGCTTTCCTGCATATCCGGGCGCCATCAGTCTCCTCTCATCATTCTCTCGACCGGTCGTTATGCAGTGGATCTTCGCCGCAGGACACGTTAGATTAATTCGACGACCGGTAGGGAATTTAAATTACCACACGCATTTGGACCATTTACGAAGAGCATGACACAACGACTCGGTACAGAGTACAACAGAACATATATTACCATCCTCACAGCACTCCATGATCATGTTGACAAATACACCAGTGGAATTGACTAATCGATACATATGACACGTCTAACTTTACGCCGTGAGTGAGACGGATGCAGGTGTTGAACCCAGTCCATCGGCATATTGGAACTGATCCGAGTTTTCGTACTACACGGACGACGGTCAGCTATCATGTGAACCAGCAATCCTATTGAACTATTCGTACCTCCCACATGTCAATCGCGACTTGGCAGCTCTCTCTGACGACACGAGGAGCATCTTCACGGTTCATCCATTCTTTGAGATGGGGGAGAACCTCGGGAGTAGCAATCCCACCCAACGCTTCAGCCGCCTCATGGCGAACCATATCGGACTCGTTGGTGTCCCGAAGTACCTGTAATAGAGAGGGGACGGAATGCGCCGACAGAAGTTGGCCGAAGACGAAAGCTATTTCGTGTCTGTATTGCATGTTACATCAATGAGCGACCTTCGACAGAAGGAAATTGACGTACTTGAACAAAGCGCTATCGTCTGCGAAGCCTGCAGAAAGGGCATCGACCGCAGCAGGCGTACCGATGTCCCGTAAGGCGAACATGGCCCGGTACCGCTCGAAAAGGGGCAGTTTCTTATCGAGCAAGGTAGCACGCAGCTGTGATATAGTCGTCTCGGACAAGTCTTCTGGTGCTGGTTTGCCGGATAACAGTCGGGAGCTCGGGGGAGCGGGATCAATGGACGAGTAAGACCTATCACGCGTATTACAGCTGGGAAAGGGGATCAGCCACATACTTGGCGCACCTATCCTTAGACTCCTCTACAATTTTGCTGAACTTTTGACCCTCCTCCGAATTATCCCATCGAATCTTGTCTATTGCGATCTCGCAGGTTTCGCGAACGCTTCTCTCAGGGTCAGTTGCGTATTTCTCCAGAACGGGGAGGGATGCAGTGGATGATATTGCGCCCATAGCTTCAGCTGCCTACTCCTCGAGTTCTGATGTGTCAATTTGGTGCAGGAGTACTTGCGATGTAACGTGTACCGCTCACCTCATGCCGAACCATGGGATCCTCAGACTCGTCCGACAGCACCGACTCCAATATGGGAAGCGCTTTTGTGTTCTTCATCTGGCCAAGACAATATGCGAGCTCGTGTTTAAGAAGGGCAGAATCGTCCCTGAAACCTAACATCCAACCACCCGGTCAGGAATTCACGCCTATGCTGTTCGCAACGCGAAACGTCCGACCTTTCGAGATAATCTCGACAGCATCGTCGTTTTTAAGGGACTTCAGCGTAAATAAAGCTCTGAACCGGTTGTGAAGTGGCACAGTGCCCGACGTATTGAGGAGCGTTGCCTCGAGGGCCTCGAGAGTGGACGCAGAGACTTCAGCCACCATGAGGGAAGAGATCTAAGAGATTTTTGGCGGACTTCCAAATTCGCACTTTGTACATCCCTTCAGCCCTCCACCATGCCCAAGTCAAAAAGAGCCCAAGTCGGTGAGTGTATCCGTTAACTGATGCACTTAAGTCGCAGCGCTGAACAGGTTGTGCTACAGTATCGCTCACAAAAGTCACCAAGAAGACACGAGAGCAGAAGGGCGCCCTGATCCAAGAGGTATCCTCATTCCTTGCATAACCCATCCGGTGCACTCACCCTCTCACCACTCAGATCCAACAAAATGCCGAGAAGTGGGAGTATTGTTGGCTGTTTGAGGTCGGGAATATGCGCAATGCTCACTTGAAGACGGTCCGAAAATTATGGAAAGAGTGCGTCTCGCACGTATTTCATACACCATACGATCTCTGACCTTCAGCCGTCTCCTCTTCGCAAGGTAGTTCTGCCCGAATGTTCTTTGGGAGAGGCGCGGTTATGGCTAAGGCATTGGGGACCACACCGGACGAGGAATGTCGGACAGGCGTGCATAAACTGGCCAAGGTGATTTAGACCGTCCTGCATCTCCTTCACCAATGCTTACAAATACATTCCCCTAGCAAATCAAGGGTCAGGTTGGTATATTCTTCACGAATTCTGAGCCGGAAGAAGTCACTGCGTGGTTTGACGACTTCCACCCGGATGACTTCGCGCGAGCGGGGAATCGCGCAACCCGCACCATTGTCTTACCTGAGGGCCCTGTCCTGCAGTACCATTCTGTACCGCCTGAACCCTTCCCACATAATGAGGAGCCGCAACTGCGAAAGTTGGGACTACGGACCGTGATGAAGAAAGGCGTGCCTACCTTAGAAGCACCGCATCAACTGTGTGAAGAGGGGAAGACGCTGACGCCGGAGCAGGCGCAGCTATTAAAACTCATTGGGGAGAAGATGGTGGAGTTTAGGGTCCGGCTCCGCGCACGATGGGACGCATCGAGCGGGGAGGTTGTTCAGGTTGATAGCTCGGAGATATCTCCAGATGAGCGAGCGGGAGATGTCGTGGATGAGGCGGCGGCGGATGACGCGATGTTCCTTTCTTAACTTTGCTTGTCTTGCATTCCAGCAATCATGTATATGTACCATGGTAGATGTTGGCATATATGATCTATGGGTTACAACACGGACTTGATAATACAGCAGATGAAGAAGAAAAACAAGCAAAAAGATACCATACAAATTATACAAGCGCCTCAACCTCCCATCGCTTCATGTCGGAATCGGACACGAACATGCAGTGCCGACGAGTCCTTCTAGTGCGACGGAAGTCTTGTCCACTCATAGGTCGCTCACTCTGATTAACGTCAGAGACGATATCCCGAGAGACAGAGCGTTCGCAAGGCAGTACCGGAGCGGAGTCCGCCTTTGCATGATGTTTCCGGTTAGCTTTCTTGGGCGGACAGGAACTCTGATCGGGGATTACGAAGTCATGGATGGACAGATCGTAGATATTGACGGTCGTCACTTCATGCTGCCTCGACGGTACAGGAAGTTTGCCCTGCCGAATTTGCTTGGCCGGAAGAGCTTCAAATATACTTAGGTCGTACATGGCCAATCGAGACTCATTTGGAGAGTCGATAGAAGTATTCGGGGCGAAGTAGGATTCTCCGTGCATACTGAAAGGGTCCGAATCCCAATGGCTGTTCTGTATGGAGTCCGATATGGGCAAGAAGAGCGATGACAAAGGCGTAGTAGGCAGGGGAGACGGCAGGGGCCGCAACAGGTTACCGAACTTAGCCTTCAAACTCTTAGAAGTGAGAAGCGATCCAGGTTCGGAGTAGGAATCGTTTGAAGCTGTAGATGACTTCCAGTCCTTCGGCTCGATGATGATCGGGGAACCTTTGAAACCACGGCGTTGAGCAAGGGCGCCCAACTGAGAGTAATCTAGGCCATCTTCGGCACCGCTGCGGTGTGCGGTTGAAGGAGGAGAAGAATCACGAATTGCCAGAGAGAACGGGATGGAAGGAGCAGTAGATCCATGCGAAGACACGGATAGCTCGGGCAACCATCTACTGGCACTGTCCGAGGTTGAACGCCGGGTGTCCCCGCGGCAATGACCATATGAAGGTCGACGTGCATTCCAAACACTGGATATCGTGCTCTCCTCTGCAGCATAAGAGTGGTCTGTACGGGAATTAGGCAAAATATGATAGTGAGTGTATCTTTCACCAACCTGCGGTTACTGCGGATCGCCACGGGAATGAGCCTTGAGTGACCCTCAGGTTGGTGGTGGTGTACTTGCTTGGGTTCGGCCCTGCAGAAGAGACATTGGCCAACTCAGAGGGGTGATCGTTAACCTCTTCAGCCAGCCCTAGACACGAACAGATGCAGGCCCAAAGAGACAGCCAGACTCCCAGTACAGAGCCGACTAAGGTCATCTTCACTTAGTCCTTCCACGAGTAACGTAGAGATAAGCGGCGGGAATGGGAGAATCTGTGGACCGTAATCCAGTCTTTAACATCTTGCAGATCGTCAGCCGCTTGGTGGCCGACTGGCATGGGCGACACCGTCCAGTTCGAAATCTGCTGGTATATCTGAAATGCCATGCTCGAGTCCCTGTCGAGTCCGGTTGCAATTGAATGCGATATTGGGGCGGCATTACGATTTACGAGAGTGGTAGACAGCATGAGAGGATTGAGGACCGTCCAGGTCTATGCGATCACATGTTTGGTAGTCACGGAACCCCTTATTCGAGTTATCTCCCACAGACATAAGGGGGTAGAGACACTATAGTTGGCCGTGTACACGGGCGGGCGTACCATGCGGTTCCCGCTATCTCTACTTGGGTTTGCCCAAGTCCCTCTCGAGCAACCACAGCCTGCAGGCGAGATGAGCATCGTCAGTCCGGTCCCACCTCCGGACTTCAGCTTCAAGGAAGGCGTCGATGTATTCTCGCCCAAGGATCTCGTCGAGTTAGCCAGACCGGGCACAGCAGCGGCCAACGATGCTGGCGATCTCGTCCTTGTACCTGTCAGCAAGTTCTCGCTCGAGGAGAAGAAGTGAGTGGCAATGCAGCCTCAATGCATCACTGATACTGAGGCAATTGCTATCCGGGGAAATCATCGCTTAGGAATAACAAGACCATTGTTATTGCCTCCGTGGACTCGACGGTGCAGCCTCTGGAAATACCACTGGCCAGGGGGGGTACGGCATTCTGGTTGGACTCACGTACTGTGGGCCATGTCTTTTCCCCGGAAGAAGGGAAACCTCAGGAGCTCTATGCGATCTCCGTTAAGTTCGAAGCGGAGTCTAATATTCTATCGACACCGGATCCCCCAGCACCGGTTGGGGAATTCCCGACTTCTACCTCTGCCAACTTCCAATACTCTTCTGACTCAGGCATCTTGGTCTTCTCTGACGAAGTTTATGCAGATGGGCAGCTGGAGACGGTCAAGGCACAGGATGAGGCTTGGGAGAACCGAGGCAATACGGCCTTGGTCTACGATAGCACATACGAGAGGCACTGGGACCATTGGATCGGGCCTAAGAAGTCCTCTCTATTCTCCGTTTCCTTGTATCTGGCTCCCGGAAACAAATGGATAATGGGGAGGACGTTCCTGAACATCTTGAAGGACACAGGCCATGTAAGCCCGACACCCTTATCTTTGTCAATGAACCTTAACCAGGCATCGCCTTTAGCACGTCCCTGTGGAACCGTTCGGAGGGACGGACGACTTTGACATAGGCCCTGACCGCATTATTTACACGACGAAAGCCCCGGATCTGCCGGAAGCCTGGCATACGAAACAAAACGTACGGCCTCGTCTTTCGCTTCCTGTCCCCTCCATGACGTGGATTAGGTCTATATAGTAGCCGTTTCGGGAGCAGAGAAGCCCCGGGAGTTAACCTCTGGGAAGCAAGGGGCGACGCATAGTCCCGTCTGGTCAAAGCAGGGAAACAAAGTTGCCTGGCTCGAACAAGATAAGGACGGCTACGAGTCCGACAGGTGAGTCACAACCCCTTATCACTGGGTAGCTATCGAACTGGCGTGCAGATCCAAGGTCGTCGTATATGACCTCGAGAAAGACGTGCGGTTCACTATCACACAGCACTGGGACCGGTCGCCCGACTCCATAGTTGTAAGCACATTTTTATTTCGAGAAAACTGGGTGGCTTTAATACCGTTTATTAGTTTTCGAAGTCGGGCAAGTCAATCATTGCTACCGCGGGTGACAGGGCCAAGATCAAAGTCTTCATTTTGCCTGTTCCGCCGACCCCTTCGGCATCGTCTGAACATCCTGCACTTGGCCGGCAATACACGAAAGATCCTGTGCCACTCATTGAGAGCGGAAGCTCTGGAGGGCTTCAGATCGTCGGGGAAGGGCGTGTCATCTTCACTAGGAGCTGCATGACGAGTCCCAATGATGTCTGGGTAGTCAAAAAAAATCTGGATAAACTGGAGGATATGTTGCACGAAGACGCTAACGCTACCCGCTCGGAACTGCAATCAGTTGTGCAGGCGGAACAGATCACCCGTTTCACCGGTGATGCCCTGTCAGGGAAGACCCTCCACCCTGGCTCGGAATTCTACTTCGAAGGTGCTGAAGGGAAGCAAGTGCAGGGCTGGCTCCTGACACCTCCCGGCTTTCAGAAGGGCGTTGACAACAAGAAGTGGCCAGTGGTCATGCTTATTCATGGCGGTCCACAAGGCGCTTGGGAGGACCAGTGGAGTACGAGATGGAATCCTAATGGTGCGGTTGGCTCTCTTTGATTCGGGTGTCTACAGACAAATGTGACGATGCTTCTGTAGTGTTCGCCAACCAGGGCTACGTAGTTGTCGCCATGAATCCCACAGGTTCCACCACGTTTGGCCAAGGTTAGTGTTTCTTCAACGGTACCATGGATTACTTCTGACTGTATGCATCCCTCCTGACAGAATTTACGGACGCCATAACTGAAGACTGGGGCGGCAAACCGTTCGTCGATATGCAGAAAGGGTGGAAATACGTGCTGGAACACTTCCCCGAGGTGCGTCGCATCACATCTTTACAAAATGCCGCTCCGTGACTCGCGAACCTTTCCAAGATTGACTCGAACAGGGCCGTCGCTGCAGGGGCCAGCTGGGGCGGCTATGCTATCAAGTGAGCGTTGTTCATAATCTTTTCGCAACTTACCCATACAATTTATCGACAGCTGGATACAAGGTCATCCCGAATATGGATTCGGTTTCAAGGCACTTTTCTGCCACGACGGCGTCTTCGATTCCATTTACAACGGCTACTCTACTGATGAGTTATTCTTCGTGAGCGAATTCCGCAGAGTTGTTGATCCGTCGAGTCTGATCTAATTGTTGTGGTTTTTTCCTCATTCATGACTGTCCAGTTTAATCATGACTGGGGCAGCGCTCCGTATGAATCCAAGGCAAGAGAGCTGGCTGAGAAATTCAGCCCGGTCAATTTCGTCCACAAATGGTCGACCCCCCAATTGACGGTTCACGGTAGCAAGGACTATAGATTGCCCGAGACAGACGGGATCGGTGCTTTCCATGCCCTTCAGGGGTAAGTCGTAGTTATCCTGCTCGACGTTTGAGCTGACATGCCTGGGACCTTAGGAGGGGTATACCCAGTCGGCTGGTTATTTTCCCCGATGAGAACCATTGGGTCCTCAACCACGGAAATAGGTGCGTAAACGTCCCGAGGCTACGGGGGAGTCTTTGCTCACGATAACACGTCCAGTTTGAAATGGCACTACGAAGTTTTCAGGTGGTTTGACAAGTACGTTGGAAGGAAAGATTGAGCATTACGTGGCCCTGGCTTACGTCGTGTTTGTAACTATGTATGTAATTACAATAGTATCTCTGAATCCGAGCTCAATGGCCCTATCTTCACGGACTCTGCTCTCTTTACTGCGATGTACATATGATCACGCGTATGAGTACCTTGCATTCACCGTCAGAGAAGTCCTGCCACCACGAACCATATTCGGCTATCGTGGTACCGGTTTAGGTAACGACGCGTCCAGCAAATAAATGCAAATAAACCCCGCAACGCGTCAACAGACGCGGTTACGCCCTAATTTAGGACGCGACGCGGGGTGGGCTCTTCACTGCGTCTTGACTGCCGACGCCAACATCGCCCACCACCATCAAGCAGTCTGGTCTCCATCCGCACCCGTATTCTCCATCGTTACATCCCTTGGGGCGTCATATAATCATGAGTCTCCCTACTCCGCCTGGTACATCTCATCGCGACAAGGAGAACCGGCCGCCTCAAGCTTCGTCTGGAACTCGCGTCGCGTGGTCACAACAAAACCAATATCACCTAGTTCCTTCCAGCCCCGAGCCATTATCCACCGGGACGGTCTCATCCAAGAATCTTCCTGTAAAGTCGATTCTCAAGAAGTCGTCACAGCCTATCTTCCCATTCCAAGATGAAGACGTGCGGGAGCCCACTCCAGTCCCAGAAGATCCAATGAAAGATGCTCTTTACCTCCAGTCCGCTGTCTCGAAAATTATTGCGGTGGCTTCTACAATGCGGGATATTATCCAAGGGTACTCTGTGCTTGGTGCGCGAATTCGGGAGCACGTCGACGACGACGCATTCCGAGCAAGTCAGTGCCCCTTGCTCGCACCTATTCGGGATAACCGTGATACACTAGCAAACGCTATTATTCGGGATCTCGGTAGGGCATTGATACATCCTCCCACTATGGACGTGGCAAAGGGCGAGCCAGAGATTAGACGGGCCTTCGGTTTGCCGTCGCCTAGGCAGAGTCCCAAGAAGAAGAAGAGCATGACTGAGGAGCAAGTCACCTACGCCCGAGACCTCGGCACCACGTGCCACGCAGTGATAAGGTGTCTCGCCGTCATCTGGACGAAGCCTGCCGTGCACACAATCTTCACTGGTAAGCTCTCTCGCCCCTGCGATGTCGCATACACTGAGTTTCGGGTACAGAACGCCAGCTCAACGACATGCTCACGGCACTCCTGGCCATCCCTCTGGAGTCTGAACTGCCCACCCCCAATGCACGCAAAACATGTGCGCTCTCGATTTGGTTAATTCAAGTTCAGCGATTACCTGAGGACGTCCTCTACCCTGCAAAGGACCGGATTGCGTATGCCATCCGACGAGGTATAGAAGGCGAGCTGGGGAAGGAGGGGAAGAAAGGTTCTGTGAACGATGGGTACAAGGTAAGTACTACTAGGCATGCCTCCCGGATCCTTTATCTGATCCTGCCTCCTTCACAGGCGATACATGACCTATCCATGTATCTTCCTGCGGTCTTCATCCCACCGTTCACGGATCTCCTGCCTTGCATATTCTCAGGACTTCTGGGGCCGACGGTAGTAGTGCGTGCCCAAGCTTGCAACGCCCTCGGCGGGTTTGTGCGTGGATGTGCAAGTTTGCAACGGTTACCCATTCACACACGGATAGCGACTCTCGTTGGTGACTTCTTGACAACGCCGTCGACTGCACTCCGTAAGAGTCCCTCTCCCAGCAAGCTTCCCCTCGAGTCCGCGATCGTGCGCACGCTGCGAACGACCCTGAATGCTGTTGAACCTGCACATGCAGCCCAAGGACCGGTGTGGGCCATCTCTGTGATGGCGAGCATGATTGTCCTGCTGGGGCCGACGCTAGGTACTGATCCGCAAATCTTGAGGATCATTACCGCCCTCCTGACGTTGGCGATTCGGCACAAGAAAAGCTCAATTCGTGCACTTGTCTGTGCGCTCTGGCCATCTCTTACTCATGCCTTCTTCCAACCTCCGCTGATCGTTGAACGTGACGAGGATGAAGATGGCTCCGATGGTGAGAACGACCAAGTCGTCGAGACTCGCGCCAGCGGTAACAATCGAGAGGCCTTCTGGAAAATGATCAAGAACATGGTAGACATGGGCGCAGGTGTATCAACCATTGCAGCAACACTTATCGCTGAAGAGGACGAAGAGGCGAGGTTCACACGAATTCTAACTGTCCTGAATCAGATGGTCCACAAGGGAGGCCCGCCGTCGAGCAACGCTATGGATGTGCTACAGCGTCTCGTTAATTTGGACCAGGCGTCCGACGACCACGATCCAGTCAGACTATTAGCTCCCGGCCTATTCTCTAGTCTTGGAGGTCTTCTCGCGACAGAATGGAAGTCAGTGCATAGTACAGTAAGGCCTCTGTTCGACGACCTTGCAAAGGTCGGAGCAGTACGACCGCTCAGCAAAGATGAACTGGCAGATGGACGGCTGTTCCAGGGTCTTATGGACATATGGAAGGTCGCCATGATGAAAGCCGAAATTCCAGGCGATCAGGACGGGCTGCCTGTACGTGAATTCTGCTTGCTTTGTCTGCTTTGCTTATAGAAGTGCACATAGGAGAATATTACTGCGGCCTGGGAAGGCCTGCTCAAATCCAAGATTTCTCTCATGCAGGGTGAGTGGCCACTGCTTGCGTGGATGTCCACAACTCACGGGTCGTGTCTTGCGCATTTCAGACGATGGAGACCATGACGGCCTCCTAGAATTCGCTGAGTATATAGTGCAGATCCTCGTGGACGTCTTAAAGGATGACGAGATAGACTTCACCACATGCTCGGCGACCTCGAAAAGCTCCTCGAGCTCGATCGAATTGCCGAAGGTGCTTGTGAAGTCCAATCGTTCACGACCCGCGTTGAGGCTATTGGTGGTACGAAAGTTGTGGATGGCTTTCCGACCTATGCTTCCTTCGCAGGACCTTGCGGCGGCGGCAGAGCAGCTTTTAGCGTGCCTGAGGCAGGACCGTCCTCAGATCATAGGCGATGAGAAGTCAGGAGGCATCGATGAAGACGCGTGGTCCCAATGGGCCACCTTGTGCTCCCAGACTCTGGCCATCTGCGACGTCGATGACCTTAAGACATTCTGGTCCCACGTCTCCGATGTTTCTCTGACGTCGTGGCCAGCTGGTATTCGAAGTGTTGTATGGGATCGCTTTACCAGCGAATGGTTCATTGATCCAATGGTCTCTCGCGAGACGGCCATGATTGTGCTAAATGTCCCATTTACGTGAGTCCTTGTCTCCGTTCCTGCCGAGTACCTCTGACAATTATGTTGCAGTTCTTCTGTTCCGTGGGATATGGATGAATCAGAGTTGCGTCAGTGGCACCATTGCTGCTTGTCAGGAGCGAGTGATATGGCGTACGACGCCGGTGATGACTACATCGGCGTCTTGAATGAAGTGGTCGACACTATCTCCAAAGCACACTGGCAACTGATGTCGTCCATGACGTCTCCGGCTCGTATTGCGGATATTCTGTTGCAGACTTTCGGGATCAGCGATGCTACTGAGTTACCATGCAGGCTCTTCGAGTTCGTCAACGATACATTGTTGGCATCCTACCCACCGGAGCCTCGCAACAAAGTCGTCTGTACCTGGTTAATTCGGACGTTCGTCCGATCAGTCGAAGAATGCCCGAGTGACCTCCTTATCACCATGTTGGAGTCCGTTACGGACGGCCTAGCGTTGTGGATCGCAGATGAACACGTGGTTTTTTCACAGGACGAATATGCTCTCGACGTGAGTCTTTCTTGATATGCTGACCGAGATCTCGTACTTACGCCCCTGTAAGATTCTACCCCTCTATCAAACAGTCCTTGTGACGGTCGGCGCTCTCCCCGCTTCGCTCGACATCTTGGATAAGCTGTCTCCTATAATCCATTCAGCTTTCCTGGTGAAGAACGAGAATTCATCGTCCACTGCTCAGGCTTTCATCGACTTCTGGCGGTCTGGATATGACCAGCTTCCGGTACCGGAAGACGGGTGGCCAAGCTACATTCACGATTGTCTGGTGGCATCAGGAGCGAATACCTCTGGAGACGATGGGGACAACGGGTACGAGGCAGACATGTCTCTTCTTTCGGCAGCAGAGAAGTCCTCGGTCTTCACGCTCAGGCAAGAGGAGGAAGGCGAGGAGCCGTTATCCTTCCCGGACAGCGATGAAGAAGATGTGGTGCATTTGCTTGTAACCGAGTCCAGTGCGGAGAGTCCTGAAGGGCTTCGAAATCAACCCCTGGCTGATTCAACGAGCGCGCCGATCTCATCTCCTACGACGCCCCCGACGAAGCCGTCGGCTGTGACCACCCCTTCAGCAAGCACAAAGGACAAGGACTCTGAATCTGGACCTAGCACCCCGCCGTTGGCAGTCTTCCGTTCGGTGCGGTCCACAGAAGGATCTAGACTACTTTCTGATTCACCAGGGTCCTCTATCAATACCAGAGCTGAACCTGAAACTCCGAGTCGTTGCGTTGCAGCCCAGTCTTTCTATGCCACGACTCCGTCTAGACGCAGTGCAAGGGAGAGTGCGTCTCCTATCGAAAGCGCGACTGGTTCTTCTTCAAAGACACCGGGAAAGAGACGACGATCGAGCGATGCTGTTGTACTTGGCGAGAAGCAACCCGACTCTGAATCAGCCGTAAAGTCTCGGAGGACCACGAGGGGAAGACTTTCCATCTCCCCAAGCAAATATCCCGTCTTCGCGAAAGCTCGCGAAGAAAAGCGAATGATGAGTATCGTCACTACGCCGTCGTCGAAGAAATCTGTCAGACGCAAGCCCAAAGGGAGCAGCTGTAAAGCAGCGCCGGTGACAGGCGGTGACGATGATCCATTCTCCTTCCATGGAGGCCGTGGCCTGGCATCTAGTTCGACAGATGTCTCTCCATCAGTCGTCCTAGCGACCCCCACTAGACGATCTCCACGAACAGCTAGAGTGATGATGGATTCGGTGGAGATTCCGACCTTCAGATTCGACAAGAATGAGTGGATCGATTTGAGCCCCGCATCCAGCGGTTGCAAGAGGAAGAGGACATTGTCTCGCACTGAGTCTTTGCCTCCATCGGGGCTCGATCATAACATTGGCTCAAGGGAGAGGTTGGCACAGGGCAAAAGACAGCGGTCAATAGTTGAGATCGGTAACTCATCTCCCAGAAAGACCCGCCGTTCCAATCAATCTGTCATGGTTGGTAAGTAGTCTGCTTTCATTGATTGCGCTACATCTTGTTTACTGACATTTCGATAGATGGTTTCGCCGTACCGGACTCTGATGAGATTCCTTCCTCCACCGGGCAAATTGGTCAAGTCACTCCCCACCATGTCATCTCCCCGACCCTACAAAGGAGGGGTTCTTTCGCTCTTGACGAAGACATGCCCAGCGACGGCGAGTCCGAACTGGGGAGTAGCCCGCTGAGGGCGCTCGCAGCGCGCAAGCAGGCCAGATCTGCGTTCCATGGCTCGACATTGGAAAAATTTATCAGGTCATGAAAGCTTAGCACGTACATGCAACTTACAATGCTATCGATTTCCTCTATTTTCGTTTTGTCTAGATCTAACGTTCCATCGCATTTGCATTTGCATCACTATTCTCGCATTATGATATGGAGTGTACAGTATATGACTTCGCTTTGCAAATTTATGAATGAAATACATTATACGAAACAAGCGGACGAGATGGTCTCCGAGGAGAGTCGGAAGTCCGTGAGCTCGAAGGGTAACTGTGACATCCAAGTTCTGATCTTGAGGTTGCTTCAGCCAATGGTAGCTGTTTGTTCTTAGCGCGCGATTGCCACCGATGGGCGTTCTCACGAACAGCTCTGAGCCTTTGGAGACCTCTCTTTGGCCCTGCCTCTGTATGAGTCCGTGTGCTCCTTCTGATAGCAAAGTCGCGAAGCTAACTCACTCACTGCACGTTGTCTCCTCCTGCAAGCTCCACATCACAGGATGATCCAAGTCATTGAAATCATTGAAGCCCCATATTACTCCCTCACGCTCTTGTGTCTACTCCCCTCTAACTCCGTCTCTGGTCTTGGCTTTGTTATGCTCGCTTGTGGCAATCACCGCGAGCTGTCCTATCTACTCTCTTCGGGCTATATACGATCTTTGCATGTTGTCTGCGGCCCCATGATAGGCTAGAGAAGGTGCTCCTTTACGGCATCTTGCGCCTTCTCTTTCCAGGCTGGCGTCCCTCCATCAGGATCCTCGTGAGCCTGTCGGTACGTTCACCATCCTCTTCCTTAACCCCATGCCAGCGGGTCCAACATGGCTGTATTAGCCGTACACACACTCCTTATACTATCTGTCTTTTCTACCTGCGGTCTCGTTCTCCTGTATTGTCACTACCTGTACTTGACTCTCCACTCGAGAGAATCTCAGCCCTTACTTTTGGCCGACGAAAACTTAGATGGGCAGAAGAAAACTGTGCGGATAGAGTCGTCGTCTGTGCAGGACTTCAAGAGATACCTGCTGAAGGACGTGCATCCAGAGCGTTCAACAGTGCTCTTGGCTTGCTATTGCTTCATGACTGGCATGGTGTGAGTCTCTGCCCTGCAGACCTAGTTCTGACAGTGTTGCTAATATTGCATGTGCCTATAGAGATGCTGTTGGCTTCAGAGCTATCTACATCTGGCCAGGTTTCCAGACCGGTAACGCAGTGCAGGTCAGTTCTCGTCCATTGCGAGCCCCACGTCAATCTCAAAGTGCTGTCTATTGGAATTGGTAACGTAAAGCTCGCGCTAGCTTTGGGCAGACCTTTCCTAGGCGACCATTCGTTCCACATTCCCGACCGCCAAGCGCTCACTTCCCTCCTCACCTTCATCTTTGGTGCACTTCTCGCCCGTATAGGCGACCGGGTTGGATCGAAATCCCGCGTATGGCTTTTTTCAGGCTCCCTCGTGCAAGCCCTATTTACTATGGCTGCTGCAGTCTGCATCTGGCGAAGTGGCGACGGGAGCGTGGCTTCGGACAGAGGTAGTCCTGCTTGGACGACGCCATTAACTTACGTCGCCTTGGGATTCATCAGTGCTAGCTTGGGCTTGCAGGGTGGTATGGCGAAGCGGATTAACACCCAGTTTGCCGCGACATGTAAGTTCTCGGATCCGCTTACTACGTGAACTAGACTGATATGCCTGTGTTCTGTCAGTGGTGATCACCACAATGTGGTGCGAGCTCATGGCTGACCCGAAGCTCCATCACATTCGTAAATGGGTTTCAACGCGAGATCACAAACTTGCCGTGATAGGTTCCCTACTGGTCGGTGGCTTCATGGGTGCCGTCTCGGTCGAAGCTATCGGCTCAGCTGGTACCCTGGGCCTGGCAGCGGGCCTGCGTGCCCTCATCGCCATTGGATGGGTTTTCGTTCCGGATAGAGAGAAAAAGAGGCGATTTAAGCCTGGGTTTCATAGTTTGCACCTGCATCCCGAGCAGATGGCTGCTCTTGACAAGGAAACGATATGGTCTGCCAAAATCGTCTGATGGGCGGTGGTGTCCAGGCCCGGATGGGCTGCCCTGTACTTCGGTCGATATCATTTGCTGCTTGATAGTCAATAATGTATGTGTACCTGAACCGGATACTGGTGACTGTCGACGTTGCTCAGCAGCAATATAGACAAGGTGTAATAAGACAGTTCTACCATCGGATATGGTGTAATGGCTAACATTACCGCCTCTCACGCGGTAGCTCGGGGTTCGATTCCCCGTATCCGAAAGTTTATTTTATTGGACTTGTTTACGCTCATCGTATCGGTCTCGGTACGTCGTATGTGTATTGCTGGTTATGTGCCGGATACCTTTCACTATGGTGCTAATGTGCCTTTCGAAGGCGAAGGGCCAGGCGAAGAAACGACGGAGCCTCGGAAGAGCTGATCGGGAAGGCAACGATCCATGACGATTGTTCGATCGCGACGATGGTTGGTCAATGAATCGGCAGTGATGGCTTCCGAGTCTGTCTGCTTGGTGACAGCTGGACGCCGTTACTGCTCGAGTTGACGCGCTGGCCGCAACCGTCCCTCCTCCTCGTCGCAAAGTATCTGTACATTCGCTGTAAGACATGTCCGACCAGCTCCTCGACACGCCCGCAAAGCACCCCTTCTCTCTCGCGTCGCTGGCAGACTCGGCATGGAATACGGTGCGCGAAGCTGCATTCAAGACAGGCTGGAAGCCCGTCAGTAGGCTGGCCGAAGCAGCGGTCGTCGCGTATGTTTTTTTTTCGCGTTTGCACGAAAATATCTCACATGTATCTCGTTTCCTAGCCTGATGCAGAATATCACCAAGGGCCAGCTACGCGTCTTCACCTATGATCACATATACACTTTCCCCGCTCCCGGGTCAAAAGAGGAAGCAGAGAATGAAATGCCCGAACTTAAGGCAGAATTGCGCGTCGTTAACGACGTGTTCTGGGTCAGACTGTGTACCATGAGTGACTTGGGCTTCGCGGAGGCGTACATGTATGGTGATGTTGAATGCGATGATCTGGTGTCCGTATTTATGGTGAGTCCGTGCCGCTTCCATGGCCGTCAGAGCTCTCCAGCTCCTCCATGCGTGATGTTCGCCACTATATGCGCGCCGATCTTGCCCGCTTGTCCTTCAGGCCTGGTTATTTACTGTTGCATTCGCGTCGCTCTTCAGATGTTCATCTATAACCGTGAAAATCTCGCCTCCATGACCTCTAGAGCATCGTACCTCTTCAGCATCCCACAAAAGCTGACGTCTTACCGCTTCGTCAACACCATTGGTAATTCGCGATCGAATATCTCGGCACACTATGATATCAGCAATGAGATGTTCATGGGCATGTTCTCCGTCTCTTCTACATAGGCATTCAACTAATGGTCATATGCCTATGCGCTTCCCCAGGCTTCCTCTCTGAGGATATGACATATTCATGTGCAATATTTGACGACCTCGATGGTGACCTGAAGAATGGCACGACCGTCCGCAGCGAATGGAGTGGAGGCCAGGGGCTCACTCGCTTTGACCTGGACTCAAAGAATTCGAGTGCAGACGCCTCCGAGGCTAATTCCCACTCCTCAACGCCGACTTTATCCTCATCTCCGCTGTTAAAAGCCGTCGGCGATGTTCAGCCAGACCCTCTGCACGTTGCCCAACTACGGAAACTAAATCATATTATCCGGAAAGCCCACATTCTGCCGGGCCAAAACATTCTAGAGATTGGAAGTGGTTGGGGATCCATGGCTATCCTCATCGCTCGGACCATCCCAGGGACTACTGTTCATACATTGACTCTGTCGGTGCACCAGCGTGAACTGCTGCTCACCCGGTTGAAGGAGGCTGGCGTCGAAGATGGGCGAGTGCAAGTTCATTTAATGGACTACAGGGAGGTCAAGAAACGGGCCGACTGGAGAGGCGCGTTCGATAGAGTTATAAGCATCGAAATGGTGGAAGCAGTCGGGGGAGAATATTTGGAAGACTACTGGGGTGTGATCGACTGGGCGATGAAACCGAGGACAGGCGCCGGTGTGATACAGGGGATTACATTGCCCGAGTCCAGTGCGTATTGCTGCTTCCATCCACCATTCCATAAGTCGGCCTCTCTATCCTCTTTCTTTCATCCAGGCTGACCCTAGGGTTAGGGTTTGAGAAGTATCAAGCTGAGGTGGACTTTATTCGGAAATGGGTGCGTCTCACGTCCATACACGCTTTTTGATGATGATTGACGCTCAGTATAGAGTGAGAATATAACAGCACTCTCCTCGATTTCGTCGCTGACGATGGTCCCTAGTTTTCCCGGGAGGGCTCCTGCCGACTGTCTCCCTGCTCGTCGAGTCCATGAGGAAAGGATCTAACGGCAGACTTATAGTAGATTCGGTGAGAGCTGACTTACGTTATCCATATCGAAGTATTGCTCCGCTTGAGGATCATGAGGGCATATAGACGCAGAAGCCTGCGGCTTTTATTCGCTTCCATTATCAATTACGTGGAGATTCTAATCTTGCTCTTTGCAATGCAGGTTTCAAACATCGGGCCTCATTATGCGCGCACGCTGCGCGAATGGCGGCGCCGGTTCCTTGAAAGATTCGACGATGTCATTGTGCCCGCTTTGGTGAAGGAGTACCCCGCCGTCATGGGTGGCCAGAGAGGAAGGAGCGAAATAGAAGTGTTCAAGAGGAAATGGATATGTGAGTGTGATTTCACTCCTCTGATATCATGCTTTCAGACTCATCTATGCTTTCAGACTACTAGTAAGTACTCTGTGAACAGAGGCATAACGCAATGAGCTAATGGAACGATTTCCCAGTTGCTACTGTGAGGTTGGCTTCACGACAAGGACGTTAGGAGGCGAGTGCTGAAGCAGCTTTGCATATTATCGACCTTAACAGACCCCATTTTAGACCACATCATTACCTTCACGCGCGAAGGCAACGAAGAGTATGGCTGTCAGGTCTTTGACTGAAGGCCTCACTATGAACTTCTTGTCGATGTTCTCTCGTTGGGGATTTCCCCGGTGAAATCATGCGTAAGTACCATGATGAGTCGCATACCCAACAGTGGCTATAGCTAATACTAGTTTTACCTATTGATAGTACAGAGCAAGGTAGAGAGCAAGGTCACAGCATCCGAGCAGAAGAAAATGGACATGGGAGTAATAAGTTACATTTTAGAGTTCTGGGTCGTTGGGTCCATTATATCACCGACACATACTGCATCATCCAGGGGCCCCACGAAGGCGCTTGCCTAGCTGCTCAGTGAACGTGTATCCGAGTTCGCTCACGAGTTTCTGGCCCTCCAGCAGCTGATCTAACGACAAATCCGGGGCACTGTCAGACAGAAGTGTGACTGCTTGACGGAGAGTTTCTAGATAGTCCGCAGAGGATGGGGCTGGAGCCGTTAGGGACCTTCGCAGCGTGCGTGCTTGGGCATGCGAAGAGCTCGCGTGAGAGCTGCTCGCCGGCGCTGTTTGTGAGCGGACGGGACGCGGTAGATCCCCACCAAGGCTCACTGAGCTCGAATCGAGGACTATTGAAAGGGAGGGTTCGCCGACGTCAGATATCCTAGGCTGGTGAGAGGGCTTACCATCGATGCTATGCCTGTCGTTACTCTCAGTGCGGTCCCAGGCGGTAAGGATGTGGTCGTCTGAGATGTCAGTCGCCTGGGTGGGCGGTTCAGCCCATCCTGGAAGGCGGCGTGCATTAGCGGAATGCGAGAGCTTAACAGATGGCCAGACTAACCAGAGTTCTCTACCCTATCTGATGCCTCAGGTGCAGGCTGCACGTCCACTCCGCTGTCGTTCATTGAAACCAAAGATGAACTGGCGGTGGAATCTTCCTCGGCCCTCATACGCTTGAAGGGTCTTTCAACGAACGGAGAAGCGAGAGGTAAAGCGTAGTTCAGCTGATCTTCTGTAGTCGAAGCTCTCGTAGGAAATATCCCCGGTGACACCACATCAGGCTTCGCTATGGCGAAGTCTAAACGACTGCCAGTGGCAGGCGCAATTTTGATCCGTGCGCGAGTCCTATCATAGGACGAATACCCTCCACGACTCACTGACAATCCCAGAGCGTCCGAGAATCCAGAGTGCTTCTTGCCATCAAGAGCATCTGGTATAGGTTTACCCGTAACTGGACAGGCATCCAAGGGAGTGTCCATGGGAGTACGGCGTTTATTCTGATTCTGCCGCTGCCAGCTCACAAGAGGAGAAGATAGTGGTGGAGAAATCGGCCGTGGCACGCTTGATGGCACAGACGAGGCGTCTCTAGCAGCCTTAGACAGGAACGTGCCCGGATGCCGAGAACTGTTACCTCGGTTACCTACAGCAAAAAATGGGGGCGGACGCAGAGCAGCGCTCTCCTCAATCTGCTCTTCCGTCTTCCATCCGTGTGATAACGACGGCGAGTCGATGCCACCTCCTTGGCCGTCTTCGGCCGGCAGTCCTTGTCGCTTCGAACTTGTCACTGGGGTTTTCCGGTGAGGACGGGGTGTAGCCTTCAGCGGCGAGGTGTATAAAGACCCTACGTCTTGATCACTGGCATGTCGCAGAGAAGTCTGAGAAGTCTGCAATTGATTGCCGTAAAGAGCAGCAAGACAAACGCTCAGAACTGGAGGGAAATGTTCATCTTTTTCTATGCCGCGGTAATGCGATTCCCAAAATCTTTTGAATGTCGACGGCCCCAAGGCAAGGGGCCGAACACTGTAGAACGCAGATGCGAGAAATTCTGCCGTGCATTCGAGGATGCTTACACTGCGAGGAAGCTCGCCGAGCTTAGCCAGGGTCGTACTGTACAGCGACATAATCTGGCACAGTCGTAAGTCCCCAAGTTGATGATCAAGGACGTGGAGAGCTCACAGTATGATTGTACTCTTTCTCCGGGATAAGATTCTTCTCGTCTTGAATCCATCGCAGCAGGCCCGCCTTCATGATTGTCATAGCGTTGAGCACGTGGGAGGGAGGCAGAGAGTTCATGACTCTCTCGAGAATCTCCAGGGGCTCATAGAACAGAGAACACCCAGGCGAAGCTGAACCGTACATCTCGGCTAGCAGTTTGTCCAGAAGCAAAAATAGGCTCGACGGTATGTCGTCCGCGGTAGGAACATCCACGTGACGCAGCAAGACGCATATAGTTTGTCGTATAGACGCAAATCTGGGAAAGGTCAGGCGAACGGGACGAAGGTAGGAATTCACACATACGTTGTGACCTCTTCAGGCTCTATTGCACTGCATACGTCTTGCAGTATGCGAGACGGGTGTGAGGATGACCCTTTGCCCAGCGTGATGGCAAACTGAACCAGAGCCTCCCATAATACTATCTCATACGCTGTTAAGTCCCAATGTCTGGTATGGACGTGAGTAATGAGCAGGGATCACTGTAGCCTTGTATTACCTGAAGGGCTTGATTATCAGAGCCAGAGTGTCCTGGAGGTCACTTGCGATATCGGGCCATATTCTCGCTAATCTCATCCAGCGTTTCCTGTCTTGTGCTATGCGATCCGTATCAGCAGTGCCAGAATGAAGGCTCAGAAGCAAAGGCGGTGTGCCGCAATAGAGCAAGGCGTGACACAGGCGGCCATAAGGGTCTTTCGCGTCTCCTGCATCGGAAGGCATGTCGATGTTCAGAAGCGCAGTCAGAATAACATCCGCGGTTCCAGATAGCCATGGTGCAGAGAAAACATGAGTGACCACTACCCATAGTCGATACAGAAGTCGTAACGAGTCGCTCATTTTCGTCGGAATGGTAGCCGCAAGAGCCAGCAATCGCTCGAATAAGGCTGCGACCTGACTAGCATTCTCTGGTTCAGCTGTGAGGTGACTATGCCCTTGTGTGAGTTGCGCTTGAACAAGCAGTAAAGATTGCCAGATGAATTCGAGATCATTCTGGACGCCGTCGTTTAGCCTTGCTTCGGGATGAGAAGGAAGGCACTCACGCATACAGCGATGCCGGGAGCGTCTTTTATACAGGCCTCAGCCCCTCGGGTCCAGAGGGCAAATATAGGATCCCATTGCTCCATTATTTGCTCTTCTGAAAGAGACGGAAGAATATTCAGAGGGAGCTCGTTCATTTGACGGATGACCTTCTGAAGCTTGTTAGTGTCGTCCACCGGTAGTGTGGAACCAGTTAAGATATTACGATTGACGAGGTCAACGGCCGTCCACTGGCGTTTTGGGGTATCCTCTGAGACAGCAAACCCGATTGTTCCGACCAGGTGCTTGAGAATAGCCAAACCCTCAGGCAGGTGAGCGTGGACCATATCGGCGATAACGGCAAGTGCTTGCGAAATATTATCCGTAGAAAACTCTTCCCGTTTATTGCTTTCTGCGACATCGGGGACGGCACCAACAGTATATCTGCGTCGTTGGCACAACAAAACGGCGACAAGAGCAAGACCCAGTCCTTTACCCAGTTCTTGCTTTACGACGGCGAGAGCTCTCTCCCTAGTGTTATCTTCCGAGTCCTCTTGAGAACGTTCCGATCCATCAGCTGCTACTTCGGAGAACGCCCATGTACAGCATTTCCAGATCAACGGATGCAGTTCTCTTGTTACACGGCATTTGCTGGCCGTCAGCGTGGCTACACACTGCAAGACCATCTTGAGAGCGCATGGCTGCTTGTACAGATCGTGACCCAGAAGCACGACAAGTGAGGAAAGTACAGAAGCGCCCCACAACGGATCCTGCCGGGCCGCAGGACTATCACCGGTGTCAGTGTCGGAGAAGGCTGAGAAAATTAGGCCGGGGAGTGTAGTACTTGCAGCTCGGCCGCCAGACCACCCAGAGCGTTGCTTACGAGCTTTGGAGTAGGTCTGCCATTGCCTCGTAACGTACGTGATTACCGCATCGGATATACGCCGGGACAATCGCGATGGATATTCGTTTGGAATTTTCCGGAGGTCGAGGAGGCAAAGGGCATATCTACCCAACGCTATTCCAGCTTGCGATCTTATCACGAAAGACGCTGTAGATATTCGGGTGAGGACTTGCGGCAGCAATCTTGTGAGAGGTGACAGAAAAATACTGGGCCGGTGCCGCAGTAAATCAGCCGTAACCTTGAGTAATAATGGTCAGTGCATGAGCGTGAAGGATTACTGGAAGATGCAACCTTCAGTGCGTCGCATATTATGGACGAAGTATCGGCGTCCGCTACGTCGTCCGTTCGAAGCCTCAACTTCAGTACCTCGTATACCCGCTCGGCTTTGGCAGAGTATATGCTCGCAGGTAGCTCCATACTTTTCAGCGTCCACATGATCGCTTCGTACGTCTTATGTCCATTAATGCCATGGGCTTGCCTCTCGAATAAGGCATCCAATAAAATATCCAGTAACGTTCCAAGGTTGTGCGCTATGAAGCAGAGAAGTTATGCGTTTGAGATTCTTGTGTGAGAGGAGCGTGACACACCAGCAAATACTGATTGCAATACTGGCATTCTGAAAATGACCGATAGGAATCTTATCGCCGAGTGACAGCACGCTGTCGACTCCAATGCCCGTCTGACGACCTTGGGATCACGTTTCTCGTCCTCTGCGCCCCCTTGATGCTGGGGTGTTCCGCAATCATGCTTGGCACGGTTAATGTCGCGTCTGAGGCACCCGACGATGGTAAGCAATTCGTTCTTCAGTGGTTGGAGTACAGTTGTGGCTCGCTTGGGGTCTGTGACGATTGAAGGGTGGGCGCGTATGCGGCTCGACATAGCATCATAAGCATCACAGATATCATGTGGCGTCGGAGGTTTCTTAGTCTCGTGTCGGTCAGACTTCACCAGCGTCTCTATAGATGACCGGAAGAGTTCTTCGTCAGCGTCTTTGGGCTTCTGCGGGGTAGATGTCGGTGTGGGCAGAGCATGTTGTGGCGCCATTATCCTCGGGGTTCGACTAGGTTTCTTCAAGATCGACTTCTGTGGATGACAGGGCTGGCGGGACGGAGGCAAGGAACGACCAGGTAGGGGGCTAAGTAAACTCTCTGAGATGCCTTCAAGCCAGCTAATATGAGGCGATTGGTGGTCCAACGGACGGTTTTCCTTCTGGCTGTCGGTATAAGGGAGGGGTTTCATGACTGTGCGCAGCCAAAGAACATTCGTTACACAGCTATCGCTTTTGTTGTCGTGTGGCTAGAATACAGTGTGGGAAGTGAAGATCGGTCCCAAATATGTACAACGCTGCATTCGCAACAAGCCCCTATTCACGAATCCCAAGTATCAGTCATGAGCAGACAAGGGTGTCCCGCAGTTCAGAAGTCTCCCAGAACTTACCTGATGTCCTATGGCAAAGGATGAGAACAGGACTACGAAATAGGGTCAGGAAAGACGCCACGCAGGAACAGCGCCTTCCTCGACACACACATCCCGAATCGTTCAACTCAACCCGTGGGAATTGACGCGTCAATCACGGGATTCACTGTCACACTTCCGTCACGTCACGGAGCGTTAACTTCGAGTGAGCTGAGTGGGCGAAGGTATCTTCCTCTTACTTCTCTGCTGCTCGTAGCGCCTGGGTGCGCACTGGCTCTGGTAGCTGACTATTTGGCAAACTTGCTCTATTGAAACTACGCGTTGCTGCTGTGCAGCGAACTTCTACCGTCAGGTCTCAGACTGTCAGCCTCCGGCTTTGTTCCGTTCACCCTCGCCTCTGGGGAAGCTCCTCTGGACGTCAGTTACTGGTCTCAGACTGCTAGCCTTCTCTGGCGCCTATTTATTACCTTCCTGCGCTCGCACAGGCCCCAAGTCTTCTGCGGATCCTCCTGCGACTAAGATGATCTACCCTCGGACTGTCCTCTCCTCGCTTCTCTGTTGGGCTACCATCATTCGAGGCGGAGAGGCTTTGAGTGCCTGGAATGCCGATATGGCTATTGCTAATTCGCTGTTCTTACGGGAGGCTGACTTCAATCAAACTACCATTGAAGATTTCGGGAACACGACCGTCCGAGACGTCTATGACCCTAGGATTACCAGCCCCAAGTCCTCCACTGTCTGGGTGGTTGGGCACTCTGTGGAAGTGACGTGGTGAGCTTGGACCGTCTACTACCTGCTTCCGACATCGTCGCAAGGGAATGCCACAATTCGGTATACTGGGATGCTGAGATTCTGCCAGGGACACATCCGACAAGCCCAAGCACGTTACGAACCCCGAGGGCAAGGTCGTGCTCGGCTACGTTGAGGACGGCGATCCCAGCGAGCATCTTGACATGGGTATGCGCTTCTCCGTTACGACCTTGATGCGCTCTGACTTTCCGGACTCACCAGATCATCCCTTGGCTGACGGCTTCGACATCTCGGATGGCCATGTTAAGATCAAAGTGCCGAACGTCGAGCGTCGGAATGATTACATCGTCATATGTCAGTAGATTGCCATCTACTCATACCTCGGAACTTGCGCTCATGTCTTCTGTCTAGTATTCGGTGACTCCGGCA
This sequence comes from Gloeophyllum trabeum ATCC 11539, assembly GCF_000344685.1. Taxonomy (NCBI): domain Eukaryota; kingdom Fungi; phylum Basidiomycota; class Agaricomycetes; order Gloeophyllales; family Gloeophyllaceae; genus Gloeophyllum; species Gloeophyllum trabeum. Next base: position 520,676 of record NW_006920417.1, on the reverse strand, counting down.
ATAGGAGCCCAGCCTTCACTATTAACTAGTAGTGGTTCTGTAATAGCCCTTCCAGTTGTACCCAGCTCCATGTATTTCATGGATCTCCGTTGGTATTGCACATCGAAATATCTCCCGAGATACCGGAACGCCAGACTGTCCGAGCTGTCGCATCTATCAAGCCAAGGGTTTACAGTGTCGGCCGTTCCGTTGTCCAACATGAATGCTGGGGCGTTTATCCACCTACCGTTTCCTGTGGGTAATTGTGGCCACTGGTCCGATTCAGTTTGCCATGAACCGCGCGCTCGGAAAGCGGTTGCTCCGCGGGCAAACGCCGAACACACTTGATGTTCCAAATGCAGTTAAGCAACTTCCTTTTATGATCAGAGAAGCTTCATGTTCGCTTCTTTACGCTATGGTCGGGTGCTACGCGAAGTTCATCCCGTCGCTTGGCCCCTGAGCTCGGTGCGAGAACCCGCAAACCAGGATGCAAGCGAACAACAAACGAACGCCAGGTTGGGCTCCTGCAGTCCCCAGCAAGCTTGGGCAAGACGGAGGGGATATCCGCTTGGTCTGGTGATGATACCTCTGAAACAAAGCTCCAACGTGTGAGAGGTTTACTTCGACGGTTGCCATGTGCAACGGCCCGCGAGAACCCCAGATCATGTCGAACTGCGCCTGTGCACGAACTGATCATGCCGACTTTGCTCGGCAGGCTGGTTCACATTTCACAAACTTGGTATAAAATCCTCGTTCGATATTGCCGAACCGCATCTCTCTCCTCTCCTCCACCCATACCCGTCGTACCCCCTCCGTTCTTTACAACTTACCCTTCGCAAAGGCCGTACGACACCCTTCCCCTTACACCCAATACCCAAAGTATTATCGCAGCCAAGATGATGACCTCTTTCACCACCCTCTTGTCCGCTCTCCTCGTCGCCGCCTCTTCTGCGGTCGCTGCCCCGGCGTCCCCCCTCGAGCTGATCGTCTTCAGCCCCACCATCACCGGACCTACCGCTGGCGCAATCTGGACGTCGGGCTCCAGCCAGACCGTCACCTGGGACACTTCCAACATCCCCGCTGAGAAGGAGAACTCTACTGGTCTCTTGTTGCTGGGTCGCCTCCAGAACAACAGTGAGAACCTCGACATCGGTACGTTGATCCGCTGCTGCATTTATGACTTCGCTCCTGACATTGGCTCGTTTCATGAAGCCCACCCCCTTGCTGTTGACTTCCCCATCAAGGACGGCTCCGTCAACATCACCGTTCCCAACGAGCCTTTCGGCATGGACTACATCGTTGTTTGTATGTATCTCGCCTCACTTGTATTGTCAGTATGAACTCATTCGGGTTTCATCTAGTGTTCGGTGACTCTGGCAACAAGTCTCCAGAGTTCACGATCATCGGTGGCCAGTAAGCGCAAGGCATCCGGAGATGAGGAAGGACGTTTGCCTTACGTAGGAGCACGACGGACTCCATCTTGGACTCGTAATACTTGTCTCGCATTAGCACCAGTCGCAGTACTACGCTCTCGTTTTGCAATTCATGGATTCCTGGAATATCGTTCTGAATCTGAACTGGACTGAGTCTTCGCTGGAATGAGCCAATTAGGATGCAGAGAGGGGGTGACGTCACGCGTCTTAATTGACAATTGCCTCCCCTTTTGAGAGTGAGCATCATTGTACCTCATTGTACCTGGACTCCACTTGGCTGTCGATACATAACAGACCAACATGCGCGCTGTCCATTCTCCTCACAATCCGTCTTGTATTCTTTCCTTACCGCAACCATGTCTGCTCCTAGAATCGACATCGAGCCCGGTACTCCCGCTCGCGACTGGGCGAACGAAACTATTCTGCAAGAAGCGGCTGTAAACCCCGACCCTTACTCTACACCAAACCTCGAGATCCCCGGTGCATACCCACTGACGAAGGAGGATCATGATCCCGACGCGCAAGTCGATCCAAATCAGCTAGTGGATCGCGCGAAGCAATACCTCCCTGCCCAAGAGGACGTCGCTGAGACACTGCAGAATGCAGGACAGGTCGCTAGCTCCACTTTGCAGTCTGCAGCTGAGACCGCGAAGCAATACATACAAGCGGGGGCGGCCACGTACCTGCGTGAGTGACATTTATTTTATTCTATACAACCCGTATGGCTAAGCCTCACCACGTCCCCGTTAGCTGTCGGGAACTCTGGGGATGTCTCACTGCCCTCCACTGAAGTAAACGGCGCACGTCCATCCGAGCATGTGGACGGTGTCGGCGCACTGCCGGGGAGGATCGGCGAGGCAGGGGTGGCCAAGTTACCCGACGAGAGGGAGCCCCAGGAGAAGCAGAGCACGCTGGCCGGGGTGGCCGTGACGGCGGGAGAGAAGGCCGCCGCGGCGCAGAGGAGTGTCAGCTCTACTATCGCCGGCGTGCAGAGCACTGCTAGTCAGGTGATGGGGAACGCAACCAGCGCCGCCTCGGACAGCGCGCAAGAAACCGTTAACCAGATCAATGGCACGACATAGAGCAATGGTGAGTATTCAGTGCATTGTGCAAGAGTCTTAGACATAAGTTCAAAAGATAGTCAGACCGATGTGCGATAGGTCGTAGAAGGACAAGTAAAGCAGTATCTCCTCAATGTAAAATCACGATACCCTCCCTTACTGCCTGGCTACATTCGCCGATTGTATAGCATACTTGTGTTATGACCTTCAATAGCAAAGATTTTCATACGGTTGTCCGAACCCCAGCATAACATTTCCTTGGCCGGGTATACTTCGTACCTTACTGTTAGATGCGGTATGCTATGCTACGCTATGGCCCCCGCTAGTTGTGCATATTTGCGCGTCTGTGTGGTACCGCTGACGAGTGGCATGCATATCATTCCTTTTTCGATCTCGTTCTAGCTTGTGCCAATCGCAAAGACTTCGCGATATGGCCGTAGGAATCTACCATGAGCCAGAGGGGGACGAACACCCATCTGGATGATAATAAAACCTTCGTCAGTGGATTTTGACTTCGCTTGATACATTCTGACTTACATGATGTTCATAAACTGTACCAATGCAACGCGGGATCATGATTAGGCACCAGTCAAAGGTTGAGGCAGGAGCACTTACGATGAGATACACGTAGAAATACAGGGGGTTGGACGTGTCCAGGTTCGGGCTTCCTGTCAACCACTCAGGGCAGAACGTCATCCAGCCGCCATACAGCTCCGCCGTGCTCAGGACGACGATCCAGTAATGCCTCGCAGGATCATCCCTGACGACCTGGTAGATGATCCAGCAGCACAGCGGGCCCGCACCGAGGACGGTCAGGATTTCCAGGGAGACGACGGTCGGGTCGGAGAAGCCCCAGCGGAAGTCTGCGCGGGCGTATTCCTTCCCTGCGCTCCTCAGTCAGGGCGGGCTGTAAGACCGGGAATGGGGGCATGCTCACACATCTCAGCGAAGGGCCCGACGCTGGTATTGACCTGTCGCCCGAACGTCGAGAGGTACAGGAAGGACCCCTCGAACGAGAAATGGATTAAAGCATCAAACGCCTGTGCCCAATGCGTGTATATGAGTTGCGCTGAGTGGCAGCGATATAGTTGGCTCAAGACGTACCAGCCAGATGAACGTCGCCTTGTCCTGCCATCTCACCGACCTGGGGAGTAGAATCTTGGCCCCGAAATTCGCTATGAGCGCGATGGTAGCCACTCCGGCCAGAGAGCATGCTGAGGTCGCAGTGAAGAATTCCGGTTGCGCTTTCGTGTCTTCCAACATATGTCCAAGATGGCTAGGGGTTAGAATGTGGGGCGGGTGTCAAGAGGGGGCGTGTCCAAGGACCGTGAACTGTTTTTGATGACATCGTACGTGTTTTGAGTCTCTGGGCGAGATACAGCGAAGTGGTGGGAAGCGTTCCACGCTGAATGCGCGTATGTTTCATTTAGATTCAGGGTTTCTCTACCGGTATATGCAACTCATACTGCAGCCTACGTTGTAACAACCACCAATGCGTCTACAAGGTGAAAAGAAATGCCAAGCTGCGGCCGTGCAATGGAGCTAGCTACGGATGAACTCGAATTGGTTACTGCAGAACGGAGACCATCCGACCTTCGACGGAAATCGTTGTAATCTGCATAAGTACAAGACACGGCGATGGGTAGGGAGCCGACATGTCATGGAACGGGATCGTTGCACGCTTCGTTCCTTAGCCAATCTATGCTGACATCTTCCAGGTGATCGTCAAAGTCCCCGAACTTCTCGTGCAGACGAGACTCCCGAATCAGAGCCACTGCACGAGTGGGCGACTTCTCAGATACCAAACTGAATGTTGATCCGAGTGTGAATGGAGGAGGAGACGACGAGACTGGCCTCCATGAAGTTCCTGATGCCGCCACAAACGGCTGTATTATCGGATGCGTTCGTTAGACAGACTTCCACGCGAGCAAGAATGGGTAACACATAACGTACCATCAGAGCAGCAGATTCGGAGCCAACTTGTTGTCCATCGACCTGGTGGAAGAGCGGGAAAACATAAGGGGACCTGGACTGAGCGCAAAGCACGAGACTTACGACCAAGGCAATAGCCTCAGGGAACGCCTCACTAATCTTGCTCGCCATCCTCTCCCCAACAGGAGCAAGAGCCACCTCGCCGACGCGCTCGCTGGCCTGATAGTAGCCTACGACGTGCAGGCCCTTAGACTCCGCGTACCCGCTGGCCTTGCCACTTCAGTTGATTCGACAGTGCATTCTCAGGTTAACGGACATGTCCTCACAAGATCAAGGCCGATCTCCATCATGGGGCTGAGGCTCGTCCAGTTGTGCAGCAGGGGGACGGCATCGTCGATGGCGACTTGGTCTGACCCGACGCGTTTCCCCAGCAGGACGCCGTTCACCAGTTTGTGCGGGTACTTGGCGGAGTGGAGGATAATTTTGACGTAGGCTTGATGTGAGACGGTGTAGGATACCATTGCGCACCCGGGATTATGTGGAATCTGAAAGGAAGTTGAACTTGGGCGCGGACAAACGTCGGAGAAGCGTTTCTGCTTTCCTACAGCTACCGCGATGTGCTTCCGACGAAATGAGGAGGCCACAGTGCAAATGTCTGCTAGCTGGGGGAGATAGCGGGTTCTTATCTTACCATGACGCTCGTCAGAGGCACGTTCGTCCACTGCCCGAAACTTGGAGAACTGGATATCCTAGACGACCATCTGCTAGGTACGGGTTCATTCCTTTACTCTACGTGTACACCACCAACATACCATTCTAGGTGTCGACGATGCGGGATTTATCACATATATTGGTCCAGCTACTTCTACAGAAGCCATTCAAATGCTGGGAGACGGGGAAGATGTAACAATCATCCCAGAAGGCAGCTTTCTCCTCCCAACCTTCTGCGACCTGCACCTCCACGCACCCCAATTCCTCTACCAAGGCACCGGCCTCCACCTTCCGCTGATGCAGTGGCTCGACGAATACGCCTTCAAGGCCGAAGAGAAGCTTGACGCCGACCCGGGGCTCGCGAGGAAAGTGTACGAGCGGCTGGCGGCGAGGCTCGTCGAGGCAGGGACTGGCGCGGTGCTGCTCTTCGGCACTATCAGGGAAGAGACCAAGTACGCATATGGCCCCGTGAGTACGGTGTGAACGACGTTGAGTAATATTCGTGTCTCCAGCTTGATCCTGGCGGAGGTCATGCAAGCAGCGGGCATACGCGCCTTCGTGGGCAAACTATCCATGGACATATCCTCCCGTCCGTCCTATCGTGAAGCCTCCGCTCAAGCGAGCCTTGCATCCGCCGCGTCGTTCGTCCACGGATGTCGCAGTCAGACTGCCCACCTGCCGCCGCACGTGCGACTCGTGCAGCCGGTCATCACGCCCCGCTTCGTGCCGACGTGCTCGAACGAGCTGCTCGCGGCCCTTGGAGAGCTTGCGGAAACGGAGGGACTGGCGATTCAGAGCCATATGTCCGAGGCGCGGGATGAGATCGAGTGGGTTCAGCAGGAGAGGGGGATGGAGGATATGGACGTCTTCGAACAAGTCAGCATTCTCGCACCCCCCCCTTCTTGCACCATCTCACTGGGACTACAGAATAAGCTGCTCACCCCGCGTACCATCCAAGCGCACTGCACTTTCCTCTCCCCTGCGCAACTCACCCGCCTTTCCTCGCTGGGCAGCGCCGTTGCCCACTGCCCCCTCTCCAACGCATATTTCTCCGAGCGCCCTTTCCCATTACGCGAGGCCCTCCAGGCCGAGGTGACGGTAGGGCTAGGTACGGACGTCGCAGGTGGGTACTCCATCGACATTATGAGCGCGATGAGACAGGCGGTGGTGGTATCGAGGATGCGCGAGGGCGCACGGAAAGAGGCGGGTGGGACAGGGGACGGGGAGCAGGTGAGCGTGGATTGGAAGGAGACGCTGTATATGGCTACGAGGGGCGGGGCAAGGGCGTTGGGTCTCCAAGGGGGGCTGTTCGAAGTGGGCGCGCCCTTTGATGTGCAGCAGAGTTAGTTCTGTTCAGTATTATTCCGGTGCTTACTCTCGTATGTGTCTGACAACGTTGTCAGTTCAGATGCACGATCCTGCGACGGCCTCGGGCGTCGGCGCGCTCGACTTCTTCGGCGATGCTGGGCAGGATGGCACGACGGTTGATTTACGGGTGCTGGAGATGTGGTGGTGTCTGGGTGATGTGCGAAATCGAAAGGGGATGTGGGTGCAAGGCAGGAAGTTGAAAATGCCGATTTGACTTGAGGGCAGTATGAGCCGGATATATTCGTTGTATAGCATCTCGATATCTCTGTATCATAGTACATTCCGAACAGAGAAGAAACACATCAATAAACCCCACTGGTATACCACATGCTAGAGAATCCAGAAACAGAAGCCCGGTCAGTTCGACTCCAGATCCCGCGCAACAAGCTCTTCCCAGCTCGGCAAGCCAATAACACCAGGCAGGCCATCCCATGTCCGCTGCCTGAACGCCATCGCCTCCGCCTTGAACAGCTTCCTGCACGGCCTACATACCGTGTTATTCTCCTTGAGCTCCAAGACCGCTTGGACGATGAAATGCATGGGGCCGCTGCGGACCCGCCACGACTGGCTCAGCTTGCCGACGAGCTTGCGGAACCCGCGCACGCACGGCTCCGCGCCGTACTCGCACGCGGGCGCCGCGCCGCGCTGCGCGCAGAACGCGTGCACGAACTCGCTGATCGTGCTCAAGCGGTGCTGGAACATGAGCGTGTAGGGGCGGGTGTCGGGGAGGCTGAGCTCCGAGGAAGGCTTCGACGGGTGGGCGAGGTGGAGTTTGGGATGTGCGCCGGCGAGGATGTCGTGGAGCTCGTGGAGGGAGAGGAGGTAGAATGCGGAGGGGAGAACGATGAGCACGTTGGTTTCTCGAGCGAGGTTGATGACGTGGAGTGGGTGGATGTAGGGGTAGGTGATCTGGACGGTGGGAGTATCGGCGGTCGTGTCTGTATGACCGGGTGGATCGATTGAGACGGGAATAGAGGGCAATGACAGGGTTTTGTCGAGCATCTCGTCATGACCGCGAAGTGTGTGGGACCATATAGAAGTAAGCTGCTTGATAGCCTGGAGACGTAGGTGGGCAATGAAGTACTTGGTGGACAAGCGCAAAATGCCCGCCAGGTGGAAAAAGTCGTCTGCATTGCGATGCTGGAAGGTGCTAGTCTCGCAGGATAGAGTGAAGCAGCCGGCAATACCAGTGGCAGATGGCAGAGTGCGAGTTAGATCAGAAAGGAAGCGGATACGTACATATGTGCAGGGTGAGACTCACACCCCGTCATAGAGCGCCTTGATGAGATTAGAGAGTTCGAGCGGGGGGTCGTACATCCTGACAACCTGGCAGCCATCGAGGGTCTCCATTGCAGCCAGGTCAGCCGGCTGGGGCATTTGGAACATGGACTGGAAGATTTCAGAGTGACGAGAGAGAACGCCCCGGTGAACCTTGAATGCGACGCCGTCCGGGTCGGTCAAGAGCACGATGTTGCCATCGTCGAACCATGGGTCGCCTCGCTTGTCAATTGGGACCTCCATGCAAGTTATTATAGGCCGTAGGAGAGCACGTTCCAAGCCGACGTCGCGGGACCTAGCTGAGCATACTCGACGCCGGTGGTCGAGTGCAGAGTTGCTACCGTGACGACAGGCTGTGTGACTGCGAGTAACGGTGTAATTGCGCTGAGGTCAGCTAATGAGCGCAGGTTGACCAGCCTCCTCAACCCAAGTCCTCGACGATGTCCACAACACCGCGTTCCCGAACTCCCTCTCGCGTCGGCACACCCGTCCCAGGAGGCTCGCCCTCCCGCCTCGTCCTCGCGCCACCGCTGCGCCCGACCCACTCCCTCACCAACCTCCGCGTGTACTCCAAGTCCTCCAGCAGTGGCGCATCCTCCTCCTCCCACTCAACCTCCCCCTCGACCACCCCCATCGCCATCTCAGCGGTCAACACCCCTCCGCCCGGCAATGCGGAAGGGATTCTCGTAACAGAAGCAGAGGCTGAGCCTGACGTCGAGGAGAGCGAGGCGATAGGTATTGGCCGGGTCGCCAGCCCTGCCGGGGATGAGGACTCAAAGAAGAACCTACGCGACCATCTCAGGCAGACACTGAGCTATAGGCAGAGTACGGCGGGTAAGTCTCCCCCGTTGACATGAAGGTGCGCCAGCAGGTGCGAAGGTGTCTGAAGTGTGTACTTCGACCACATAGATATGGCGTCGAGGCCGCCGAAGAAGAAGAGCAAGACGCTCAACCTGAATGAACTGCCGCACGAGCTCGGTATGCTTGCTTTCTCAGAAGCTTCTATCTTTTTTTGAAGGACGCGGCCTATAGTCGACAGCTTTACTCCCCGCCAGTACTTCGTGCTCACCGAGGCCGGTAAACCCGTATTCACAAGGTCGAGTCTCCGTTACCCTCTGCTGATACGTTAGCTGAGTCCACTTCAGCCGGCCAGATTCAACCGACTCGGACGACTCCGCCTCCGCCTATGCCCTCATGCAAGCCCTCATATCCATCTTCCTCGACGACAACAACGACAAGCTGCGCTGCATCAACGCCGGCGCGACCCGCATCACCTTCCTCCTGCGGCCTCCGCTGTACTACGTCTGTATCTCAGACTGGGGCGAGCCAGAGGGCGTGGTAAGTTGCCAGTTACACAGGTGCTCGAGCTTGATGGGTCCCTGACACGACCTGGAAGAACAGACGCGAAATCATCTCGAATACCTCCACCTGCAGATCCTCAGCGTCGTCACCGCGAGCCATCTGCGCAAGATGTTCGAGCGCAGGCGGAATTCTGACCTCGGGCGGTTGCTCGGAGGTACATGCCCTCGTTTGACTACGTCCTGAAATTGAGTCTAACGGCGGGTTCAGGGGCTGAGAATATCCTGAACTCTCTGCTGCATAGGCTAGAGTGGGATCTGGCGTTGTCGACATCATCGCTGCATTGTCTCAAACTAGATACCGGGTTACGGGCCAGGCTTGCCGATGCGCTGGTGCCCTCATCCAAGGCTAAGGTGTGAACCGTCCACACCGCTCAACACCCGGGTCGACTTACTGAGATCCACATTTGTGGATTTATAGGACGTGCTATACGTCATTCTAGTCGCCAACGGCCAGGTCGTGACCCTCGTCAGACCGAAGAAGCACTCGATCCACCCAGCAGGTTCTCCAATTCCCGCTGCTATATCATGATGGCTATGTTTACTCACCCTCCGCAGATCTGCACATCCTCGTCAACACCATCTACGCACCTTCCATCCTCACCTCCCCTGCCGCTGTTTCCTGGCTGCCTATATGCCTCCCAAAGTTCAACCCGAACGGGTTCGTGAACGCCTACGTCAACTTCCTGGTGCGCGGACGCGGGGATGAAGACGAGCCAGGGCAGAATACGGCCTCGAGCGCGGAAGAGGCGTCTTCTCCTACTGCGCGCGAGGGCCCAGCGCCCGCGCAGAGTGCACCAGGTAAGGAAGAAGAGAGCGGGGGCAGGGGCAAGGACATAGACATCGGGCTCGTCTGCATCAGCGGCGGGCCGGACTTCGAGACCGTCCGGACGTGGTGCGATTCCGTGATCAAGGTAAGCTTCCTCCATCTTCGCTATCCCTATCGCAGTGCTCAATCTATCCTTCCCGGACGCAGAAAATGGGGAGCGACGGCGCGCTGGACGCGCTGATCACGGCTGTGCGCACGGGCGCAACGGTGTACTCCGTGTCCGAGCTGGGCATACCCGGCCTGCGCCACTTCGTGTACAAGTCGCGGTCGCATGTGCAGATCACGGCGCCGGTGTTCGAGGACCCGTATGATGTCAAGCGAGAACAGCAGAGGTGCGTGCATGCCTCTCACTACTCTCTTCTGCCGTGCTTGACGGCGGCGGCGGCGGCGGGTAGGTTGATCACGCTGTACCAAACCCTCCACGACGCGATTCACGCCCGGTCGGGCCAGGCGGGAAGTCTGAAGCTGCAGTATATCAAGACGCAGAAGGAGAGCGTGATGGGCTGGGTGCGCGACCTGGTTCTACTCGCACGGTTTCACGCTTAACAAAAATTTGCCTCAGATAACGCAGCCGTTCGAGCTGTACGTCGCTCTATCTTCGAGGCTGCCCAAGAGCGCCGTTGTCGGCGCGGCGAACGCGGTGGCTAGATGGGTCAAGAAGGAGGAGGGCAGGTTGTTCTTGACTAACGCTCCTGTGTTCTAAGGTCTATATACTACGCTCGGCAGATAGGCCAATCACTATCTGACACACTGGATAATCCGCGTGTGATGTCTGTCACGAAGCTGCGTTGCTTATGGTGGGTGCTGAACGTCATTAGCGGTAAGATTATATCGCGTCGCTGTACATAACTTTTCTCGCTGTCTAGTGAGCAATGGAGCTGGGCCCAGTGCAACCTGTGGGGAGAATGAGGCAGTATGTCTATCCGTTTCCACAACTTGCGGGAGGGAGGGGGGTACGAGGCTCGGGCAGCACCTAGGCCCTCACCGATCCCTCCTTGACCGAATCCTCTTGCCGAACTGGACCGAGGGACCACGCCTGCAGACATAGTTGAGCACATACCCAGATGGCACAGCAACACGTAAAGAAATGCAGGGGTGCCGTCGAATAGTTGTCTACTGGCATATGACTGTGGAACTCACCCGCGTATCTTCTTCTTTGGCTTGGGTTCGTGTGCGAAGTCCTTGATCGCCCAGCCCAGTCGGTATTTCTCCATCGACCATAGGATATACCTGGATGGAAGAGAGAACAGTTAGTACCCCGAGGGAAGGAGACAGGCCAGAAGATGGAGTGCAAAGGGTATTGTGAAGTCTGATGACTGGGCATGTGCAGGAAGCTGCACCCAGCTTTCAAGGACAGGCCGTCATAGATGTGCGTAGGAGAGTAAGAGCAACCACAGCTCGGACCTATACAACCGAGGAAAGCCCACGGAGGATATACCTCCACGAGGATTAAGCAGTGCTCCTCTGCGAGGACGACCAATAACGCGTGAACTTCCGCCTGAAGCTTAAGCTCACTTTCCAGCCCATGCACTCAGAACGAGACAGTTTGCGCAGGTAACATCCCGTTAAGGTGGCAGTCGAATGGTTACTCACCGACGGTCCTTCACTGGTACCCCAGCCTTCTTCATCTCCAAACCCCCCAGCTTCCAAAAGTTACTCCATTCTGAAAGCGACTCGGATAGCGACGATAGTTTACTATCCGAAGAACGTCCAATAGCTTTCAGGAAGGCCTCCGGGCTTTCGATCCCTACTTCACTTGCAGCAGTCAGAACGGTCCAGCCCATTCTAATCCGACGTTTGCTCACCTCTCTTGGGTGGTATTGGCCTGGTGACGGCACTGCTGCTCAATGACCTAGCCAGAGGTCGCAAAAGTTTTTCGTATGCCCGGACACTGAACATAGAAAGAAGAATGTAACGATGCAAGTCCATGCCGCGGGTCAACGTTCGGTGGGGTATCCCGACATGACGTGAAAGAAAAACAGAAATTGCTACGATTGTGATTCGGATACGGGGAATCGAACCCCGAGCTACCGCGTGAGAGGCGGTAATGTTAGCCATTACACCATATCCGATACCATGCAAGTCTTATTATATTATCTATAAAGAATAACTATGGTCCCGCCACGTCACAACCTGCTCTGTTCTTTTATATTGACGCTATACATCGCGCATGGCAACCTCCTCGAGCATGGGTCATCTGTCTATTGCAAGGACCCGAGTTGCAATGAAGTTGACGAATATACCCTTCGATTCTACTGCGATAGGCGGCGAGCATCCTGCAGGGGAGGCCGCGCTTTAGCCAACGCTTTGGCCCATACGTCAGTCGAGCTGTGGTATCACCAGCGCTTTGGCCGACAACCCTTACGCTTTGTCCTTCATGAGCAATGCCTGATACCCAAGCTATACCATATGTGGATGGAGCATATGATCGATATTCTTTGTTCCTGCCCTGGTGCTGCCCCGACGAACGACGACAAGGCGTCGAATGCACGACGAATTTGTCTAGAAGGGCGGTGTGGGACTTACGCCCCGTCCTATTATCACATTGTGATAATAGGACGGGGTTATGTTCCCACCATCCTGCCTTTCTGGGCAATTTCTGAACAAAAGCGGTAAGACATCGTAACCGGTGCTTGGAACGCTTGGACCGAATCTTTGACCTTGAGGACCCCCTCCCCGCCTATAAAGCCATGGCCACTCCGCCATCGTTTCTATCAACATCACCCGCCCTCTTCAGAACACACCCGCCGCTCCGAACGACCACCCTTACCCAATGGCTGCCATCTCTCGCAAAGCCTCTTTCTCCAATGATATGGACAACCTTTCCGACTGCTGGTACATGGCTCCAGAAGACGCGGCAAGCACCAGACTAGTGTCGTACAACTACGACTATGGTGCCCCTGAGGCTTATTTCTCAGACGCAGAGTCAGACGGCCAGTCTTCGTCTCAGTCAGAGGTTGACCCATATGAAAGGTCGATATACGCCCACGCTCTGTAAGTGGTTTCCTTGTATGATCCCTTACAATTCATCTAATCGGGCGATTGATTATTTCATTAGTACCTCCGTCGACACCCCATATCAGCCCCCAGCCGTGAACACCACATCTCTTGCCTACGTCGAAACCCAGTCCAGCTGCGTTGCGGATACCTCGACCTCCTCGCTGGTCAATACGGGTTTTCTGGCACCAGAACTCGCCCCTGCCAGCGCCCATGAAGGTCGTCGCAGTACTCGCGCTCTTGTAAGCTACCGGGAGGACGAGTCCGACGCAGAAAGCGACGGGAATGGCACCGAGGACGAATATCGCCCCTCGCCTCCGCCCAAGCCCGCCAAACGCCGAGGAGGGTTCAGCGCGAAGCAGACTAGGGCTGGGGTACGAAGAGCGCCATATCCTCCCTCATCAAATACATCCGCTGCTTCATCGCCTTCACCCTCGTCGCCATCTGGATCGTTCAACCCCAGAGGATTTACTCACAGGAATCACGAGGACACCTCTCCTCGGTCTGATATTCCTGACATCCTAACTGATGAATCTGGTGCTCTAATATGCCCAGTAGAGGGTTGTGACCACGTCCTACGCCCCAACCCGACCGATCCGAAGCGCAAGCCGCGACTCCCGGACATGAGAAGACACGTTGCTACTCATTATCCCCGTCTTAGCGAAGGGAAGTGGGTGTGCCGTGGCTATCCACTAGAAATAGCAGACCGCCTCCGTGTGCCAAAGCGTCTCATAATCAATGTTGACGGGGTACCTTATCGGGGAGGCTGCGGCCGCGGCTTCAGCAGGAAGGATGCCTTGAAAAGGCATCTTGATAAAGTAGGGGCCCAGTGCCGCGGGGACCACACCATGCGATGCTAGGTAAGTTTACGTTCGGTGCGCCTTGATAGCTCTCGCGATACGAGCTTACACGAGCTGTCAACAGGAAGCGCTTTGATCTGCCAACATCCCTCTCACTTCTCAAGACCGATATCATGATGTCTCCCTCAACGAAGGACTATGTGTTACCATCTGCGTCAGGCTTCAATCTACAACTGTTTACTGTCTGTGTTTTCATTTTCTCCTACCCTCCCCGTCCTCTGTTTGATAACATCTGATTGGTGGCTCCGGACAAATACGATGTTTTCTGTATTATCGAAGTACTGTGTATTCTGCTTATTTGCTCCCCATCTTGTGTACATAGTCGATTTATCGTATTCCTTGTTTCCGCCACGGTCTCCTTCGTTGCTGGACCTCGTATGGTCTTCCACGCTATGTTCATAACAGCTGCCCACATCATTCGGTCGCAGTGAACAATGTCGCTATGCAACGCACCCGAATAAGGCCAGCGCACTTTGGTCATAGAGACATCCGGAACAGGTTCCACCTGAGGGCGCGATACCTGTTCCGGATGTAGGGACAACCACTGTGGCGAAGGCAAACAGTTATATCTAGTATATTCGTAACCGCACGATATGTACGAGTACGGTCGCTAATTACTTACACGATGCATACAACCTCGCCAGAACCTGCGATATCCTGGTAAGAACATTCTACCTGACAGGGCGTGCTTTTTCCTGTTAATTAGGGTACCCTAAGCTCTAGATCCGAGGAATTTCCCGATGTTTCAGGTTGCAGTAAAGCGAAAGTGCATGGGTCACCATTCATGCAGCTTCATCATGCAGAAGGACGTACTCCCTCAGGGAGTCACCGAATTTGATGACTGTTTCGGAAAAGTGAATTAATTTTCGATTGTGACGCATCTCAGCGGCGTTACACGCCCGCCAGATGCTACAAGGGAGAAAGCACAGGCACGAACTCACCATCGCCAGCCTGCAGTTCGAAGTACCTCGAAGTGGGGATCTGTTCATCGTTAACAGAAGTACCATTCGTGGATTCCAAGTCAATGACGAAAGGCCTACACGTCAATAATATTAGAAGGGCAGCAATCATTTAGCGGAGCATTCCCGACGAAGCAGCTCACTTGATGACCTGTTTAGCCTCGCCGAACTCATTCTTTTCCATTACTTGTCGGTCTGCGCGCAAAGACGGCTTGTCAGCAATATAACGATTACGAAGATGAGCAGATTACGGCGACATTTGAGACGTACGTTGAATCACGGCATGCTGTTTCGAGCATGATGGGTGTTCGACCGGTATATCAGCGACAGTCCGATCTCTTCCAATCAGATACGCGCTCTGGCGATGTATATGGAGCAAATCTTTGCAAAGAGCAACCATGAGTTCTCCTGCAAGCCTTCGAGGGCGGCCTGCGTACCGACTTGTTCCTTTCCCTTGAAGACGTAGAGCCGCCACCCTAGGTGAGGCTTCCTAGCTTCAGGCGGTTCATGGTACTTGAGTACCGTCTTCGACCCATCGCCATGTTCCACTGTCTTGGTGGCGGCAGCGAGTAATCCAGAAGGGTTGAAATTTGGTTTCGCTTTGTCCTTCTCTTTGTCAGCTACTGACTCTGACCGAGAGCGTGACTCAGAACGCGAAGGCCGCGGAACTGACGAACGCGAGCGAGGCGACGCCGAACGACGAGGGGATTCCTGCCGCTTTCTATCGCGACCCCCTTCTTCCGTGTTACGGTGTCGGCTATGCCTATCTTCTCCCTCGTACCTATTTTGTCTCTCACCACGCCTTTGTCTGCGCTCATCGCGTCCTTGTCCTTCTCGATAGTCCCGATGCTCGTCCCTGGTCTTGTAGTCTCTGCGTTCATAACCTCGATCGGGTTCCCGTCCGGCATCGCAATAGGTTGGACTGCGCCGTCGTCTTGTCTGGCCTCGGGGAAGGTCATCCTGTCGGTCGCTGCGCCGATTGTCTCGGCTTGGACCTGAATATGACATGGTGGTAGTGACAGTGGTCGAGTAGTCGGAAGGGTCCTAGCTATGGTTTGATGTCGGTATAGCCGCTGCATATATAATCCAGCTTGCCCACCACATCTGCAATCGGATATGGTGTAATGGCTAACATTACCGCCTCTCACGCGGTAGCTCGGGGTTCGATTCCCCGTATCCGAAAAGCGTGTAATTTTGTCCAGTCGACAGTGTCCCGCACTTGCGATATCAGTTTTAGATCCAATTTACAACACCATCTGTTGCATTTCAACCATTCATTGGACCAGAAGTGAATAATTTGAACTGTTCCCTGGTTAAGTCATCTTTCTCTGATTGCATGTACCCCAAATTTGGTGTGGATAGTTCACATACTATTTTACACCCTCTGCAAATTTCTAAGATTTCTCCAGTGGGCATAGAGATTGTACGGCATAAGGGGACAGGAACTGGTCCAATGATAATACTATCATTGAGGGTTTCTGCAAAATTTGCAGAACCCCCTCACCCCCTTATATCTTGTTCCACACTCAACTGGAAAATGTTGGGTAAGCTCAGGCAGGTATATATGCTAGAATATTCCCTCTGCCAAGTCAGAACGAGAATATTTGTTGAAGAGAGGGAGAGGAAACGGGTTGTGTCGGCCATGGGAAAGAAACAGTATCTGCTAGATCTCTCGTGATGCTCTCAACAGACTGCAGCAGGATGACTCGGGGTATCATGAATATGCCTTCTACAGTACAATACACCAACCTGATAGAGGCAACTTTGCACATCTCCTGGGCCCATATCATGACAAAAGTGTGACATCACTCACAGTGAGATCCCACTGTGACCGCATTCCGATTCCTCTAGAAATTGGTTTACTGTTCAGTAGTTGGATAGGGCTCTGGTGATGGAGAAAAGAGAGTGCTTAACAGTGGTTATACCACTTATATTCCAAATTACAGTGCTTTTCATATGAAGCCCAAAAACGTTGATAAGCCTCAAGATCATCTGACCCCCGAAAACGAGGACTTAGCACGTCGTACAAGCCCCCCCGGAGCTTATTCGACATAGCGCTCACACACCTCTAGGCTTCTATGGGCTCTAAAAGAATTTTTCTGTTTAGCTCCGGACTTCCTAACATCCTTGAGGCGTACACGGATCCATTCCACGATTTATCTCCGCGAACAGGAGCTCCGGAGCGACTTAACCAATGCGACTTCTAGATGCCTTAGCTCCGGGGCCCGCGGACGCTTCTGTCGTCCTCATGCCCAACCTCCAACACTCACTCCCTCTCGTTTCCATCAAACTACCGAAGGTGCGGACGCATATGAGTCACCATGAGGCCAGCATCTGTCAGCAAGCGGCCGGAGGTAATTAGCACGTGATCGGCACATCACGCGGAGTGATGGGACCTCTTAGGGCAGGTGGCGGAGCGTCGAGGCGACCTCTAGGGGGTGGGACGAGCAAGTGGGAGTGCAAGAGAGTCGTATGGTGTATGGTATAACGGCGGCAAGTGCTGAGCAATCCTGTGGGTAGCGGTGTTTATTTGTTATTTATCTCCGGACGGTCGCAAAGCCATTTCTGTAGTATAAATTGTACAAAGTAGCGTACAGAAAAACAAGTTTCGACTTCACCATCTCAGAGAATTAGCGTTACGATCTCAGCGACCCGAGAAGTTCGAAAGCACCGAACTTAGCGAATTATAACCGACCCTAGCTTTGCCAATAGGCCTGACTCGTCGAGTGAATTATCTCCGCCATCGATTCAATTAGCTCTGGTGAGCCTCACATAGCGAAATAAAATTAAACAAGTCTTTCTAGCGTTTCTTACTTCCGTGGGCCCGAACCTACACTCGGTTCCGTGGTTTGCGACTTTGTTTGCGACTTTCTGGAGATAAATACTCCGGAGCGTCCCTTAGTGTTTGTTTCAGGCGTCAAGGCTTTTGTTTTATTTTTCTAGGTCTTCCTACGGACTACCCTACGGCGTCTTACTCCTCCTTCCCCCTCAAACTATTAAAATACCCCTCAGTTGTCTCGGACCGCCTTCACCCATATCACGGGGTTTAGGTTTATTCCTTTTGGTCCTTGGCAATTGTTGTGTGTCTGTGCATATCAACGTGTTTCACAAAATATTGTTTGGCTGGACCAAATAAACCTATATGGGGTATTTCCATCACCGACTCATGGCAGGCTGCTTTGCTTTTACTTTGTGCCTGACCACGGTTGTGACTTCTTTCAGAGCTTTTTTGGGATAAACAAAGCTCATATATGCTACAATGTTGTTGGTTACATATGTTATGAGTTTTCCATGTGTTATGATTCCTGTAGGGTATGCCTGGCACACCCAACTTGCTGTCGTCGAGTGCCCTATATAGGTTGGTGTTGGCAGAACAAACAGAGACAAACAACATTTTGCAAGACATGCTTTCCAGCTTCATATGCAAAGCGCTGTACTTGAAATGTAATAGGATAACTGGAAGGTTGACTGACCCAAATCTTACCACCACCATAAAATAGGGGCTATTACTTCTTACATGTATGCTGATACTTGCCATTTGTGTAATAGGGACTAACTCCAAATATGTCAGCAATCAGCAAAACAACAGAGAGTTTTCAGAATTCTTTGCTCAGGCAGCTGAGCCTGGAAAGGTAATTATACCCCACTCGGGGCGGCAGTGCACCACCACTCACCACTGTTGTTGATCACAACACAGCATTAGCAGGGCAAAACTGGTGATACCCTACTCCAATAAGTAAGCAGCTCCGCAGCTGATGAGCATGGAAAATCCCAAACTTCTCTATTGTTTCACCAATGCTGGTAGGGTGGCTCTGCACATCACGATCCTTTAGAGACTGTCAGGCATCCCCCAGCTTAGGCTACCTGTGGAGTTGCGCCAATGGCAACATCACCTAGACAGCCCAGACCCCAAGCCTAATAAGGCTAACTCATCTGACCTCCGGTCAAGCCTAACAAGGCTCAGCAATGCCTGTTGATTGACACCAGCGGTCGTACCGGGGGTCGGGGCTGTCTTAGTACAACTACTATAGTATGTATTAGTGTTATAATATGGAGCATTGCTCGTAGCCACCGTCCTCGTCGTCGGGCGTCGTCGGCGCTTGCCGGTCTGCCTAATCGGGCAACCGAGCGCCTCCCGCCCGCCCTCCCCGACGTCGTCAGTAACAGCGCGGTACAGCACCACTGCGGTGGGACAAAAATGCGCTGTATAATATCTCGTGTAGCATAAGTATGGTGCTATTGAGCACCGTGGGAGCGGTGCGGAATGACGCGGCGGTCGTCGCCCGCCATTCTCCCCGCCGTCAGTGGCGGCAGCGGGGCAGCCTGTAGTAAACGGGCTCTAATAAATTCGCTAAAATCATGAATAAATTGTAGTGTATTCTGAAATAGTATACATAGCTTATATACAGAGTATAAGACGCGTACCATGGGATAGGGATCGAATATACCAATGTGGCAAGTTGGGCATATAACAGAATAAAATATAAAAGGCAAAAAAAAGCACCTGCCTGGATACACCAGCGGTATACCATTCAAAACTTCAGACTCCATATATAGAGCATGCTAGACCGTCAATTCAGTGTCCAGGATGAATGGAAACAGGCACTCACTGGTCAGACCACACATGGAGGAGACAACTCCATGGAGCGGTCCAAACGGCCTCAGACGGAATCTATTCAGCACAGGCAGTGGGTATGAAGTGAAGGTACCCATAATTCCTCTATGCAGGGTAACAGGAAGGTTCAAAACAAGAATACCCTATAATGGTATTAACTGCATTACTTGCCTCAGTGCAGGAAATCGGAATATATAAATTGTTATAGGCTCACCAAGCATCAATCCTTCCAGAATGACGTGTCTTCTTTGGCAGATGGAGGCTCTATCGGAGCAGCATAGTGCTGGCTTCCACTAGCACACTATTTTGGAATATCAGCACCTGGTGCACGGAAAACGCACGCATACATCGCGCAATAGTTATAAATACATATAATATATACCCAGAAATCATCTAACGCTCAATGACGAGGCCAGTATATGCACAAACTGGCATAAAGCTGAGAAACATACCGGATGTGGCTAACATCTTATAACGGCTCCCATCCCACCCTTTTTTCGCAGATTTTCGCCGTAACTTGAATTCAAGTACTTCTGCATCTCAGGAGGCCAGTAGAAGATAATATGAGAGGGTATCAGTAGCCCGAGAGGTCGGAGAGACCGAGGAGAGCAGAATCAAGCAGATGTCACAGCATGTGTCACGGCATGAAGGACATCCGAATTCATTCGGACGGAATGCGCTTGCTGCCTGCGGTGGCTGAAGACCAGATAGCGCACATTTCGAGACTCTTTGCTTTCGTCTTCCTCTGTCACCCCAGAATTTAGCTCTCTCTTGTTCTGTGCCTTTATGTGCACTCTATGACGCCTCAATAGAGTCCTGCTGTTTCTTCAAACCTAGGTTATCTTACAAATACTGCATTTCAGGAGCAAGTTAATTTCTATTTGTCTCCTTTGTTCTCAATTCCAGTGGGAGTACTGTATATAGCTTCTGCAGGTAACATACTATTTACTGCATTGTTTGGCACCCTTCCTAACTTCCCCACTATCCGCGATCCTCCGGTACGTCTTGCTCAGCATTGTGCTACTCACGCGGCTTCTTAGGCTTGTCCCGTCTTTCGGAAGATGGGTATGCTACGCCCGGAGTCTGATAATGCTAAGGTAAGCCCTTCCCAATAGGGGGCATCAGCTGAATTAGCTCTCAGCAGCCCAAAAGACCTGCTGACAACCAGGTATCCCACCTCTACCACACCCTCATATACACCAGGGATGTGGAGATATCCTCACAGGTGTGTGTTATCACTCAAAAATATAGTGATTCTGCTGATTCTGTTCCTTTCGAGGTTGCATGGACCGCTCCCTCGACCAGTCCCATCCGTACCTGGTAAGTGTGTGTTCCCCTTTGTCCTGCACCCTTCGCTGATGGTCTGATGGTCTGTTTATGTAGAATACATATATTCTAACGGTATTCTACTGGTTGATCCAGGTAGGTGCGTGTATTCCGATGCTCACATTATATTCTGTCACATGCCCAACTATTTCAGAATACACTACAATTTATTCATGATTTTAGCGAATTTATTAGAGCCCGTTTACTACAGGCTGCCCCGCTGCCGCCACTGACGGCGGGGAGAATGGCGGGCGACGACCGCCGCGTCATTCCGCACCGCTCCCACGGTGCTCAATAGCACCATACTTATGCTACACGAGATATTATACAGCGCATTTTTGTCCCACCGCAGTGGTGCTGTACCGCGCTGTTACTGACGACGTCGGGGAGGGCGGGCGGGAGGCGCTCGGTTGCCCGATTAGGCAGACCGGCAAGCGCCGACGACGCCCGACGACGAGGACGGTGGCTACGAGCAATGCTCCATATTATAACACTAATACATACTATAGTAGTTGTACTAAGACAGCCCCGACCCCCGGTACGACCGCTGGTGTCAATCAACAGGCATTGCTGAGCCTTGTTAGGCTTGACCGGAGGTCAGATGAGTTGGCCTTATTAGGCTCAGGGTCTGGGCTGTCTAGGTGGGCAACATCCTGTTGCCTACGGTACAAGCTATGACAGTGTTGAAAACATGCTGTATACACTACACTGACTCTACAGTAACACTAGTCAAGGGTGGCAGAACACCACCCGAGGGCAGCAAAGAAGGTATTTATTATCTATTTCAGATATATGTAACTGTAAAGCTTGACACCAAGTATCAGGCCCTCTGAAAATGCCCATAGTGGTCTGATACCGGTTTCGGTAAAAATCACCCTCAAATGGGTGCCAGGTCTGATACAGTTTTGGTAAAGGACCTGCCGGTGGGATCAATCTTGGATACCAATTTTTGGGTAAAAACAGGCATCCAGAGCAAAGGTCGGATACTATTTGGGTACCAATTATAGCCACAACAGTGCCACAACTTGCCACAATGATCAGGTGGCGAGATTCTTGGATTCCGTATACACCAGTGCACCTCGTAGAGGCTCATAAAGCCCATACATAACTGAACCTAGTATCACCTCACGCATCGAAATTTGTTTTGTGAATAAATATCCTCAAGCCCACAGGTTGGATACCAATGTTTCAGTAAAAATCACATCTAAGGCGAGAGGTCGGTGATATGCACTGACACACAACAGACACCAAAGACCAAGGGGAAATAACCTTACACACCCAGCGGTATGGGTGGAGGCAGTCTGAGATGACTGAAGGGTATAAAGTAGTTCAAGGGAGAAAGGCAGTCCATGTGTAATAATAATGTGATGTTTCTGGAAAACACTCCTGTGCTCCTTTACAATGTTTAGGGACAATTGTCAAGGCCTAATGTAATGGGATTTCAGGCGGCAGGCAGCATGCCGTGAGCCGGGCTGAGCTTGAATGGCCTGCCCCAACATCCCGGTGATAAGCCTCAGGATTGTCTGACCCCCGAAAACGCAGACTCAGCGCATCGTACAAGCCCTCCGGAGCTTATTCGACACAGCGCTCACACGCCTCTAGGTTTCTATGGGCTCTAAAGACTTGCTCTGTTTTAGCTCCGGACTTCCTAGCATCCTCGAGGCGTACACGGACCTATTCAGTGATTTATCTCAGCGAACAGGAGCTCCGGAGTGACTTAACCAATGCGACTTCTAGATGAATTAGCTCCGGGGCCGCGGGCACTTCTATCGAGGGGCGTTGTCCTCATGCCCACCCTCCAGCACAATCCCTCTCTCGTTTCCATCAAACTACCGAAGGTGCGGACGTATACGAGTCACCATGAGGTCAGCATCAGTCAGCGAGCGGCCGGAGGTAATTAGCATGTGACCGGCACATTGCGCGGAGTGATGGGACCTCTTAGGGCAGGTGGCGGAGCGTCGAGGCGACCTCTAGGGGGTGGGACGAGCAAGTGGGAGTGCAAGAGAGTCGTATGGTGTATGGTATAACGGCGGCAAGTGCTGAGCAATCCTGTGGGTAGCGGTGTTTATTTGTTATTTATCTCCGGACGGTCGCAAAGCCATTTCTGTAGTATAAATTGTACAAAGTAGCGTACAGAAAAACAAGTTTCGACTTCACCATCTCAGAGAATTAGCGTTACGATCTCAGCGACCCGAGAAGTTTGAAAGCGTCGAACCTAGCGAATTATAACCGATCCTAGCTTTGCCAATAGGCCTGACTCGTCGAGTGAATTATCTCCGCCATCGATTCAATTAGCTCCGGTGAGTCTCACATAGCGGAATAAAAATTAAACAAGTCCTTTTAGCATTTTCTACTCCCGTGGGCCCGAACCTATACTCGGTTCCGTGGTTTGCGACTTTGTTTGCGACGTTCCGGAGATAAATACTCCGGAGCGTCCCTTAGTGTTTGTTTCAGGTGTCAAGGTTTTTGTTTTATTTTTCTAGGTCTTCCTACGGACTACCCTACGGTGTCTTACTCCTGCTTTCCCCCTCGAACTATTAAATACCCTTCAGTTGTCTCGGACCGCCTTCACCCATATCACGGGGTTTAGGTTTATTCCTTTTGGTCCTTGGTGATTGTTGTGTGTCAGTGCATATCAACGGACTACCCTACGGCGTCTTACTCCTCCTTTCCCCCTTGAACTATTAAATACCCCTCAGTTGTCTCGGACCGCCTTCACCCATATCACGGGGTTTAGGTGTATTTCTTTTGGTCCTTGGTGATTGTTGTGTGTCAGTGCATATCATCGCTCTCGCCGTGAGAACCTCATGTAAGCAATGTCCCAACCGGACCGATGCCACTTTTGTTTCGACTTGAAGACAACTGCCCACACACACCTGACGTGAAAGGTCAAAGTGATGCAGTGCACAGCATTCGATAAAAGGATGCATTGACACAAGTGAGGCTGACAAATGAGACTAGTATCTCTGAGTGGGGACTGGGAGGAAGCCCCTTTAAATACTGATGTAGATATAAGACAGGACTATATCAATACTGTGTATGTGTCCATACGCGTCAAGACTGGCATTCCGCAACTTGACCAGACACTAGTACTGGAATACTTGATGGTTTCTGACTGGAGTCGGGGATTGGCGCTTGCGCTGCTACGATAAATAGCTGATGGGTACATATAAACCATGGCAGAATGCAGCTTGGCAGCCCATAGAAAATCAAAAGAAATGCAGAGAAGTACAGAAAAATTCAGGGCTACTGCCAATAGTTCCTGTGCACTAATGACATCACTATATTACATAACACACTTCCAAATGTGGCAAGATGTGGTGTGGTACACTGCTGGAACCCAAACTTTATGCTCTTTCTGGCTCTGTGGTCCATTTATCCTTATTCTTCTTTGTTCTAGCTCATATATTACCTGACCCAGGCAACTTATGGAGGGGCAATATGTGGCAGTCATCCATAGAGCCTAGTGGCTATCCATTGCTGTAGAAATATTGTTTCATCACCGGCTCCAAAACAATATTTCGGGGTTTCCCACGCATATACTATATGCTACATCCTGATTTTATGGGATCATACTCACCCCATATATATCTACAGGTCTACATAAGACACCGAGAGATTCCAAGCAGTGCATCATTATAAACCGCTTTTGGGTGGTACCCCTCCTGCGGACCCCCCAGGGGAGTGGAAAGTGGTTCAAGTGGTTGTAAATAGTTCTCCCTATAGTAGATAATCACACCACATCATGTGGACCACATTCCAGGCCACACAGCCCATTATTTCCTCAAATTGTATTACTCCACCTCAGAAACACACTGTTCACCCCACCCTGCACCAGCTGGAATCCAGCCCGGAAACAAGTAGTACTACATCCCAGAGTGTGCCTCATCAAGCACGAATCACACCCTAGCTGCCCCCAATGTGTCCCCATCCCATGAGCCCCACTAAGGCAGCATTGATAGCAAGGCTTGCCTGTCCGAGATCTGTCCGAAAGTCATCCGAAAATAGCCTGGGGCACCTTTCAGTGTCCTCTCGAAGGAGAATGCACCTGGGGTGGTCAGGACAAGATGTCGCACTACTGGGGTATACTCTGGGATGTAGTAGGACTTGTTTCTGGGCTGGAATTCATACCAGCTGGTGCAGCAGGGTGGGGTGAACAGTGTGTTTTGGAGCTGGAGTAATACTATGTAAGGAAATAATGGGCTGCGTGGCCTGGAATGTAGTCCACATGATGCGGTATGATTATCTAGTCTAGGGAGAGCTATTCACAACCACTTGAACCACTTTCCACTGAATCCCATTACATTAGGCCTGGACAATTGTCCCGAAACATTGTAAAGGAACACACGAGTGTTGTCCAGGTTTAATGTAATACTACTACAGCATCAGGTGGGGAAAGGAGGAGTAAGACGATGCAGGGTAGTCCGTAGGAAGACCTAGAAAAATAAAACAAAGCCTTGATACCTGAAACAAACACGCATCGAAGCTCCGGAGTATTTATCTCTGAAGAATCGAAAATGAACAAAGGTCGCAAGCACCGACACCTAGCGTAGGATCGTGCTTGCGGGATAGAAATTGCTAGAAAGACTTGGTTAATTTTATTTCACTATGTAATACTCATGGGAGCTAATATTTCAATGGCGAAGATAATTCAATCGATGAGTCAGGCCTATTGGCAAAGCTAGGATCGGTCATAAATTGCTAAGTTTGACGCTTTCAAACTTTGAGGGTTGCTGAGATGGTGACTCTGATATGCTGAGATGGTGAAGATCAAACTTGTTTTTACTTTACTTTCTATCGCACATTTTATACTACAGCAATGGTCCTGCAACCGCTCAGAGATAAATAACAAATGCTCGCCGCAACTTCCTTGACTGCTCAGCACCCATCCGCCACTATACCATGCACCATATGACTCCCTAGCCCCTAGAGGTTGTCCTGACACGTTAGTGCTTATCCTGAGCCTTCCCAACACGCTGTGCAGCATGCCAGTCACGTGCAAATTAACTCCGGCCACTTGCTGACTGATGCTGGCCTCATGGTTGCGGATTTACGTCTGCAAGCTTGGTAATTTGATGGGGGCAGAGGGGAGGAAGTACTGGAAGCCGGGCGTTAGGACGACCCACAACTAGACAGGTGCCTGCAGCCACCGGAGTTAATTCATCTCAAAGTCGCTTCCTGAGTCACTCCGGAGTGCCTGACCTCAGAGCTAAATCATCATAGGGATTCGCGCTGGCCTTGAAGACACTAGAAAGTCCAGAGTTAAATTGATAAATCCTTTGGAAAATTCATTGAATTTGTGATTTCCGGGGTCAGACGATCCTTGAGGCTTATCATCAGATACTTTTCGGGTAAAATGCATCCCAATATGGTAATTTTGGTTTTGGTAAAAATGGGGGGAAAGTTGATATCTGGTCTCAGACCTCTATGGGTATTTTCAGGGGGCCTGAAGTATCTGATGGATTGAAGACTCTGACCGCAATGTGAACCATTAATTTGAGAGTTAGAAGTTGATATCACCCAGTATCATTCAGGTCAAGGTGAAATAACTATTGATAGGAGTGTTCTTGATGCCATGTAGCGCCCGCTGGGGGAGCAAAAAAGATTATTTCCCTGCTTGTAGAGTCCCTGTCATTGATTTACAATAGACTTTTACATGTGAGGAATTGGACCTGGCGTGCCGCGCAGCTGTAACGGTCAGTCTGAGAAGACCGACTGAAACACCTAAGATCAAGAGAAGAGCGAAAACAAGTGTATAGGGTGCCGTTACTGGCATTGACGAAGCAAGCTGCAAAATGACTACAGCAATGCATAGGTATATGGGTACATTACGTAAGCAGATGGAATGGCCATGCCCATTACAGCAGCGCCGAATACCTCCCAAGTGTGATGCCTTTTTGCTGTTGGATTCTGGATTTCAGGTTCGAGCTTGCAAGCTCGCACCATGTTGCACATGGTCACCAGTCAGGAGGGACTGCCGTGGGCTTGACTGATAAGATGATAAGGAAATCTTATATGATTGTTGTTATCTACTTGATGTAGCAAAATGCAATCCTCCCAACAAAGCTGAGGACGTGCATTACATGCAGGGCAGCATGGGGTTGGCTCAGCAGGTCAGCCTATGCTTGGCTGTATATAAATAACAGTAGACACTGTATGCAATATATAACATTGGACATCTATATACATATGTTCTTGTAGTATAGATGGTAAGCATCTTGAAGGGATCGGAATGCCCAATGCTCAAGCCTGCAGGTTCAATTTCCACCCTGTTGATATGCACAGACACACAACAATCACCAAGGACCAAAAGGAATAAACCTAAACCCCGTGATATGGGTGAAGGCGGTCCGAGACAACTGAAGGGTATTTAATAGTTCGAGGGGGAAAGGAGGAGTAAGATGCCGTAGGGTAGTCCGTAGGAAGACCTAGAAAAATAAAACAAAACCTTGACGCCTGAAACAAACACTAAGGGACGCTCCGGAGTATTTATCTCCGGAAAGTCGCAGACAAAGTCGCAAACCACGGAACCGAGTGTAGGTTCGGGCCCACGGGAGTAGGAAATGCTAGAAAGACTTGTTTAATTTTATTTCGCTATGTGAGACTCACCGGAGCTAATTGAATCGATGTCGGAGATAATTCACTCGACGAGTCAGGCCTATTGGCAAAGCTAGGATCGGTTATAATTCGCTAGGTTCGACGCTTTCAAACTTCTCGGGTCGCTGAGATCATAACGCTAATTCTCTGAGATGGTGAAGTCGAAACTTGTTTTTCTGTACACTACTTTGTACAATTTATACTACAGGAATGGCTTTGCGACCGTCCGGAGATAAATAACAAATAACCGCCGCTACCCACAGGATTGCTCAGCACTTGCCGCCGCTATACCATGCACCACACGACTCCCTTGCACTCCTACTTGCTCGTCCCAACCCCTAGAGGTCGCCTTGATGCTCTGCCACCTGATCCAAGCTGTCCCATCACTCCGTGTGACGCGCCGGTCACGTGCTAATTACCTCCGGCCGCTTGCTGACTGGTGCTGGCCTCATGGTGACTCGTATGCGTCCGCACCTTCGGTATCTTGACGGAAACGAGGGGGAGTGAGTGCTGGAGGGTGGGCATGAGGACGATGCCCCTCGATAGAAGTGCCCACAGCCCCGGAGCTAATTCATCTAGAAGTTGCGTTGGTTAAGTGGCTCCGGAGCTCCTGTTTGCGGAGATAAATCGCGGAATGGGTCCGTGTACGCCTCGAGGATGCTAGGAAGTCTGGAGCTAAATAGAGCAGTTCTTTAGAGCCCATAGAAGCCTAGTGGCGTGTGAGTGCTGTGTCGAATAAGCTCCGGAGGGCTTGTACGATGTGCTGAGTCCGCATTTTCAGGGGTCAGACGATCCTGAGGCTTATCACCATGTGTTTTGGTTGGGCTCCATTGTCTTTTTCCAACAGATTGTCAAGATGCATGCATCACTTGTGAATAAAACTCCTTACTCTTGGGGCTTCAATCTATTTCATCATCACTTAAGATTCACTCCACAGCTTATGCTGACAAGCCTGTAGTTAGTGCAGGAGAAAACCTACGATATCAGTGTGTAAAGAGTCACAGCTGTCGCCTGCTGCACCCCCCTTTTTCATCCCAACGAGATTATAATTCTCAGTACATATCACATAAAATACTCCATATACCTCCCTACCTACTCTACATATATGCATTGTTCTGGTGTCGAGACTCAACTTCAAACGGCCAGAGACCGTGGGAACGCAACATAGGCACTGCACCGACTTGTCTGTGCAGTCACTTCACGATGGCCTCGACCTTCCTTTTACGGGCCGCACATCCTCAACGAGGATTGCATTTCAGCCATTCACTGGGTACATCACCCATATTGAGCATGCACAAAACTTTGAAAATAATCAGTCAAAGGTCAAACTTCTTTCATGATTGTCCATTGCACAGTCAGTGAAACGAATTAGAATAATACTACTTTTGAGTGCGCAAAAATTTGATTGTGACACAGGATATGATCTTTGTTCAACACTGTTCATTGAACTTTCATTTGTTTTGCAAGGCAACACTATGAACAAAATTCGACCTTTGTCCGGTTCCTTTCACACTTTCTCGGTGGCTCAATGTGGCCATTATACCCAGTGATTTGCAGTTCGATGGGCCCACTTTTTCAAAATCATTTGCAGTCAGACCATGTCGGAGAGGGGAAATCAAGTCCCTGAGGTGTCAAAGTCTGACCATCTAGACTTCTTTTCAATGTCCCTGGCACCATCTCCGATGCACTCCGGCCATATGCAACTTTTTAAAGTGGTGGCCTATCGATCTGCAAATGGCTGTTACAGTGCCTTGCATAAGAAACTGAACATCGCAGTTCCGCGCGCGTTGTTTGTTCGCGCCAAATATACCCTTTTCGGGTAGGTCCGGCAGGCCTCTCGCGGGACCGTTTGTTGGGCAGGGACTCGCAGACGCCCCGAGACGGCTCGAAAGGCTTCAGAGAATGCATGAAATGTATATTCTACAACTACACTAAGGGCTGTAAATCATTATACTCTGCCCCCACCTGTATGCCTAGCTACCCTCCCTCTTGATGGGTCTTTGCCGCACATTTGCCGATACCCGAAAAGGGTATATTTGGCGCGGACAAACAACGCGTGCGGAAATGCGATGTTCAGTTTCTTATGCAAGGCACTGTAGTCTCGATGTACTACCGTACGCGCCTTCTGGCAACCGACCGCTCGGGGCAAACGCGCTTGTCTTCCGTTTGCTAGGAATATTCCAACATTTGCAGAACCTACATGAACCGGCATATCTCTCCTACCTTCCACATAAAAACACAAAAAATGGGCAGGAGATTAATTACTAGGTTACACACAATATGCGGAAGATCCAATAAGAATCCGATACTTTTTGCAGAACTCCTCAATGATAGTACCTTTAGGCCAGTAGTCCCGGGGACGAGTTTGGAACACTAGTATGCCGCAATATTCTTGCCGATTTCGCAGAAGAAAAGGCTTCAGCCCTCGGGACGCTATCGCATAGTACGCCTGCGTTACTGCGGCAGAGTGCCAGGCACTTGCCGCAGACGAATCATGATACAGATGGGAATTAAGAGAATATGCTTTGTACAAATCGACGTGGCAATATAATTCAGACCTGTACATTAACACCGCGTCCGAGCCCCTCGACATTTAGACTTGGACGGCCGTGCACCGTTCAGTGCAGTTGAATCTTGAGTGGGCTTAAGATGTATCTTCAAAGCGTAAGGCCGACCTTCGTGAAAGTACTCTTCAGGCTCGAAGAAGTGGGGTCGCAGGTCGAATGGATCATAGCGCGGGTCATAGAAAGGTCGCACTTCAGATGGTACCTCCTTCTCAGGAACGGCTGTAGCCCTCGGAGTAGGAACTGGCAAGTGGTATGCTGGTTCTGGATAGAAGGTCGTGGACTGAGGGCGCGCCGAATGATCCAGGAGTACATTATAGTCGCCTTGCCAGTCCAATATTACATGCCTATGGCCTGTGTTCTTGCCACTGGGATGGTCTTGAGCATCGGCCGTCGCTATTCCAGAGCGTGTCGAAGAGCATACGTGGACGCCGGCCTCTTGAGCGCCAAAGCCAGCCAAAGCGCGCAGTAGCCAGAAACAACTGACCCAAAAGAGGATGGCCACGACACGTTCCCAGAGCCGAAGCCGCGTATCGACTTCCAGACCAGAGACGCTTGACGAGGTTCTATCCGCTACTCGACATTCAGGTTTGTTACGGCAGTGACTCCTTTTTGATTGGCGCACGGATGGCCTGTCGAGACTTGAACGTTGCTCGGGATGGTCAGACTGTAGGATCCTTGGAAGCTCAACCACGACCGGTTCGTATACTGGATTCTCAGCGAGAGGCCGATTTTCCAGAGGGATTACCGGTGGTTTCTTCAACCTGGTAGTCTTTGCCCGGTACGACAGAGGAGACGTTGTTTCACAGTCGAGGGCAGCAGCATTCCTTGCTCGTCCCGGCGTCATCCGATTGTAAGGCCCGAGCGGCATCTTTGCTAGTTGAGTATGCCAGATGGATAGAAGCGGTTGAGCGTCTAGTAGGGCGAGGAAAGGTAACGAAATGTAGCAGGGCAGAAGACAGGAGCGTGAACTTCTCCTTCGGCAGCCAGCTAACCGTGACGCCGTGACGTACGGAAGCAAAACATTTGAAAACATAATAATACATACGTAATTTCGTTTTGGTCGCTCTCAAGTGGGAAGTACTTCCGTGCATATATGAGTACTGACTCTTTCCTATTCTCCCACGAGGACCCGGAAATATTCTGTCTCCCTTTCAAACCAAGCATACAGCGTGGGGTCTACTCTTCTCTGCGATGACTACAGTGCATTGTGGACCTATTCGTGCCATCCTTGCGCTATGTCCGGGTCGCTGGCCAGCTCGAAGTCTTCGGGAGTGCTGTCCATTTAAGACAGTTGCTCGTTTACTAAGTCTTATTTAGGAGGCGCAGTATCAAGCCTACTGTCTGCTCAGGATTTGAAAGAGTGTAGGGAATTGATGCATAGTCATTATGGCGTCAGTGTTAGGTTCAAACCGTCTTGGTTCTCAACCAGGTTGCTACGCTCTTCGCCTCCCCACAGTTCAAAACCTTTGCCTCGATAATCCTTGGGCCAGATACCTGGGGAACAGGTCAGCTTCCGGCGTTCGGGAAAATGACAACATGCCTCATACCTGACCGGCCAGGTTGAAGGATGCCATTAGGGTCTAATGCGTCCTTCAATTGCTCGTTGAACTTCATGATAGCCCCGTTATTCCAGTTATACGTCTTGGCGACTTGGTCCTGTCACACGAGGGCATATGTTCAGCTCAACAGGATCAAGAGACTCTGACGCACCTGAAGTGCTAAATGCGTTCTGTATTCACCGACCCCTATGCTTGCTGCATCCGCGATCAGTGCCCTGATACAAGCCAGGGCCTTCTTCTTCTCGGCGACATCTTTCCGGTTATACATGAATGAGATGACGTCTGTGGCTCATTCAGATAAGCTAGGTACGGGACCGACGGAAGGCTTACGGTGCATCGCGCGCGTCCCTATGAAGAAGGTTCCCAGGTAGTTGAAGCCGTACTGTGAAAGCGAGTAAATACACGCCTCTACTCAGAGTAGCACGATGAGCTGCTCACCTCCTCCATTCTGGCTCTAAACATGTTCGCCTGCCGACCAGCATCTTTGCCGTTGTTGGCCGAGAGGGGAGCAAAGAAGAGGTGCGCAGCGTTGGGGATCCACTTCATTCGATCCAGTTCCCGCCATGTCTGTTCCCTCCGCCTATGTCAGTCGGAAGTTGAAATGGCACCAGTGATCGAGGCTGCTCACGGGAATGCCAGTAGTAAAACGTGCGTAGTTGTGGAGGTAGTGGTTCTCCGGGACATCTTCCCTCTGATAAAACTTGGTGTTCGGGATGCGCCTATGGAATTGTTCTTGGATGTACTGGTACTTGGCGAGTGTTACCTCGTCTGGACCGTACAGAGCCGCATAGAAAACCCATGCTCCGGTATTCAACTCTTCGATGACTTTCTGCGCCGACTCTGGCTTGACGACGCCCCTCTCATCGAGCTCGAAATCGTCTCGGGTTTTATACAGAGAGGCATCCTGAAGCCCCAGGCGCACCATGGGGACATTGCCGATCACCTTGCGGATCATTAGGGGCCGTATCACTTCAATGGCTTCATGGAGATCCGCATATTTCGGGAAAGCAGCCATAAAAACTCTGACGCCACCTGGATTCGGCAAAAGTTCCATGCCCTGCGCAGCGCAACCATCGGCGAGCCTACGTTACTGGTGAACGCTCGGGATCAAGTTGGTGCTTACCATCTTCGTGACAATCCCAAAATTCGACTGAGTGAAGATGCCGTCCTGGTGTCTGGTGCAGGATGTCAGGAGTACACGACGAGAAAAAATCGACAGGGACCCTTCAAAGTCGGGACTTACGGGCCGAATCCATAGCGGAACAACTGCCAGCACTCGGACCCCTCCATGGAGCCCATGCCTGTCCTAATGATCTCCCCTGTAGGAGTTACTACCTCCATGCCAATGTGGTGCGCCCAGTGGTCCCCATAAGCTGGACATAATCAGCGGTTCGTACCCACAACTGCTCGGCCACTTTCCACGCCTTGGACTTACGAGTATATCCAACCCCCCGGTCCAATGCATTGCCCATAACCGATCCCCCGGGCAAGTCTGGCACATCGATCCAAAGGTCGTTCCCCACTTATGACCATGAAGATTTTTAGCTAGCTCCTCCTACCTCGGAAGCGCACATACCTCCGATGCTTTGTAAGTACTCGTACAGCTGATCCGCTGAGGTTCAATAACGAGTCATCGCTGGGTATCCAACCCACTCACGGTGACATATTGGACGCCGGGCTCTATCAGGCACACTGCGTTCTCGACATCCACGTTTAACACCTTATTCATCCGTCTGCCAAGGTCGAGTACAACGGAACCCCGGACACGAGGAGCGGAACCGCCGTATCCCAAATTGCGGCCGATAGCTTCATACAAACATATGGGATGAGTCAGCTCCCCCGGGAGGAATGCGACGTATGTCACGTACATAATGGCCAGATTGGCACCTTCCACTTATTGGCCCATACAACTGTCTTAGATACCTCCTCGGTGTTGGCCGGCCAACAAACAGCCGAGGCCACGAAGTCACCAGGATCAAGAATATGATAGCTGTCGTGCGACAGAGGAACAGCGTGATAATCGCCTGTACGTACCACGAAATCGGCGCGCAGAACCGACATGACTGACCGTCAGAGCCTATATGTCGAAGGTGCGGGTGCAATCTCACCGTCAATCAGAGGTACGTCATTCAGTTTTACCCACTCCTGCCCCAAGATGTTTGCCAAATCGAGCAGGGCCTCCTCCAGTGATTTGGCTGTGTGGCCTGGGGGTACAGCTACCTTTCTCCGATTTTCTGTCGCAAGCCGGAGGGACTCTTCGAACCATGGCGAGGTTTCGTGTTGGTACAAACAGGTTCCGTGCCAAGGAGGGCGTTCTATCTTCTTTGGCCGACCCTCGGGTAAGGCGGTTGAAACGAAGGGTGCCATGGCGGGTCAGCAGCAAGGTTATACTATGCGCCTTCAATGCAATCTGCTCATATAGTCCTACAGAGCGAAGCTGTCGGCCATAACGTGTGAGAACAGGATGAACATTTCCTCGAGACGCGCATTGTCAGGATAGTGTGGGACTTGCGGTCGTATGTTTAGCCCCATGACAATTGTATGGTGTACATTCGTTCATAGAGGACAGACCGAGCCTCTGTAACCTGCCCGGACTTAGAGCGGCGTTGACTCTTTCCAAAGTCACACACTCAAGCCGGTTATAACCACACCTTGAAAGTCGGAGGCACACAACGCCATGTTGTCGATGTCTTCCCTGAGCCACGACAAAGGATAATATCATAAGTTCTCGGCGGAGCTTGCGGGGATAAGCTTCTCACCGAGGAAGTGATAGGTAGCGTTCATACCCTCCAGACATCCTGTCCATGAGCATCCCCCGTTATAATGATAACCAAGCTGTCTTCGCACCAAAGACCAAGTGCTCCTCGGAAGTATTAATTACCTTGATAAAACGACAGTCTGCACCAGACCTCCAGCAGGGATTCCGGATATATGTAGGCGGGTCGAGTCCGAGCTCGTACACAACTAGGAGTCACAAAATAGTGTACCAATGTATATACCCTCGTAAGGACCTAAGTGATCGAGCACGTCACCGTCAGCAATGTTGGGGACAGTTTTGATAGTGCATTGGTCATCGTCGGCATCGTCATCACCTAATAACGCGTTGGTATTCAGTGAAAGAGAGTCCTGAAGGAAAGAGCGCCGCGTACCAGGGCATGAAACCGCATCTCCGGGTGACACGATATGGATTTCTCCGTGGGGATGGGCGAATCCCAAGAAACGACCGGGCACGATCGGAACGATATCTTTCTCGTTATTTACTCGCTTGAAGTTTGGCACCTAACCAGACTCAGAGATCTGCATTGTAATACTTGACTGATATCGATGCTCTCACCTTTGAGTCGAAGAACGCGGCCCATGCGCCGTTGCCGACACGAGGAGTCCCGTAAGTCACAGCTTGAACACTGATGTCCCCCGGCAGGTTTAACACCATGAATAGGGAATCCAGCTCAGCCAGAGCGCCACCCAAAGAGTGTCCGACCTAGTTATCAGGCACATGAGACATGATGCAGTGGGGAACGACGTCCACTTCTTCCGATGCTCACCAGAGTTACACTTTTGGCGTTATTCGCTGAAAGCAGATTCTGAACCTCGGTGAGGATTGTGCCGGCAGTTTTCTTATGTTCGTCGGCAAAGCCGGAATGCACTGTAATGTCGTCAGGGAGCCCAGGGAAGAGTGTGGCGTCGGGCTTCTCCGTTACAATATTGACGTCAGTCAAGTCTGACATTCTGGGACAATGTTCTAGACAGACGATCTCGGATAGCGAAACAATACGCACAATTCCGTGGGGTCCGTCCCTTCATGGGCAACAACGACAGTCTTCTGGTCTGGCCAGTAACCGACGTAGACTTGAATGTTGTCAGCTTGCCGTGTAGTAGGACACCAGTGACAGGGATATTATTCACATAACTGTATCTCATTGCCATCTCCGCCCGTTAAAGTGAGGTTGAAACCCGGAACAGCATCACAGGCCTCTACAGTGAGGAGAGCAATATTAATACGTCGATGTAAGCGGAAGCGCGAAGGGGGGTATGTATGAGTTCACTTGCCTCCGCAGTTCCAGCCTTGCACTTTGTCTGAAGGGCAGTATGCTGCTCTGGCAAATTGTGTGAAAGGCGCGAGGCCAGATAATTCCGACGGTGAAAGGGTAGTCACACGATCCCGCCTGAGTGACTGAGGAGCTGCATGGACAACCGCGCTGGTCAACAGCGCGGCCAAGAAGACCAGGGTATAGGGAAAAGTCTGCATATTATGCTGGAGACCAAGGGTATAACACGCCGTTGGCGGGGTTCACGGTCTCGGAAAATCGGAGAGGAAATGCCACCGACAAACGCATCCTGACAATAGTCCGTGGTATAAATATCGAGCTTGTCTGCAATATCGAGCTTGTCTGCACAGCTCGCACAGCGCGTTTTCGGAGAAGCTGAGAGGATCAAGTGTGTCGCAAGCCCTCGTATCGGCTGGAAGGGTCGCTTACTGCGTACTCGCATGCAACGGTTCCCGCCGCTGTCGAGAGCTGAGCTCTGATTGATTGTCGTTTGCATCAGCGGTCACAAGGGTGACCTTCATCGTTCTGAACTGCGCGGCTGCTGTGGCTTCGAATTCCTGATGCTGATGTCCGCGCTTAATTCATACACACGCATAAGTGTGGGGGTGGGGCATTGTCCTACATAGTACGTATGGAAGTCAGTCCGTTGCGGGGAACGTAGGACCTAAATGTGCTTACGATGATAGTAGACTCACCACAAGTACATGTCAGAGTTCTTGTCGGACTTGGCTGTGGTGAACCGAGCGTACGCACCGGCCCGGCTGTGCCGACGGTCTTAGACTGGAATCGTATCATATCCCCGATTTGTCCAGGGCATTCGGGTCCTCTGGTCAACTTGATCAGACGCACTCTGTTGGACTTGTATCGTCTGAATGATTAGATCTCCCTGTTTTACCCGCATCGACTCATCAAATCACGACTTCGAGCCGCGTTCTCTCGTCTGCAGGGCCTCTGATCACCTGGATAGATCCACGTACGCCTGAAGTGTGTCTCATACCTTAGATCACTATGGCGGTCCGAATTCATCTGAATCCGTGGTTTTACTGGCGTTAGAGCAAAGCGCGGCACATCAGTCTGCTGGTCTCCACTAAGAAATTGATAGGTCTGCGGAACATCTCAGCCGTCGCCTGCTCGAGATCTCGAGCTCCTTTCGCGCCTCGCAACGCTGGACATCTATGTAACTTGGTCCACCACCGGGGCCGGATCCGAGTAGGTCTCGGTATCATTCACCAGTTCTTTGCTTCTGTTGTCCGTCGTAAGTAATGCCGTCGGAGACGCGAGATATCCCGCTTCCTTGGACCGTGCTTCTGCTATGTGATTTGTGATTAGCAAGTTGCTCCCTTTCCCGAGAAGACTAAGAAGTGATATAGTGGAACGTTTATAACTCGCGGTCGTGAGCCCGTCAGATACCCAGAACATTGGCCACCATTCTCAAGCACGCTGTCGCATTGCTGATGTGTGCGTCACTGGCACTGGTCTGGAAGCGTCCTGTCACTCCTGTGAGGTTAAATTGGAATGGCTATCGCGCGAGGTTCGGGCTTCGCCACCCATTTGACAGGAGCCTGAGGAGTCTTGAGCGGATATCATGTCTGTGGCGAGGTTTGGGCGAGGTGTTATCATTGTGGCAAGATTTCGCGCTGAGTCTTGTATCTATCTATGCCAAGCCGCTGAAGCGAAATACAGTAGACTATCTCATAATGCATCACATCATAATGCATAATACCTCCTAGTGCATAGCTGGAGGCCGGAACCATGCTTGTTCCTATGTATCTACGCAAAAAATCTACTACTGCATAATGCATAGCGATTTAATTTCAGGGTGCCAACCACCGACCTGATTATGCATAAGGTAGTTGATAGGTGAGCTTTTGGCATTACATTTGCCCTTTACTAGCCCATTCATGGTGACTTGTAGCCATTCCCAGCCATTTGGGCGTGAAATGATCACCATCCAGTATCTGATGCATGGATAGTGTGACAGGATACCTACAATTGTCACCGCATGTCACGATTTGTGACAATATACAAGTGCATACGACCTCACACTGCATCGCCGGAACCGGGGACCGACCCTATGCATTATGAGATAGTCTACTTGTAATAAATAAATGACGAAATGAAATTACTTAGGCATTGCGATATCGATAACCAGCTGGCCCAGAGACTACCACCGTCCATAGAGCCTCGTATCACCGTCGCGCCTCTTTAATCCACGATAGATGTTGGCACGTAGTGTATAATATAATGAATGTATGACAATGTATGATGCTGCGACCACGTGAATATCTGAATTCAGTCCATTTCTGAATTGATTTTGAATATTGCCGTAAGCAGGGGGGGGGGCGGGAGTTCCCATTACGCTTTCTCGTGGTCCTCGCCCATGTAACTGACAGATTGAACTTATTCCCCCCGCACTGAGCCTTGGAATAGCACGACTACGGGTTCCATCCTCCGCTCAGTGCTCGTTTGGCTCGGTGGCTCATGAAAGATCCTCGGTGGTACTAGAAAATCTGGTTGCAAGGCTTTCTTTGATTAAGGGGTCCCTAAAATTCGGTTCCCGAGCGCAACGTTTGTGAGCAAATTGTATAAGTACTGTTAGGTCTGTAAGAACATTTACCTACCGTCACGAAATGTCGCTGAACCTGCGCCATCCGTTCCCCCTTCACTCGTACCTCGCACAAGACAGTCGGAGGACAAGCTGTCCCGAGACATTTGCGCATGCCCTTCTGACCACCGAATTATACAATTCCCACTTGCTCTCACTCTCACAGTGCGGTATCTTGCTGGACTCCGGGAATCTTTCAGATCCTTCTACCGCTCGATCTGCCCATTCAGTCCCTCGTTCTCTGCCTTCTCTCCACAGTACCTCAGCCTTGGCTCGCCTTTCCTCTTATACACGCGCTGCCCGACCCAACATGTCTGACCTCGACCCCTACATTGCTGCAGAAGTCGATTCACCAGGTGATCCGTGTCGTTCTGAGGTGGGGCTTGCTCAGTCGACATCGCCCACTGTCAGCGGCTCAGAGAGCCTCGATGGTCGCGGAAATTCATCTAGTACGTCAGGGAAAGCCAGAAAGGCACGGCGGGAAAAGCCACATATCGAACTAGCCCCAGGACAGCCGCCCACGACCCAGGGAAAGCCTCGACAGCGCGTTTTCGTCGCCTGCTTACAATGGTATGTGGGTTCCACTCAGGACACGCATGGAGTACGCGGATGCTCATGTTATCGTTCGTTTCTGACACTGTATTCGTACTTCCTTCGATACAGCCGAAGCCGCAAAATCCGCTGTGATGGAGCGAAACCGATTTGCTACAACTGTAATCGTCGCCCTGATTCATTCTTATGCTCGTACGATGCCACTCCCAAACGGCGAGGTCCAGACAGGTTGCAGGGCGCTCGGCAGAGGTCCGCGAAAGGTTCTTCCGTTGAGCCCGCAGATTCCACAAGTCGAGGCCGTCGCCGACGGGTCAGATCGGATTCGGGACCCAGCAAGAGTGTGGCGGAAGGGGATGCGGAGGCTCCTACCTGTGATTTCAGCCGTTTCCCAGCTGAATATCCTCTTTCGGGTGAATATGTCTCAGTTACAGAGGTTCCAACACAAGGATGGGTGTCCCAAAACTTCACTGCTCCTTTCGTAGAAGAACCCCCATATAGCGCTTACCCCTTAACGAGTGATGTACGCTCACCGTCTTCTGAGGACTTATCTGGGACCTCTGACCGGTACAAACTGTCTGGCGAGGTGAGTGTTTGATGGTGCGTTCCTATATGTTTCGCCGTTGATAGTGTCGTAGGGTTCGGCACAGTATGGAGGTCAGGATATCCGTGTCGTCGATTTTCAAAATGCCATCGCAGACTTGATCCCTGTACTTGACGGAAACCCCAGAGAGAAAAGGGGTGGCCGTCTGCCGAACGAGGAAGTGCTCGCTGTCAGCATTGCTGCTGAACCGTCCTTATGTTTTGCTCGCAAAACTTGGTGGGATTCCTTGCTGACATTCTACTCCGATGTCGATCTTACTTCCGACAATCGATCGCTCACGCTTACTGTGCACCAACGGGAATTAGGCATGCGTCGCATCACCTCCGACCTTCGAGCTCTTTTCCGGATCTCGAACTACTGGTTCGCATTCTTTAACGTACCACGTTTCCTCAACGACTTCTTTGACACAA
Organism: Gloeophyllum trabeum ATCC 11539; assembly: GCF_000344685.1. NCBI lineage: Eukaryota > Fungi > Basidiomycota > Agaricomycetes > Gloeophyllales > Gloeophyllaceae > Gloeophyllum > Gloeophyllum trabeum. Next base: position 481,030 of record NW_006920417.1, on the reverse strand, counting down.
GGCGGAGAGAGAACATGCAGCCCAGTCTGGTTTTGGCCGCCTTGGCAGTCGTCACCTTCCTGCATAGTTCGGAAGTTGAAGAAGGCGAAGCGGGTAGATTGAAAGCCATGAAGCTCAGAGACGAAGCCCAAGCAGCCCTGGAAGCCAGTTTGAATGCAAGGTGGATAGACAGTTCGTTAGCGCAAGCGGCTTGGGTGAGTATGTGGTACTTGAATGTCGCTCTTTGTCTGAAGTCTTTCAGTTACTAGCATTCTTTGAAGTCTGCAGCCATCGACATCATTCTAGCGCGCGGGTTGCCTCGGCACTGTTTCTGTTAGACGGCATCATACGCAGTCTGTACCTGACACTCCTTGACGCGGACGATCCGCAAGCATCGCTGCTGCACGCTAGTTACGACAGAAGTCGCCCGAGGTTGCTAGGCCAGCCGACTTGGGGAAGTAGCCCCAGTTCCGGCTCCGAGGTAGTCTCCTCCCTTGGTCCTGCTCAGAACGCTACATCGTACGATATGATGCCATACACTTCCCTGGGAGAGGCTGTGTCTCCCGGGTGCACCTGCGCTTCCATGTCTCTAGGAAACACTTGGTCAGCAGCAAAAGAATACACCCCCCTCTGGTTATCTACCCCTGCTTGGGACGATACATGGTCAGAAGCTGAAATCAAGAAGGAGGAATGCCGCAGGCTCTGCTGGAGCACGCTATTCCTAGCCTGTGGTCACAGTAACTACGCGTGGGCCCACAGAGAACGAGGACTGAACCTATTTGTCGTTGATCCCGCGAACGTGAGTGCAACTCCTACCTTCGTCCTACGAGTATTCATTTTAAGCCACGTAGTATGCGTTACTCACCCCAGGAGAGTCGTTGACTCGATCACCTTGCTTCGCGCCTCTACGCCCGGGCGTAGAGTCCATATGGGCGCTATATTCCCGGATCATGCTATTATGGAGCAGCTGCCTCCGGATGCGCTGCGATGAAACCGCGGATAATACACAGAAGGCACATTTCGCCGTGAAAGCCTGGTTATTTGCAGATTCCATCGAAGAGATGTTGGACAAGCATACCTGTAATATAGAACGATCATTCATGTTTCTAAGCCGAGAATATCTGTTCAAGTAAGTTCGGATATGTCACATATAATCCGGGAACATGCTCAGCTCTGGTCTCTTAGCATACGCATGTGCATTTCCCATGAGTATCAGCAGTTCATTCCACAGGCAGCTGCGTGAGTCCCATCTCCGGTAGTTCGACGGGACTCACATTGGAGAATATATTGCAGAGATTTCAATGGCATCTTCCACAGACGGAAGGCTGACGAGTGGTGTAAGATAAATCTTCCCGACTACGCCATAAGCTCTAACATTCGATACAGTGCGATATCAGACAACCGTCGCCCAGCGAGTGATGCAGGGACTGAATAAGGTGACCGGTCAAGCTGCCAATGTACTGGCGAAGCGACCTCTATTTGTCTTCCATTTTATGGCCCAGGTATCCAGGTTAGTACCTGTAAGCTGTGGCATGACATCACGTCATATATTAATGTCCATGTCTCCGACGTACAGGACACTATCCCTGTGGGCTCGGGACAACACGTACGTGGAAGCTTTGGAGGTCTCGAAGGCACTTTTGCCACCGATTGATTACCTATCGGCTCTATGGCCATGCCCAGGTATGCGAATAATGTCACCGCTTGACAATTCCTGAACTTCGGACTCGTGCAGAGCAACGATCTCGGTATGAGCGTCTGAGGGCCGAACTCAATGAAGCCTGCTACATTGCGGGGATAACGCCGCCGCCGCCGCCGAACTTCAGGCTGCCTTCGTTAGAAGATCCTAACTCTATCATATAGCGTCGGACTCGAACTCTCTCGCCCGTCGCATAATTCGATAGTTTCTTGCTCTATCGCAATATGTATTGATATATAGTGGCACTGTATTATATACCTGTTGTTTAGGTAGTCCTCTTGACTAACTCTCGTTCGAGGCGATCCAAGTGCTCCCGACACGCCTTCCCATTAAGGCATTGTGGCGGGTTGTGGCTAGATGCCGCGTGCCGTATATGAGCACTGTACTTAACCGCCTTAACTTAACGGTTATCTGGACTACTTGCATAGCGAGCGTCGGCATTGACTCGTCGGAGTCTCTGTACCCTCTACGTACGAGACCATGGCCCACCAAGTGTCTGCAGGCTCTACCTCGTCTGGCTTGGAACAAAGTCTCGTCTGTGCCACCGTGAAACGCAGAGCTTCTCCGTCCTTCGAAGATTGCGAAGAAGGCTCTAGCAGAAAGAGACTGAAGGAAGACAAGCATCGTGGTGTAGATGAATGCAACGAACGCTGCGTCCGTATGGACGCAGAGCAAATCATAGATGAAATGGAACAGGAGCTGCAGTGCGGATGCTGCTCGGGTCTGGTATACCGGCCTGTCATCGTCAGTCCCTGCCAACATTTCTTCTGTGGAAGGTACGTATGAGTGAAAATCACGCGATGCTGGCGTCGCTGATGTCTGTATGTGCTTTAAGCTGCTGTATGTTGTGGATTCGGGTGAGTGATCACACTGGACGAGTAATGCTTTGTTGATTGAGGCGAACCATAGAACGGCGGAACGAACTGCCCCGTTTGCCGTGGTATTTCAGGTTCCGTTACCCCTTCGCGTGCTATTCAGCGCATGGTCGATCTTCTCCTGAAAGCCGCGCCACACAAAGCCCGTCCCGAGCGAGAACGCCAGCAAGCAGATGAAGTCTATACCGCTGGATCTATGAGGGTTGGTACATTCCATCATTGCAAAGCGTCCGGAATTAACGGGGAGCAGATTCCATTGCCTAGAGAGCCTTCTCCGGAGCCCACGATACATCAGAATACTGATCTGGCGCGTCCCTGCCCTCACTGCGACCCTGCAAATCCATGGGGCTGGAGATGTCCTCAGCCTATCCCGGATCCAGTTGCTGACTTGGACCATGCGTGGCACCTGGATGATGGCGCCCCACCGGGTCATGCATACTGTGGCAATTGGTAGGTTACTTCGCAACTTCTATGGGGGCCTAAAGTTAAGTTATGGACAAACAGCGAGAACCTCATGGCCCTCAATGCGCCCACCAGTACCAAATGTGATCTATGCCAGGTTTCATTTTGTGGCATTGGCGTTCAAGGTCGCTGTGTTGCTGCACCGTTGCTCTCTCAGCACCCACATGGAATGTCTGAAATTGGCGATCTCATCATGTCGTCGGAGGTGTATGAATGCTTCGACAGTAATACGGTCGAAGTCGACATCATGATAGACTACCTCACTGCACACAGACTGACCCCTCGTCATATTTATCGAGAGGTATGTTCTAATTGTCCTAGCGTCGGTGTTTAGGCGCCTTTCTGAGCTGACAGCCTCCACGTAGATTGTCGGACATCTGCAGGGACAGCCGAGAGGCTTCGCCCCCCTGATAGAATTGGAACTTTTCTCCGACGTACACGGCGTGGTTGCAGGTACTGACCCTGATCCCACTGCTCCTCGGAGTCGCATATGTAGACTATGCGCCACGGAGGTACTTCTCTGGGGTTTGCGCGACTGGTGGATTAGAGAAAGGCAAAAGGGGCTATTAGACGAGAGTATAGTCAAGAGGATGGACTGCCCTGATGGCAGTGGTTGCCAGAAACAGAAGGATCTTGGTATGTTGATTCTGCCTAGGAAGACTTGGCCTGTTACTCACTGGTCCGACTGAGCAGCGCATGCTAGGGAATGTAAGTCCCTTGCTATCTCTATATTGATCATGTTTCAATTTGACTTCAGTCAATCACGTTATGGCGAGTCCTGGTATTGTCCAGGATCTGCAATCCGGAGGACAACGGGACGTGCAGGTGTCAATACAATCGTCAACGTACAGCGCGGACCCCTCCTCATGCCTCAGCGCTGTTAATCGAGGGTTCACGACGTCTCACACCGATGATGAAGCGCGAGTTGCTAGGGAAGCAGTGGCTAACAACGTTGCTCAGTCGGACAGCAACACTGCATGGTCAGCAGATGTTATAATCTCTCAGTAACTATGATTCCTGTCTCTACTGTTCCTCGTCCTAAGCATTTCATTCCCTTGTAATTTTGACGTACCATGTATTCTATCGTTTCTCACGCAATAGGATTCCTTCAGAATAAATGTTCGCCTTCCCCCAGCCTCTGCAAGAAAGCAGTATCCACCGACAGGCGCTGGTATAAACATCCTCGTACAAACGATGGTGATGTATGCTCATTACTCCTAAAGCAGAGACAATATATACTAATGCACAACGGAAGCAATCAAATGAATGGGAGCAGTTAGTGGACAGAATCAAGTGAGCTGAAGAGGTAGCACCGATATCATAGAACCATAGATCATAGCAAATGTTACATCCACACCATACCGCCGTACATGACAGCGTCTTTCTTGTCTCGACTCCCGTTCGAATGCACAGACTGTTTCTCTTGTTCCGCCTTCCTGTCAGCAGCGCGCTTCTTTAGTTGTAGAGCTAGTTGCTCCGTTCGTTCTTTGGCCTCCTGTTTCTTGCGCCGCTTTTCTTCCGCCTTGCGAGCTTTGGCATCATTAACGCGGTCCTTGGTAATAGCCTCCTTGCCCCCGGGAAGAATAGAGCGCACGCTCGAGGAGCCCTTTTCAGCCTTGGATGTCGACAAGAAGCGCAGACTGCCGCCCGAAAATCGGGGAGAAGGGGAGACTGTTCGGGAGGACGAAGGGGTGGGGGATGATCCCCAGCGCGACGTACTTTCTGAGTGCCTCGAGTTGTCCAAGTTGGGCATGCTCTGCTTATGCTTCGGTTGTAACCCTTGTGAAGAGCGCAATGGGTTCTCCATGAGGGTCACGTCCGATCTAGCAGAAACGGGTGCTGCGATATCCAGGGTGAGAATCCGTCTCTGCGAAGGCTCTACGGGGGCGAAAGAAATCGCCGTCAGACTTTCCTCCGAGCTGCTGGATAGCCTTCGGGGATCCTCATCTTCGAACGCCTTCTCAGGAATGGCAGCGAGCTGCTCCGCCGACGGGAAGGGCAGTGGACTCGCGGGAGGAGAATGGACGTGATGGGAAGAGGACAGCGAAGACCTGCTGGGAGTTCCGGGAAGGCTGCTCGAAGTAGAGCTCATGGAAGTCCTCGTTGTTAGAGACGGCAGATCACTCTCGCTGGTTGTGTAAATACGCCGGGGACGAGGAAGGTGGAAAGCCGGGTACGCGCTCTGATTAATAGCCAAGTGCGCACGGTCTCCAAATTCATCAGCGGAAGATCGTTCGGCATCTAAGTCGATGCCCGACTCTACAGAGTAGATGGACGTTGCCCTTGAAGAGGGCGGCCTAACAGCGGATAACGCCGCTTTCATTGAAAGGGACGAGATCCGCCTACTTCTGTCGTGATCTCCAGGGAGCGGCGTATCGATTTCTGAATCCGTCGAGTCCTCCATGACCGGAGTCAAATCACGGGGCTCCTGGATGAACGAAGCCCGCGTATCAACCACCACAGGAGACAAGAGTTCAGCCACAGCACATATTTCATTGTCCGTAGAGATCGAAACTGCGCTATTGGACCGGGAGTGACTGCCATTTATCGGGCTTGTTAGTAGCAAAGGTGGTGGAGCAACCTTCCTGTCAAGCATCCGGCGAGGTGGAGATAGCAGCAAGTGTTCCTCAATCATAGAGTCAGGCCTCTCTAGAAAAGCGGCTATATCTAGAACACGATAAATATCACAGACACCACGTGTCGACCGACCTCACGTACCGTCAGGCATATTTGAAGGCCTCAGCATGCCAGAGGAATTTCCAGAAGAGACGCTACGAGAGAATGCGTCTGACATTCCCCGCGGTCTAGCGGCAGATGGCATTTCACCTAACGGGCCACCACCTGGACCCGACGGACCAGGACCATCGAAGCGACTACCACCACCACCGCCGCTACCACCGCCACCTCCAGGGCCACCAGGACCGCTACCGCCATCTTTGTCTGGCCGAGAACGAACTGCAGGTCGCTTTTGACTATATGACTATATGGATGACCGTCAGCAGACAAAAGCTACGGTTCCCAATTCCAGCTTACCATGACAGTCTTGAGAGCTCTGTTAAAAAGATTGAGTATTGATTTCACAAGTACAGAATGCCTGGACTCACCGAATCTGCAGACTCCGGCAACTGCAAAGGGTGGCAACCTCATAAACCCCCACGGAAGTCGAGTTCGATAAAGCTCGATGCATCGCATGCCTCACCAGCTCTTCGAGATGATGGAGCTTGTAGGTGCTCGCCAGCACCAGCAGTTGGCTCAGCACAGCGGGAGCGTGCTGTAATGGCGTTATCAAGGACAGAGTATAGAAGTACTGCACGAAGGCCAGGGCTATGGGGTATGGTTCCGATAAGTTGAACGAGCGGGGGGTTAAGCGTGGATCAGGCTTCGGGTCCTCCGTTCCCGAAGCACCGGGTATATCTGGGAGACTGACGTGCTGCGAATTTTGCGGGAGCGTGTTCAACGTTCGCTGGGCTGCAGCAAGGAATTTCCTTCTCTGTTCTTTCATCCACGGCCAGCGTTCCTCCAAGACTTTGCGAGAGCACTCAATCCGACGCCCATCATCACATATAATTTCGAAGTCCGCCAGGACCCCTTCTTCCAAAGCCGCTAATCCAAGCTCCTGCTGGGGTATATCTATGAGAAGCCTTGGCGGCTGATAAATTCCAAACGCCTCGAGATCGATACAAGCGACGTGGTCCCAGCTCAGCAGTCTTCGATTGTAATCCTCGACAAGATTCCCGTACCGATTACCGAAAATTAAGAATTTATTGGCCTCCGGCCAGAGGCAGCCACGGAACCATGAGCCCGTCGCCAGAGCACTACCGGGGTCGATACGAGACCACTGCATAGTTTGTAGATCGAGCGCCCAGACAGAGAAGGATTGATAGGTATGCGCGAGGTAAGTGCCGGCGATGATCAGGTGAGTACCCAGAATAGCACCAGTAGGGAAGCGCAGGCCTGGCGGGAACGATGTGCCTTGCATAGCATTTGAGCGGTCGGTGATATTGAACTTCTGACCTGGGAGGGGAGTAAACACCTCGAGTTCGCGCTTGACATCTGTGAACTGGAAAGGGGCGCGTGATGAGCATCACGGACTGGAGATGTCAATTATTACGCGACGTACGTTATAATTGCTGTACAGGTATATGTCACTGGGGTACTCATCCGTAGGGACAGTGGAATAAGGGAGGTGGACGAGGGAATCACAATGCGTGAATTTGTCAGGGGTCGGCGGCAATCTTTCGTACTGGAACTTGGTGCCTGGGGGCGACCTACTTCGGACCTCATCTCCGGGAATCCGGACGCGAAGATTGGAAGCAACGGCGACGCTGCGGTAGGTCCCGCAGTGTCTGGGATAGTCTCGCCGCTGTATCCACGCCTTGGCCTTTAAATCATATATGTGCACGTCGTCGAGCCAGACATTTGCCAAGTCTTGTCCTCCGATGATGAACAGTCTATCCGAAGTAACCGAAGAAAGATGTGCATAGCGAGCCTTGGGAATGAGATTTTCGGAGGCAGCGGTGACAGACGGAGACGACCAGCGCCTTGAGGACAGATCGAAGAACCGAACGTCATTCAGCACACAAAGGTCCTCAGGATTGTCAGAGTCCGGGCTGATGCCCATTCCCCCGAAAATGATCAAACTGTTATTCCCTAGATAACGTACGTCAGACGACCCAGATATTAATGAACAGGAACCGAATACATACAAGCATCCGCACTATGGAAGTATCGTGCTGGGGGAAGCCCATCGTCTGGGTATGGAGCGATCTTCTCCCAAACAAAGGTCTCGAGATCAAACACGTATAGATCTGCGACCATCCGCCGCTCCGTCACGAGTCGACCGCCCTGCACAAGTCATTTCAACGGTCCGTTCCCGACGGGGAACGCAGACAGACTTACAAACAGGTACATCTTTGACCCTACAACCGTTGTGGACGCCCCCTACCATGAACCGAACAGAACTAAGCTCGGTCGTTCCTGTGCCAACCGAAAAGTGTGCGTACCACAAGTTTTGGGGGGACATCGCCAGTGGTTTTGCGACAGAAAGTGGTCAAGTCGGATATCGAATGCATGGCGGCCAACGCGCGCCCCGACGGCGGAGGGGGGAAATCTAGGAGAGGGAACGGGCGGGACAGCGAGCGACACGGGTGGGACTTGGTGTGCTTGATGCTGGTATATTTCGGAGTTCGAAATCACCATCTTGAGAAGCAAATCTTGTATATGAGATCTGGGTACCTAAACGATTTGCAAATTCCACTTTGTGCTCGATGGCCGACTTCAAATTTGGTTGGCAAACTTTGGCAAACCGGCTACCTTTCCCTCCGACATGCCATCTCAGTGGGTTCAACCGTGCACCTTCTCGTTCAGGAGATATTTGCTGCCTCACGAACATCACCTTACCGCTACCACGCTGGCGCCCCCATGCATGAGATATTTGGGCGGAATTCTCGAATCACGCAGAAGTGATCAGAAGTATTTAGTGTGGCAACTCATGCGCTGGAGGGGCTCCCATTGACACATAAATACGACTCGGATATCATTCCAAGCCCACTATCAGCCCCCGACTGGTGCTAGTGGCCGGCTGGGGTTCTCTGGAAAACACAATTCCAGCTCGTTCTCGTGCATCACTCCGGTAAGGACGCAAACGAGCAAGCCGACCCAAGGTCGTGATCCTCGTGCTCCCGAACTTCCTCGCGGAGTCTGCCGCAAAAGGCTGCTTCTTTAGATAGAAGGCGTCTCCACTGATCGCCAGAACGACATCGCAGGAAAGCTGTGCTGAACACTTCCTTACATCATGCTGGTGGTCCACGTACATATGCATACGAGCGACGGGAATACACGGAGCACGTTGCAAACAATTCGGACATGTGCAAGCCTTTAAGGTTGTCTATACCTCAACCACGGGCGCGCTAGACCACATAGTTCGTGAGAACTACACAACGCTGAATGGAGAAGGTACATGTATGTATGGGAAAAAAAGATCTTGCAGGGGAACTGAATATATCCCCTGTCGAAACTATCCACGCTCGCCGCGGTAAGCAAGACTATCACGCCCAACTTGAATTCACATAGAAGAGGAAGTAGTTGTCGGATAGCAGACGATACAGCTGCTTGCTGTATGGCAGTGTCTGCGCAGTCCTGATAAGATCCTAGGTACGGGAGTCCGACATGACCTTTTCCAGACGGTTCCGGAGCGTCGATCGAAGCGCTTGCATTCGACTCGCATGCCAGTGTGGCCGAAGTCTAATGATCGGCAGGCATGGTACTGAGTGGTGGTGGCGCGGAAGGGAGTCTACCACACCGTAACTTACAGTACTCTGTGGTCCATAACCCGCACGACCCAAGGACCCAGTGTAAACGTCCGGTTGCAGTGCAGTCGTGCAATCGCGCTTAACCATCCAGACGCTGATCGACAGATCTACAAACGCGTCAGATGCGGGGGAGGGATTGTTCCTGGTCGTCCACGATCGTCTCGTTCCTGCTTGACTAGAGGGCACCGGCTACTACTACTTGCGTATCTACATACAAAGTATATAGCTGGGCACCCCTATCTCTACCCTCCCGGGTAATGTGTTGGGGCCACCGCGAGTGAGTCCTGCGAGGAATTCTAAACCTACAGACGGGACCAAGAAATGGGAAGTATCATCCGCTTGAAATTTTAGACGTCGGTACGCTGATGCTGTCGAGCCAGATCATGCCACGAATTGGCCGTCCAGTAAATCCTTTGGGATCCCAAGACGTAGGGTCACAATTATCGCCTTATCTCGCACGTTATGTCTAACTCCAGTGCAAGCCATCACCGCAACTTACATACACATTGCAAGCCGGGAAGCGAGAATTGCAACGAATGTGAACACGTACGCAATCGGGCGACGAAAATGTTCTAAGCACAACGAATCCACGCTGGCCGCGCTGGTATGATATTATTTATGTACATGGCCCTGGGATCAGTAGGTGTGTCTTGAAATAGGCTGTAGCAAGGTTGTGCTACCCTGCCACTGTACTATTAGGATGTAACACCGCCCGGCTAACCCGCCCGCTCTCAGGCTACTAGTCAAGCGACTCAAGCTTCAGACTTGTGCTACTTCATACTCTAGTTCATGACTCGGAGCCCCATCCTTTATTCTATGTAGCAAAGCTCTGCACACAGACATCACACCATATTGCAATGCTGTTGTCGGAAGAGCTGTCAGAATTAGGAGAGAACATTTTCATCTACCTGAAATTTTGTGAGTTTGACTGGTAATAATGAATTTCTACTCAGGTCAGAAGTACTCAGGTGGCAAGCTCAATCAATTTCATATTGAATGGTGACAATCACTCTTTATTTAGGAATGCAAGATATTATACACCATAGTGAAGTGTACTGCCCTCCTGCAATACATTATTGAACTGGGCATCACAGAGTATGTCCTCAGAAATGGAGACTTATTCCGCTGGCTTTACGCTTTTCCTTCCTTATTAGGCAGGTGGGGATCGGCGGTTTCCAGGTATTCCCACGCCTCGCGCGACGCGTCGACGCGTCGCCTGTCCCGCTCGTTCCCCGGCGCTGCACCTCCCCGGGGGTGCTTTTGCTCTCCTGCAGTAGATAGAAGTTGATGTATATTACCAAAATGCGCGGAACTACGGATAATGTACTCAAAAAATCGTTTTATGTAGTCAGTTTAGCCCCCAAGAGCCGGGGAGGCATCCCGCAGGTGCAAAAGCACTCAGTTTACAGCATAAGTGCGCGAAAACGCGGCATAAGCAGCGTAAAGCGTTTATTTCGGTGGATTTACGCCGATTTACATGATTTACGGCCACGTGATGCATGGATTTACGGGCACGTCACGCCCTCCGTACAATCACATCAAGCCGCCGCCGCTTCGCGCGGCGTTCCCGAGCGCTTCTCCCCATCAAACCCCGAGAGCTTTGGCGCCCTTGTCGGGATACTCATTTCGGGACCCCAGGACGCGTGGCGTGTAATTAGAACGCGTCTGACGCGTCGAGGACCTTTGTGCTCCTCCTCAAATAGCACTATTTATCGTATTTAGAGCCTTTGTATCTAGTAAGAATAATATGTACAGTATACCGCTTGTGTTCAGCATGAATCTGGCACTACTCGGGACCTTTTAATGCAGTGGGACTTAGAATTTTCGCGCTCTACCCGCTACCTTGGGCCATCAGCCACCCGGGTCACGGTAGGGTTGATTTACGTGGATTTACAGTACCTCACGTAAACTAAGCCAAATATCTCATGTAAACTTACTACAGAACATCTCAATAGCCTTTGACAATACCAGGAAGCCCAGAAAGACCCAGGAATCAAGGGGAAGGAGATAAATGGGCTGGAGAAAACCCCAGAACAACTGTCATCAGTGCCTTCCATGACACGTGATATTCAAGATAATATTCTCTTAGTGAAGCAGTGGAGAACTCTGAGCCAGAACACTCAGGCAGCAGCTTGCTTCAATTCCGTAGAAGTGTTACTCCTTAAAGCTAGGAATAGAGTCTTTCCTTCACAGATTCTGAACCTTGACAAGTTTACGAGTCCTGAGTTTACAAAGGATGAGTCCTTACCCGCAAAATTGGGTGCGTGCTGAACGTTGTACCCGTGGGAATCAGCGTTGCCGAGAATGCGTGCGACTTCTGTGCTGTAGTCTTGAATACAAAGTTCAATGTCGGCTTTACCGCCCACTTGTATTTGTGACTACAAAAAGACTACAAAATCGGATTTGTAGTGTCTGTTTGCAATCATAGTGTATTTTCGTCCTGGGTTTTTCATGCATTTCCGTGGTTTCTTCTACGAAGAAATGTTTTTGGGTTATCCGTCTACTTGAATATTTTGAACATTTAATCGTATCTCCTTGCTTTACTGCTTGCTCTTTGTTGTGTGTGGCATATTGTTACCGAGGGAATTGACTCCGGTGGCTGTTTGTAGTCGGTGGCTGAGGTGCCGCGCCGGTTGGGATCTCTGGCTTCTCATTGGCTCCTGCTTACTATGACATACAGGCATCAACAGTGATGGGCTAACCCCGGTCAAACCCTCGTCAAACCCGGTCAAGGGGGTTTGACCGGGTCAAGCTTGACTCCGGTCAAGGTAAAGGCGTGAATGTCACGTGCCGCACTGCCACTCTGCCATTTAGGTGGCATATGCACTCGTGCAGGAGATTCACATTGTCAAGCATTCATAGATACATATTTAGTGTACTTTGCCTCAGAGAAGCAGAGCTATCGACTAAGGACGTTATCTCTCTGTGCAGTTTCATGCCTGAGCCAATGCCACACTCACTGCCGGTTGAGCGCCGGCACGGAGTTTGCCGACCGTCCTTGCTTTACCCTATGACGTCATGTCTATAACCTCATCATTCTTTCACCGTATAAGGTAACATTTTGTCATGTGGTGTCATGCACAAGTCACGATTTGCCTCGCTTGACCCGGTCAAACCCCGGGTTTGACCGTCGTTGGTCAAACCTTTGGTCAAAAGTCAAGGGGTTAAGGCTTAACCCGCCCATCACTGGGCATCAACCAGTCCTTTACACACTTAGTTTTGCAGATTCCTGCTAGCTGTAGAGCAAGGATAGGCCATAATAGTGTTCAGTACTGTAGTATGGTTCTCAAAAACATATCCCAGCATGTCTTTCACTTGATAGTGCTGCTTTGGGTTGAGATACTAAAGTCGACATATTGGTAGCTGGGACCCCGGAAGCTGCCCGAGTCCTTTACGCACTGCAAATCTTGTTCCAGTGCAAGTTCTACTCATCCCATGTATTATCTGTTTAGGAGTATGATATACCTATATTATACAAACATTTTGAGATACTGAAGTTGCAGAAAAACCCAAAACTGAATGAACCCAGGACGACATAGATTTCAGCGTGTAAAGGACCGGTCGAAGCCTGTACCTTGACTGCAGAAAGTGCATTTCTGTAGTTGAGTGATGTCATAGTTGCCCACTTGCTCATTAGTCTAGTACTTGCAGCAGTTGAAGCATTTCAACTTGATGGGCTGTGCTTCCTATTAATCCAATCATTATTGGTACATACACATTGATCTTATGTTGGCTAAAAGAGGTTCTTGAATGTTGCAGTTGTGCTCTGAAAGAATACGCTGACTGCTGAATAGTTTGATAGATTGTTACTGTGGGAGTTAGCCTCAACGTTGATTGTTTTTCACACACATAGTCTGAGTCTATGTGTGGGTGGCAGGGACAATGATACAATCTCTTTGGTCACAGGCATCTTGGGCCTGTGTTTCTCAATCTCTGCTGCCTCTGAAACCCTGATTTCTTCCACTCAGTGGTCTCTATATGTCCCCTTGAGAAACTGAAGCGGGTACATGCGTAATATATATTTCGTTTCTGCTCCCAGCTGCTTGGAGTACTGTTTGGGTACCCTTTCTGATGACTGTCCTTCAGCTTGGTTCGGGAAAATGAGTGTGAGAGAGCTGCCAATAAGGTTGGGCACAGGTGGCAGGTGCCACCGCAGTATTCAACCCGAGGGTTGCTTGGGTGCGGGTACGGTGTGTGGACTGCCCACACTGCGCTATACTGTGACCCGCGACGCTGGGTATATGGGTCCGCGGTTCTTGCAGATGGGTCGTGTTTATCACCCAAAATGGTAAAATTTGTACTTATAAATTGACTTATTGGCATATTACAGAGTGTATGGCGGCTGTTACCAGCCTCGAGAGTGCAATAGACAGGGAGCCGGCTCTATCAGTAAGCCATTTCCCGCACCTTTGTACTGGTGGCAAGTGGCACTCGGGCATCGGCCAACGACCCGCGGTCTTGATGGCAGGTTTTGTACCTGCACCCACTGAGGGTACGGAGTACGCGGGTGCCGGTACAGTGTCGCTCTGACCACCCGCGGTGTGACCCGTGCCCAACACTAGCTGCCAATCGAAGATTGGCAGTGGACAAACACTCTGGTTGTGGTAGGATGCTACCTGGAGTCTGCAGGTATTATTGACTATCTCTTCCACTGGGAACAAAAGACCTGTGTCACAGAGCTGCCAATCAAAGATTGGCAGCAGAGGAGAACTTTGATCTATGTTACTTGTGTCTAGTAGTGCAGCTGCTACTATCCCTTGGGCTGGGTACAAATACAATTTTGTAGTCTTTTTGTAGCCACCAATACAGACCGACTTTTGATCTGTCAGAGCGGCAGGGACTTTTATGGTATAATGATGGCAGAGCCACAGGAGGACAAAGTATGAATGAAGGGGACATTGCAAATACAGATCTAAGGGATTTTGATATGTGCATAAGAAAGAGTACTGTATACATCAATTGGAACATTTATACACCCAATGCTATCACTTATCAGACACAACTCAGGACTCGTGTCCTGCCATGCATAGCAATGGCCCTCTACTGACAGGTACATCTTGGGTCCCCTGACACACAACAGACCCGAAGACCAACACAAACAACCAACACACCCACCAGCATGTGGATGCGGTCTAGGAGCACTGGAGGGTAATATAAAGTTCAAGGGGAGTAAGATGGTCCACAGATGGAAATCTGTAATAAAAGATCTCGAGGCCTGTAAACAAAAGTAAAGCCTCCCACCCTGGTAGTGCAGCCCACCAGCACTGACTAGGTCAGCCCCGGGCTGCCAGATCCGAATCCTGCAGAAAATGCCTACTGAGCATGGAGGTACATTGCTGTATGATAGCCAAGGCCAGGAAACTTTTTCTGAGTGCATAGGACAAGAGGGGTGCAAGATCCGGATTGGGAACACCCACCTCTTTCTTCCCACGGTGACACCTACGTGCAAGCCCTCTGGAGGTACAGGACCACGGAATTTCACCTTCTTGACATGCATGAGATGGTCTATTATCAATGTATCTGGACCTTTCTGTCTCTTCAGTTTCTCCAGAAAGTGTCTACGGCGAGAGCGGTGGCCTTGATAAAATCACGGCAAATGCCGGGCAATGTTCAAGCTGGCACTTCGCCACCGCCGACTTCTTACACCCATAACTCGCTCAGGCAACGCTCAGGAGGCAAAAGTCAGAGGATCGATTATACTAAACCCTCCTCTGAACTGCTTTCGTAAATTACTAACATGTGATTAGTTTTGCGGTAGGTGCAGCCGATGTCGAGCTCTCAGGCAAACAGCATGAAAAAGGAGGTCACTGGCAGTGTCCAGGGTTAGAGTTTTGCACCCCCCTTGACGTAGGAGTCCTGCCAGTGCCGCATCGTTGTTAGCGCTAGTGAGAACTAGTGAGAAGCCTTTCCCGAAGGTACCTTTAGGCACGTACCAGTCAAGTCATTTAACTGCTAGTGATTGGGCAGTGATGAGATCAATCGACCACGCGCGTGGCTATGGTTGGCCCGAGACTACCAGGGTGTTGTTGTACGGAATATTCATTGACGTTGTGGATGGTGTCACGAACTTTTACCATCTCTCACCTCCTGGCGGTAGGCGTCGAATCATGGTTTCAATGACATTGATACGAATCAACCCAGTGTTTCGTTGCTGGGAGGTCGCGAGATTTGAATTGTAATGGAGGATGCGTTCGGACTAGTTGTGCCCCGGATGACGACTGACGAATGCGCTTCAGTGAGAACGCGAGCGCAGCCGCATATTCCTTGGTAGACAGTCCCGACAACTCGCTACGTGTTCCTTCATGAACCCTTGGTTGTATATCTCTGGTCTCGATGATAACTGTGATGGCTTCCTCAAAATTCCTGGACAGCCCTGACCCTTGCGTCGAAGACATATCTCTCTGGTACTAGATGGGCGTGAATGAGTATTCATCGCCATCAACGCTTTGCTTACCTGGCACTGCGCCGTCACTGTCTGAGCGCTTGGAATTCGTCTACGGGAATATCTTCGTAGTTCATCAGTTCCCAGCCTCGTTCTTGCCTCAGTCTCTCCAGCGTCGCTTCCAATTCCCGTACAGCCTCGTCGGGGGCCGTTTCCTGGCCTTGCGATATGATATCGAGAAAGGAGGGGAGACCGTGTATTTCCCAAGTGAGTGCAGAGCCGTCGTCTACGTGACGGACATCGTGCGGCTGGATGGGGTCGGTATGGGGCCTATGACCGCCTTCCAGAGACGGGCGAAGTCTGATGAAGCCCCAGGTCTTCCGCGCCCGAGCCGTGTCATCCTTCAAGAGAAACATCCAACCCTCTCCATCGAATACGGCCCCCGAGAACGCAGGGATACATACGAGGCTCCTTTCATTCCAGCTTTGCCCCCTTCTCCTAGGTGCAGCCGCGAAGGCAGCTCTGGCTATCCATGGCCTCGTACTCGCCGTTGGGAAGACGACTCCCTCGCGTGGCATGAACGTCTTCAGATAGTCCACCAAGTTCTGGACTATACAGCGTGGTGTTGCAAATGGCACGCTAACTGCCACAGCACCATGGTCGGTTGCAAGGGTCACAACAGAGAGACAGTTCATCGGTGAGGAATGGAACGAGAACACGAATGGATGTACGATACACTCCATGTTCGCAAACAGGTGGCGTTCTCGCCGGAACAGCGCAGTCAAGTCCTCGCCCGATAGACCGGAACATCCCATCAGGACCAACCGACGAAGGCGCGGTAACGCCATGATCACATTGTGCACCGTAGTGGCGGACACCTTGGGATTGAAGGATATGTCGAGCCATCCTATATGCTGTCCGGCATAGGCTATCACCTCCTGGATTTGCTCCGTAGAGAGGTCAAAGCCAGACAGATCTAGGCGGCCTTCTCGAATCTCGTCCGTCGGCAGAAGCTGCAGAACAACAGGTATGGCAGAATTGGGGATGGCTTGCATACTCTTCAAAAGATGCCGCACAACCTTGGCCCTGCCGGGCATGATCAATGCCTCCGCAATTCCAGAGAAGTCGTCTGTCTGCACCGCATGCTCCATTGCGGGAGCGATGGCCATATCCGCTAGGGACGCGATATGCTGAGGAGACGGGCCTGCAATGTCGATGCTCAGCCGAAAGATCTCGCTCCCGTACTCTGCCTGCCAGGCCTCAAACAAAGCCTGTCTATCGAGTATCTTGTAGCTCCGGATTATGGGCAAGACGGGTCGGATCTCCGCTTCGATGTTCACGAGCCCTGCTGGCGATGGAAAATATGCGCGTAGATATTGCGCGGCAGACAGAGGATGCAGGAGCGGTGGCTGGAGAGATGTCCCCAGCCCTTGCACCGACACAAAGCAATAGGTAGGGTGGAACGGGTCTGTGAGGTCTATCACAGAGATACCGTCATCGTCGGCTATCGACGCGGTCAGTGGATGCGCGGCATGGATCATGACCATCGTACTCACGTCCTGCCTCGGTACTGCCTATGTCTGCGGACAGGAAACTGGCATGGGAGTAGTAGAAATCCCCAGGAGTGCTCAAGTCGGTAGTATAGGCGGCCCCAAGCACGAAGGCGACGTACGGACATGGGACGTCGGGGATCTTGGGGTCGCCTCCCCACCGACCGTACTTCCCATCGATAGTTCGGAGCTCAGCCCGAATAACCTCTGCGTTCTCCCTTTGCCCCGCGAGGATCAGACAACGGAGCATCGCTTTGACTGCGACAATCCCAGAGCACCTCTCGGTGCGTAAGGCCGCCACACATCTGTACTTCGCCTCCCCTACTGGAAAGCCACTAGGTCGAATCGAAGCGACAGCAAATATCCGATGCGCTGAAGTAGCCATGGGGTGCACTGACGGTGGCCTGGCTTCCGGTTCGAGCAAGGTGGCCCTTCCAGCGTCAGGCGTGAGGATTGTGCCGGACTCTTGAATTTTGATAGGGTCCGTAAACGGCTGCTGGCACGGGTCCATGCTCCAGACAAAGCTATCAACACTCCTGGTTGACCATGGTCCACGGTCTTCCTTCATCTTTCTCAGCTCCTCTCCCCAGCGGGTTTCCGCCCATTTCTTGCCGAGTTACTTCGCCCTGTGAATATAAATTCATATTATGGGACGTACCCTGGCTTTTTTTCGGCGGGGTTCCAAGTGGTCTTCGAACTTCTGAGTGAAGTGGAGCGACGTTCGCCACCTGAAGATGGTCAAAGTTGGCGCGCTCGGCACTTGCCCTGTTTGTCAGGGTCTTGGGCAATACGACCCCTCGAAAAAGCAATCCCACGGCTTGCTGACTAAGACAAGTCAGCACTATTGGCTGTATAACCCCTAGTGGCTGCACAAGCGTCTGCTATGTGGCCTAGCGGGTCTGCGTTGCGGCCGTAGCTCGTGGATCTGGGTTCAAAACCTGACGACTACGTTTTTTGTTGGTTTGTACCAATGTTCTACCTACATCCTCTATGTTTTTTCTTCGCACTGCGGAGGGGTGGTTAGGAAGTTTGGGTTAGGGTAGGTAAGGGTAAGTGGGGGGTCCGGGGGGGAACCCCCCGGTTGGTTAAGGTTCGGGTTAGGGTGAGGTGGTTAGGGTATGGGTTACAGGATATCGATAAAGGGGGGGTCCGGGGGGGAACGCCCCGGGTTGGTTAAGGTCTGGGTTTTCATATAAAATATGCTCTGGGAGTGATTTGATATGCTACCCTGACCTTAGGACCGTCTCCTGGCGTCGGGAACAGTGACAGCCACGGCGCTTGCCATATTTGTAGTGCTTTGTCAGCTTATTCGTGGGATTGTTATTTCGAGGGGTCGTATTGTGCAAGTTTTTGTCAGGTCTGCGAGGCAAAGTGTCTCTGACCATGTACGCCCATGGATCACAATTATCGTCGCCTGAAGCGATCACGGTGTGACGCGAATGTCAGTGAGGCTACTTTATCTCCGTCTTATGTTGCTGAGAGACAGACAGCCTGCAGCCGGCCGTTGGACGGTATTGGGTCGTCTCTGCATCTGTGAAGCTAAGGAATTACGGGACACTGCGGCAGTGGTGATGCTCCTTCACATCACGGGGAACAAGGAATAAGGCCTCAAAAGCCTAAGAAAACGATGGCCACGCTTGCTTCGTCTCTTCCATACACTCTCTATCCACCCAACCTCTGAGGAACTCGAACTAACCAGGGAAACCCTTAGGGAAGAGTCGGAACCACGTACACCCAAGTTTTCACGGGTTTGAGCGGTCCATTAATTCTGCTAGATGCTGGGTGAGTCACTGCGGATGTCCTCTCCTGCCCCGCTACTGGCACACAGATCATGGAACCGAATTCTAACTACAGCGGTCCCGAAGGAGACTGCAGCTGGGCGTACTCACGACAGCCCGCAAAGGTGACGGAGAGAGCGCTAGGTCTGTAATAGCACTGCACGGCCGAGTTTCTAGCTAGAGGAACTGTGCCGACTCGGTGCCTTCGCTTCCTTGCGTTTTCGGCGACATGTCGAGGTTTTTCTAACATTACAGGTGCCCGTCCATTTGCTTCAGCGAGGGTAACGTGAATGGGGCCAGAACCTGGCTATGATCCAGCGCAGCGCGACGTCGACAACTAGAGCAGCGTGGGACATGCCCATCGTACACAGGAGTTAGCTGTGGCTGATCCTTTTCAAGGGAATTTATACGTCATGACGTGATCATAGCGCTCCGCGTTGTGCAGTACGAAGGCAGAGCTTTGTGTAATTACTTTCCAGGCACTATTAGCAAATTACAAGTGCAAGTCACTACCTTCTATGCAACGTTACGACGGATGGCGGTCGGATTGCAGGGGACTGTGGCCGCGGTAGCCTCTGCCATTGTGGCGGGACGAGTCAGTCGCCACGTGCCATAATACCCGATCTAATCAAGTAGTGGCAAGCATACCTGCATGCTCTGCCTTGGGCGATTTCTGCCATTTGTTTTACAAACCCGTCATATACACATGGCTGCCCCGGCCACCGTCGCCCAAGTCTCCCCGGACAAAATCGCCATCCTCAATCACCAGCAATACGACGCACCGGACACCCTCTCCCCCTCCTCCGTGCTCCCCTCCCCGCTCGACCAGTTCCGCGCATGGTTCACCTCCGTCCAGGGTCGGGTCCACGAGCCCGAGGCCATGGCGCTCTCCACCGCCACGCCCGACGGCCTCCCTTCCACCCGCATCGTCCTCTTCAAGCAGCTCGACGCCCGCGGCTTCGTCTTCTTCACCAACTACACCTCCCGCAAGTCCCGCGAGCTCGAGGCCAACCCCCGTGCTTCGCTCGCGTTCTACTGGCGGGAGGTCTCCAGGAGCGTCAGGGTCGTCGGCAGGGCGGAGAAGGTGAGTAAGCAGGAGAGCGAGGAGTACTTCAGGAGCAGGCCCCTGGGCAGCCGCTTGAGTGCATGGGCAAGCAGGCAGAGTACCGTGATTCAGGACGGGGAAGTACAGAAGAGAATGGAGGAATTGAAGCAAAAGTTCGGTGTCAAGGACGGTCAAGAGGATGCTGATATACCCTTGCCTGATTTCTGGGGAGGCTGGAGGATAGTGCCCAAGTGAGTACTCTGTCTGCTGTCGTCGCATCCGTACTGACGCGGCTCGAAAGCGAAATCGAATTCTGGGCCGGCAAGCCTTCACGGGTACACGATCGTGTGCGGTATCTGAGGGTAGAGGGGTCATCCGACGACTCGCCACAATGGAAGATAGATAGACTGTCACCATGATTATATGGAATTCCAGCTGAGTATTGCATCAAATACAGCTCGTATGTTCGTAAGTATAGTCCGGATAATGATGAGGTAGTCTATTTGATACATTGCCCTATCTACTAACCAAACATAACTATCTCTACCGGGAACTCACTCTTCCGACACCCTTTCGAAGAACTGCTTCAACGTCCCACTCAGCACCTCTGGCAGTGCCTCCACGTCCCTTAGCACAACATAGTACTCGAAGGGGAACGAGTCCAGATACCGCTCCATCGACAGCTCCATCCTGCCGTCCTCTGTCGTCTTGTACGACACCTGGTTCATCGACAGTATCGAATTCGCATTTGCGCCAGTGTCGGTCCCAGATGCCTTTGCCTGGGTATGGAGCGAGTCCAGCACGACGAACACAATCATAACCTTCATCTCCTCCGCCTTCCTCAGCACCCGCCGCAGCTTCTCGTGGTCCTGGCAGATCCCATCCGAGATGATGATCTCCAGCTGCCACAGCTCGCCTGCCGCGCCCGCCTTGCGCTCACGCGCTTCTTCGAGCACCTTCAAGCTCGTCTCTACCAGCCTGAGCACGTCCGTCGCTTTCTGCGCAAACGTGAACGCTTCGATCACCCGTGCGCCCGTCGCATCGTTGAACGGCCCCGCGCCCGCGCCGTCGGCGAACCCGTGCAGCACCTCCACGCTCTCACCGAACTTCGCGATCCCAACCTCGCCGACCTCGAGCTTCCCCAGCGCCTTCGACACGAGCGCGAGCGTCTTGAACGCGAGCCCGACACTGCGGCTCTCGCGCATACTCCGGCTGTCGTCGAGCGCGAGCAGTACCTGGTACTCCCGCTCGCTCGGGCGCGTGCGCCGCAGCCAGATCTTGTCCTTTGTGTATTCGCTCGCGATGTACGGGATCAGCTTCTTCATGTTCAGCCGCTTGCCCGTGCGATAGTCGCCTTTGAGGCGCGTCGCGCGCGTCGGCTCGAGGATGAGGCGCAGTTGCTCGCAGAGCATCGAGGAGAGGTGCGACGTCAGGAGGGAGTAGTGGCTCCATAGGGACTGGGCAGTTTCATGGTCATACGCCGCAGTGGAGAGGTAGGTCTGTAACAAAGAATCGGTTTGGGCCGAGAGTTCTTCTTCCTGCGCGGGTGTGAGTTCCTCTTCGGCCTCTTCAGTCGCTTTGGGACCTGAGATGTCAGCTGGGGCTTGAGGATCGGCTCGTCCATCCCTAGCTTGAATCTGATTGCTCGTAAGCGCGCTGTCGATATCCTCTTGAATCGCCTCCCCCGTCGAGTCAGCGTGCAGTTCCAGTCTATCCATAGCAGGTTTCGATGGCCCCTCTTGAACAGACTCATCAATATCCATGGGGACCTCCGCGCCCTCCCTCTTCTGCTCCTCGTCTACGATGTTCAGCTGACTCAACTTAGCCGCATCGACACCTGCAGCAGGGCCCAGAGCTTCCATGTCCTGGTCTTCATCGTCCGGCCGCAAGTACTCTACTTGCGAAGTTTGACCTGTCTCGCCAGACTTTTCGACGGGAGCGTCAGGGCCGTTGCTGCTATCTTGGATATCTTCAAAACGCCGGCGGATTTCTTTGAGGGCTTCTCCCAGGTTGCGTAGAGGATTAGATGCGAGTGTCGCAGAGGGTTCTGAAGGAGCTGCGCCCTGCCTTTGGACACCAGACGACGAGGTTGCTTTTTGTGGGCTTCCACTCAAGTCGTCAGCTTCCTCCGACGCGGGATCCTGCGCCATAGCTTGGTCGATTGTGTCAGCAGCTGTAGAGGGTGGCCTTTCGATCTCATCAATGGGTGCAGTCTCATAGAGTACTCGGCGATCACTTACATGTTTTCTGCACCTGCTTGGTTAGCAGCCGATCCTTGAGCGCCAGCGCCACCGCTCTGTTCCTCAGACCCGTCTGCCGGCGCCTCACCTTCTTGAGGGCCAGTGGTCTCGCCTTCGGCCTGACCTTCCCCTGCGTGGAGGTCTGGCTGGGCCACAGCATCATCCTGCTGTTCACCGCTGGGTTTGACGTCGTGCTCAGGCTCATTTGTTTCCACTGGCGGGGATTTGGCACGATCAGTCTCGTCGACTTCAGGGGTCCCTGGTTTATCATCCATGGTGTCCATCTGATCGGGGCTGGGCTCTTCGCCTTCGTCTGAGAGCATATCATCGTCTTGATCGCCCATTAGATCTGGCGTCTCCTCAGGGCCTAAGTTGATATCATCGGGCAGTTCCAGCGCATCGCCTTCGGGTACATTCTCCATTGGAGCACCACTGGCATCAGGATGGCTCTCGTCGGGTAACTCTTCTTCATCTTCTCGCGGAATTTGCTCGTCCGGTGCATCTGGCTGAGGTTCCTGTTCATTAGCCTTGGGTGGAACGTCCCCCTCTAACTTGGAGTCCTTCCCGTCCTGCTTCGCCGCCATCTCCTCGTTTCCTCGAGACTCCTGTGGGCGGTTCTCAGGCCCATTCTGATCCGACTCTGATTCGTCTTTTGGGCCCTCGTCACCCCACAGCTTCTCATCCACGGCAGATGGATCGGAGGCATCCAATTTGCCTGTTTGTTCCTCCAGATCCTCCTGTTCTTCATCCTCCGCATCATCACCCTCCTCTCCGCGGTCGGGAACATCCTCTAGTTCTCCCTCGAAATCTTCATTCATTTCCAACCCGCCTTCCTTCTCATCGCTCTCCTGCTTCTCCTCGTCTTGCTGTTCCTCGCCGCGCAATCCCTCTACTTGGCTCTCGTCTTCTATCTGATCACTTACATCCTTTGCACCACTTCCCTGGCCCATTCCAACCCCAGACTCGTCCACCTCTGCACCTTCACCCTGTGCGTCTTCCTCTGACTCGGGAGGCTGGCAGAAGCCCTGGGTAGCTACCGTGTACATGGTATTGCACAAGACGAACGCCAGCTTGAGGAGGGTCTTAGCCCAATGACCGTGGTTGGTAAGCTGATTCCTAACCAGAACCATATATCGGCCTAGGAAGGGCAGGAGGCGGGAGAGCTCTAGGTGTGTCTCTTCCTCTGACGCCCGGTCCATGTACTCGAGAGTGTCCCCCAATTTATCGACAAGCTCATTCAACTTGAGCGAAGCGGAAATGTCGCAAACCAGGCGGCACATGTTGTAGGCATCCTCGTCCTCCTCTACTTCCCGCCCATCGAGATTGACCTCAGGACAAAGCGCCATAAGACCCTGGGCACGGAGAAGTAGAGTCTCGATCACGCTGTCAACAGTGTACCCTCCTGCAGTGATTGTTTCTCGACTTGATGTTAGGGTCGATGGCAAGTGTTGCGACCTGAGCCAATCTATGACACCAGCGAACAGATATCGCAGATCAGGCGCGTCTTTGGCCCACCGTTCTAGCGATGCCTCTATTTGTTGCAGGTGTGCTATGCCTGTTGCGATATATATGCGCTCCTCTGTGCATGCATGTTATTCATGCTATTGCTATTGGGATGATGAAGACGTACCATCCAGCAATAATGCGGGGCTTGTCAGTCGCATTTTGTCAACCACCAACCTAAGACTCCCTTCTGTAGTTTCGGTAGATCGGACTACAGTCTGGATCTGGGAGATTACGGAGGAAACGGCCTCTGTCACGCCATCCATACTCTGGAACTCTTGCACTTCTTGCAGCAGCTCGTCAAGCGTCCACCGGAGCTTTGAGCAGACCGATTTCAAGTGGGATGCATCCCTTAGCTCTTGAGCGCTGAGTCTTGCATTTCCCCCAGTCGACCGTAGCATTTGAAGCCGTTCATGGATACCGACAAGCTTTTGATATTGCAGCAGTTCATTGATGAGCCTTGGAAACGTTATCAACCATTTGCTTAACTTCCCCTGAGAGTGCACTTACCGTGTTCGTGTGTGCAGAGCCAATGCCAACGCGGAATCCAAGAACCCAATTCCCCTTTGCAAGTCGCGGGTAGTTAGATCAGTGTGGTGACTGGATAGGCTCCCTCTGAGTTGTGGGAGCAATGTATTCAAGCGATCGAGATAGTCGTCGATCTTCTCAGTCGGGATGTATTCAGGAGCTGTGGGCATGACGGCTTGCTCTCTCATCCAGCGAGGGTCTCGTAGGCGGCCCACCACTTCCGGCTTGATGTTTGCACTGAAACCCATCTTCTTCAACTCTTTGAGGAGATCACTCCATGCCTTCCGCTTTCGAACGAGCAGAGCCTTTAGTTTTTTGGCCCGCTTCGCTGCCGGTATATTCGTAGGGACGGGTGTAGCGGCTAGGTTATGCGAAGTGACTATAACATCTATCGTCAAGTCGTTCACCGCGTGAGGGTCCCGAGATCTCAAGAAGCCGCCGACCCGATTGTTGAGCATATCAGCAAATCTCTGGTATGTCCGACCTAAATTCGCCAGATGTTCTGGGCCATCCGAAGTGGGCCTGCGTTCGAAAGAGTATTGAACCGTAGGCGAGGATTCCAGGAACTGTGCATGCCCCTGCTCCGAGGAGTCGTCCTTGGCTACGCGAGCAGATTGCAAAAGCGGGACGATAGGTTGGCGCAAGATATCCCTGAACTTACGTATCGTCTTGTACAAGTGATGGTGCGTCCTGCGAGCGCTCTGCTGTAAGGCATGCACATTAACATCCTTCCAGCTAGCGAGCTTGATGTACTCATTGATATCCTTCTCTAGAGCGCTTCTTTGCTGCATCAAGGAGGTGCGGATTCGATCTGCGAATTGCTTGAAATATCTCCAGGTGTTCAAGAGGATGGCATGCAACCGAGCGAAAACGAGCTTCGCTGGACCTTCGTAGTGAGAGGTCAGAAGGTCAGCGTACGAGGCGAAGGACCGAAGTAGTTCCATGCGTCTTTCGTATTGACCGAGTGGACTGGAGCTAATGAATTCATCAAACAGGGGCACAAGTGACCCCAGGTAGGTGTCTAGCTGTTCTGGTTCGTCCAAGAGCGACAGGACTCCCCGGACCGCCGCCTCGTACAGGCGGAACCACCACTGGTAGGCCTCCTGCTCGAATGCGCTAGCCTGAGACTCCAACAACTTCTGCCAGCTCGAGAGCTCAAGGCGTCTCCATTCAACGATCAGAGCAGTCAGTGCTTGTCGGTGAGCATGCAGCGTGTTCTCGCGGTTAGCATACATCTCCCAGTCGTCACTCTGCAGGAGCAGCTGCTCCAGGGCCGTCAAGAACTTGGCTACCGGGCTACTGAGCTCCAGATTGAGGATAAAATCGCACCTGGCCTTCAGGTGTTGCAGTACCATTTGATCAGGCCACTCTTCCACCAACAGGTTTAACCTGTCTCTGAGAGAACACAGAACTTCAAAGGCCTTCTTCACTTGGGGAAAGTTGGAATCCTTGTAGAAATCCGAGACTCTATCCCGCACAGTAGCCTGCGAGAAGCCGAGTATTCGTTCCTGGACGAGGGATAACTGATATTGCAAAGCTTCTTCATCCAAAGTTTCAGGCAGGCTATCCCACTTGTCTGGGGTTAAGACCGAAAGCGTACTCCTCCGTATATCCAGGAAGAAACGTCCTGTCCCTTCCTTGATATTTGACGATGAAGCAAATAACCGAGCGTGCGCATCCAAAAGGATCTGAATGCGCGCTGATTCCACAAGCACAGGCGCTCGACTCGTTTGCTCAGATAGAGAGCCAGGCTCAAAGACATCATCGAAAACAGGAAACAACGCTCGAAACTCAGCCTCCTGAAGCTCGCTCTCATCCATTGACGGGCTTTCATCTTTCTTTTTGTAGAGTGAGCCCGAAGCACGCTCAATTTCTTCTTCCTTTGCTCGGTCGATCAACCAGAGTCGGCAGATCTGGTCATACAAAGCATTGATGGTCGGTATGTGGGTTGTGAGTTCGGCCCCAGCAGCGACATCAATGACTGCCGCTGACAGGGTTAACAACGGACGCCAAAGTCGGTCGAGACCGTGTAACGGTGACTGGGGAACCCTCAATACGGCCTCCCCAGATTTGATGGAAGGAAAAGCGACGAGTGCAGAGGCAAGAGATCCCGTGCCTTCACCGTTCTGCCTTTGGGTAGACAGTCCACTAACGACGCCTAGACCCAGCCGCATGTAGAGGAGAGATAACTCGAGCGGGCTGATCATGTCGACCAAGTCAGGGTAGGCAGCGTGGAGCCGTTGAAGGAAGCCAACAATTGACTCTTGGAATACCCGCTCCCGCATGTCAGCACCAGCTTCCCCAGAGGTCAGAGCATGCACCACGGCATCGACCCTATTCCAAGCAAGAACGTGCGTCTGGAATTGCCATACTTCCGACCATAATGAATGGACTCGCGATACGTCGTATGACTTCCTGAGGAGCGGTGGTCGTTCGTGCACAAGACGAGCCTGGATATCTTCCAGTGATTTCTTCAAGGTATTGATAACGAAGTTGGTATTTTCGCCCGTGATGCGATTTTCGAGCTGAGTCTGCAATCCAATATGTTCTGAAAGGACATTGCCTATATCCTGCAGGAACTCTAGTGTGCAGCCCCTGCTTGCCGCGGGATCCAGAGGAATATCAGGTACGTAAAGGTCGAATATCATCTTGGACAGCCCGATGCAACTCCGACCCAGCGCTTCGATAATGGTTGATCTTGGCTGCGAGATATTGCGCAGCAATGAAAGTTCAGTGCGGAGATGTCGATCAAAGCAAACCTTCAAGTCAGCGAACTCGGTACATTCTAAGAGTCGGCATAGGTGCTGGACAACGTCGTCTGCCCGGCCATCGACTTGGTGAAGCAGACTCTGGACATCCTGGTGTATGGAAGCATCACCCTTAGGGAAGAAGCAAGAAATGATCTAATAGCTGCATATTAGGCATGAATCGAACCGGTAATTCATGAAAGACCTACCAAGATAATGGATTGAAGCAGCAGATCAACCATCTGCGAGAGGCGCGATTGCGCTATGCTACAGTGTGATAGAAGAAGTGTCCTATGCCTGCGCAGGGACGTTTCGTATGAATTCAGGGACGCTAAGGGTCGCCGTTGTGCTGTGCTGTAATGGAGTCGTTGAGTATTTGCGAGCAAAGCAGACACTGTTCACATACCCAATGAGGATGCTACAGAGTAGCTCTGTGGGTCGGAATAGAATCGAGGCTCCCTCAAATATCTTTTATACGGTAAGTGAACGAAGTGCGTGGACCCCTAAGGAAACGAACCTGAGTCTCGAACGATGTGGAGGACAGAGCTTTTAGCCATTCCTTCTGCGCAGCGACTACTATGGAGAGTTGTTCTAAGAGCGGGTGTAGGTGAGTCAAATAAAAAGAGATGATGATAAAGACGGCCTACGAATATTGGCATCTATAGCCCACACAGCATGTAGGTAGGGTAACAGTCGGAGGAGTGACTCCGTCGGATAAAGACAAGCCAGGTCAATAATTCGTTTCACCTTCGGCACTATCTCTTTATTGTGCATTGGCCTTGATAATTGCATTCTCCCTATAGTTATTAAAGCGCTTAACTCAAGTATGATCAGTGATGGGTCCGCAAAGTCTGGATGGGGTGCGTAGTGCCCATCTTGCGTCGTACTTAGTCGCTGCTCCAGGTCAGCATGCAATGCTGCCCCGATTGCACGATACCTTACCTGCCGCAGCTGATCGAACAGCAGCTTTGAGGCCAATTTGCTACCTTCGAGAGACTCGAGAACCGACGCTTGGCTCAAAGTCTGAAGAGCAAGGACTGGCAGTATACGGGCACGGTCTTGATGTCGGTCAGTACAAGGCATGGACCAGAACAAGAAGCCTGACCTTCCACCAGATTCGGACGTTCAGCAGCACAAAGCATCCGGTTTACTTGTAGTATTTCGGCATCTGGACCGTTGCTTCCTAGCAAGCATGACCAGATCTGGGTTAGACCCGTCCCCACGGTGGGTGAAGCGGCTCTCTCCAGAGCTTTTGTGGCTTCTACTATCCCGAGAAACAGGGGTGAGATGGTAGGAACAGCATCTTTGATCCATTGAATGACTGCACAAGCGGCCGAGTAGTCGAAATGGTTTGAGCCGGAGATTTTCTTTAGATACCATGCTATGTCATGAAGTTGAAGCGCTATTTTGACATGGTCCTACTAACTTATTGAGCTGACGGCCAAGTACAACACATTTCACGCACCGCCGATTCTTTCCATCGTCCGATATCGAATGTTTCCACGATATTGTGTGCCAGGGCATCGATAGCGCCGACAAGTGAGCGGGCTTCCTGCACAGCTCGAGGTGCACGAGGGCCGGCCGATAGATCCAACGCTAAGGATGACGTTGCTGCGAAAGATATCTTGTCTTTATTAGGTTGCACATCGTGCACACCCACCATAGCTTCACGGTGTAAGCTGCCGAAAAGATGCAATATATGCATAGCTCCTTCATGCAGGATCCCCTCCTCCTCGTTGCTTAGCATGGACCGCGTGGAATGGTTGAGGAACATGTCCATGGCCTGCAAGAGGGTTTAGCTCACGGAGACTGATTGAATACCCGACTGCAAGGGACTTACTTGCGTGGATATCAACTCGTGGGGGAACTTCCATTCGATGCAAGACCGATTCACAAAGTACGAATACATCCCATGCATAGGGCCCGCAGCGAAGTGATGCATCAAAGCTATCACACGTTGAGCTTCCTCGATTTGATGCTCTCGAACGACAGCCATTAACAAACGCGTGAAGTGCTGGTCCTTGGGAGGGCAAGAAATGTAACCGCAGAAGTACGATAGTGCATGCATAGAGAGAGTCGACACCGGGTCAGGTAGAGCGGTTAAGGGATTCCTATCCAGGACGAAGGCAAGGCTAGAATCTTGCTGGAGGATAGAACTTGACCTAAGCGGAAGATGGAGATCCTGAGGCATCAACGATGAGCCAAGGCCTCTCCTTACGATCTCGAGCAGATTATGGGCATCTGCAGGATCCTCTTGCACGGTACCCAGTGCGCTTGGAATTCGCAGGTAGGAATTTCTGGATTGTCCATCTTTCTCATCATCGTCTTCACAGAGACATATTTCGATGCCGCGATTGCGCATAGCACGAGACAATTCACCATGCTGCGGATCAACCGTCATGAAGAGACGGAAGTTTGGATGGGGCACAATGATTTCAACCTCGCCGTTCACTTGTCCCTTCTCGTTTAGTGTCAGCACGCCCTGGGGCTCACATAAAGAGTTTAGCCGATCTAGGACAGACGGATTACAGAGGTTGGCGCCATCTAGAAGCACCCAATGCCCAGACTTCATAGCTTGCACTAGAGGGCCATCCACCCAGACGAAACGGCCACTTCTGCGTTCCGCTCTGAAAAAATCGTCCATGGCCTTCCGCGCCGTTGAAGCCTCTTGGCTTATTTTGTCGAGACCTAGATCGACCACAACATCCAGCACCTCTGCCACTGATCGCAGAGCAGTAGTTAGGGACTGCAGAGATGACGCCCGGCGTAGTGATTCTATACTTGAATGAAGGGAACCGTCTGTTAGAGTGGCCGCACCACGCGCGGTTCTCAACACGCTGGACACAAGTTGCAGTAGACGATCAGCGATGGTCCTTGCATGGACCATATGATCCTCTTGCTCGAAGCTGCCCAAGATGTCCGAGATGTCGGTTGCATTATTCACAGCTACCTCATGCAGATAGTTGCCGGTCAGTGTGGAAAGAAGTTTAACGAGCGCGGTTTTGCCAGAGTCGCGTGCTCCTGTCAGTATAATGAGCCAGCTGTGCATAAGACAACTACTCATGGCCTCGAGCGGTCGAAGTTGAGCGGGTAATATGATAGGAGATCGACTCGCCGGCGAGAAGTTTTCACGAGGTAGCAGAGCATGACCTATCTGGAAATGGCCGGGCGCAAGCGACCATCGAGGACGGGCAGCATCCGGTTTTTGCGAGCCAAAGGCCAGGCCAAAGAGTGCTAAAGCACGGTCTCGATCTGCTTGAGTTCTTAGACGCTGCAAATATATCGTCCGGAGATGCTCAACAGGGTGCAGTGATTGATCGTCACGTTGCAGCAGCTTACACCATCGAATTACGTCCCTCAAATTGAACTCCCAGGGGGCTCCTTCGATAGCGAAAGATCGCCGCAAAGTCACTTCCTCACTGATCCGCCAGTTGTAGGAGATCATGGCTTGTAAAATCTCATGTGGATAATCGGGGAATAGTTGTCTGCAGACAAGGAATATATCTTCACGCGACAGCTCTTGGACATACACCTTCGTAAATCTGTTCATGAAAGACTTCGGCAAGCCCTTCCTTCCTCCTCCTTGATGCAAAGGATTCTGCGCGGCAAAAATGCGAAAGCCAGGATGTCGAGAGAAGGAGCGGCCTAGTTCGGGTATATACACAGTTCCTCGATGGTCCAACACAGCGTTCAGACCTTCCAAGACCGCTTGAGGAGCCAAGTTCATCTCATCCAGAAGGACCCAGGAACCTTCCTGCATTGCCTTCAGGAAGTCAGCGTCTTTCCATGCAAATTCTCCCGATCGACCTCCTTCAACAGGCAAGTCTGAGCCGAACAAGTCTATCAAGTCGCTTTGATCGCTGAAATTGATGCGATACAGCTTGTAACCGCATATATTGGCCAAAGCAGTGACGAGACTTGTCTTCCCTACTCCCGGGCTACCTTCCAGCAGGATGGGCTTTAGCAACTGAGAAGCTCTGACCACTCTCATAGCATTGTCAAGAGTTGTAGGAGCCTGAAGATGGAAGGTATGGTTTTTAACGGGCACCGGTCCCTTGGGTATTGCGAAAGAGCCAATCTGAACGAATGTAGAAGCATCGTACGCCGGAACATGCGACAGGGTAAGATCATTGTCGCTGATCAACGGTACCAGTGCTTGCAGCTTATGAACAGCCTCTTGACGGAGTCGTTGAACAGCTTGTGATGAGTACGACGACACCTGCGGAAGTGATGCCAGTCCATCCAATACAGTCATGTGGGCCGCATGATGCTAAGGCAGGTATAAGTTATGTACCAAGCAACGGCCGTATCACTTACGAAAAGAGCCGCGGGATGGATAGATCCGTCATCGTCCGGGTGGTATGTCAAGCTCATGAAAGAGGTCCAGGCCTAGGATAGGACCCGTTAAGGCAAATTCACTGCAAATATCAGCGACTTACGAGCAAATCACGCAGACCAAGCAAAGCATTGTCGCCAACTTTATCCGCTAACCACTGACTGAAATCAAGTAAGGGCGCCGTGTATACCCTGAGATGTTCATGGCGCCAAAGGTTGTCGATTATCTGCTCGAGGTCACGACGCTCGCTGACAGGCGGGACCCAAATCTCCGTAAATCTGTTCCTCAAAGCAGGGGATAGCTCCTTCTTGCCGTAGTCCCCTCCGGGGTTCATGGTCGCAACGAGCTTGAAACCCTCAGCAGCTTTGACGACAGGCTGGTCAATATCTTCGCCGCCCTTCTCTGCCAATACAATTGTTCGACCCGGTTCTAACACGCTATTGAGGCGCTCTAAAACGGAGTCATCCGCCAAGGATATCTCGTCGAGAAGCATCGCGTCCCCCTGACGCATTGCCTGAACCAGAGGTCCGTCGACCCACTCAAATAGGGCAGCAGCCGAATTTATGCTCTGACGGGCCTGGCGAAGGGCTTGAAGATGGGCTGCATCGACAGTGCCGGACATGAGCAGAGTATCCAGAACAGTCTGCGCACGGTGAAAGTCATTAACCGTCTCTTTTACTCCGAGGTCTCGCAGAAGGGAAGCAACCTCTTCGAGGATTCTCGTCTGGGATGTGCTGCGGTTCCGCACTGGTCGTAGTCCTCCAATCAGATCTGCAGTTTCCGTGTTCAAGTGGCAATTGACAGTGTATAAGCGCTTCGAGACGTTCTCAGCATAAACTTGACATACGGAGGTCTTTCCAGATCCAGTTTCGCCAACCAAAAGAACTGGCTCGTTATGCTTGAGTGCTCTGCACAGAAGGATGAACAGTCGGCGCATTGCTTCCGTCCAGATCAAGCCAGGCCCTGATGGAACCGTGCATCCGAGATACTCCTCCAGTTCTGCCTTCGACCTATCTAATCCGTACAGTGCCTTCTCGTGTATGGTGACCTTCATGATCAACTCAATGACCTCCTTCACGACGGCCTTATCATCCTCTCGTCGAGCTCGCTCCGCCAACAACATGTAACCGTCATTGGCTAGCTCTTGATAACCGACGGCGCCTCTCCCTGCCCAACGGAAGAGATCCCGCAACGTCGCGAAGCCATGCTTGCTCTCGAACACTCGACTGGACTGGCGCCGTTTCTGCAATTCTCGGAAGACAGCAACGATACGCTGCCCATAAGAGGGTGCGATCCGGCAGCGTTGACATAGAATCGTCTCTAGTTCTGCTTGGGGTACGTCTTCAAAATGCACTTCTAAGAACCGATTGCGGAATGCCCGCGATAAGACCTTCCTGCCACCATAGAGACCTGGAGGATTTTGAGTCGCGAACAGCATAAAATGTGGATGCGGCCGAACTACTTCTTGAGTCTCCGGGATCATCAACTCGCGATTATCGTCAAGCAGCCTATTCAGAGCTTCAAGAACGTCCGTCGGCGCCAGATTCAATTCGTCCAAGACTATCCAGTGCCCATGTCGGAGAGCATGTACCAACAGGCCATCCTTGAACACGAGCTTCCCGGTCTCTGGATCAGGGACATAGGTTCCTATATATTCTTGTATATCTGTATGTTCGTGGTTGTTGATCCGAACGAATCGATGCCCTGTTCGCCGAGCAAGATATTCAATAGAACTAGTCTTTCCGCTCGATGTAGGGCCTTCGATCAGTACAGGGAAACGGCGAGTCGTGATGATTCTAGCTAAGTCAATGAGCTTCCTCTCTACCGACGGCGTCATGATGTAGTCGTCAATGAGATCTTCCGGCACGGGTCCCTTTTCCAGATAGAAGGGCCCAACCTTGACAAAGTCGGAGCCCGAGCTCGAGCGAGGAGGAACGGGCTCCTTCGACAACAGAGAGCGAGCGTTCTTCACTCTAGATAGGAGGTGCTTCTGAGCTATGGACAAGGCAAGCTCAGCACTGGGTCCGTTCAGGACCATGGTAAAAGCCATCAAGCACCCTTCCCACAGAGCACGCCTCAAACCGAAAGACCCTGTCATATCTGAAGCAAACGTTAAAGCGCGCGCCAAGGTACGCATGCTAT
Source organism: Gloeophyllum trabeum ATCC 11539 (assembly GCF_000344685.1). NCBI lineage: Eukaryota > Fungi > Basidiomycota > Agaricomycetes > Gloeophyllales > Gloeophyllaceae > Gloeophyllum > Gloeophyllum trabeum. Next base: position 447,453 of record NW_006920417.1, on the reverse strand, counting down.
AGTGAGGCCTGTGGTTTGATCCGTCAGCGACTTCGCGTCCGTCAGCCAACCTTTTCATGGCAGTGTAGTACTCTGCGACGTCCATGATAGCGGCCTTATCGCCAACGGCGGAGGGCCCAATGTACTGCGAGACGATGCTCAGCAAGGTATCCCTGTCTGCGTCAGGTGGGGAGACTTGTATCTCCGTGAAACGAGAGCGGACCGTTGGAGGTAGGTCTTTCTTTCCGACGTCAGTCGCTGGGTTCATGCACGCAAACAGTCGGAAATCAGGATGTCGGGGAACGGGCTCAAGGTGGCCTTGCTCCGTGAGCGTGATGGAGCCATTGGGATCATGGAGTAGACTGGATATACATTCCAATGTCTCTGAACTAGCAAGGTTTATCTCGTCAAGCAAAATCCTGTAAGCTGAAATCAGCCCCTGTGTCCTTGTTGCTTATATGATAACGCACCAATCTCCAGATCTCAACGCTTTTACAAGCGGCCCTTCAACGAAAGAAAAGGCAAACTTGCCCTTGCTCTGGACAAACTGCACATCAAATTGCTGGACCCTCGCGAAGAATGCATCCCATTCACTAGCGGATGCTTGCAACTCCGCCGTCTTACGCCGTTTCCGCGGCTCGGACGAGTCCAACTGGTCGCCCGCCATCCTGCTTTCGTCCGTGTGATAAGATAACAACCCAAATTACAAAAACTCGCAGAACTCACCTTCCTTCCGGCGTACCCGCACCTTTCGCCTCAATCCTCTCCTTCGCCATCCTTACCGCCTCCTTCCACAGGCCCACCGCGCGCTTCCACTTCGCCTCCCCAACCGCCTTCCTCACCGCCTCCTCGAACTTCGCATTCTTCTTCCGGCTGAACGTCAGCCCAAATAGCTCCGTGAACCGCTCCTGCAGCTCGTACGCCGGCACGCGCGCGTCCACCGGCTTGAACCCGCCAAGCAGATCCGACGACTCGGTCTGGTGCGACAGATTCAGCGAGATCAACGGCCGGTGCAGCAGATGCGCGAGGTGCGTCACGACGCTCGTCTTCCCCGTACCGGTCTCGCCGGTGAGCAGGACTGGCTCGCGGAGGGAGACAGCGGTCGCGATGCGGCTCAGCAAGAGCACGGCGGGCCGGTGCATGGCGAAGGGCCTCGCAACGGCCCCCTCGATCGGTCTGCGACTCGCAGCCTTGGCCGCCAGTCTTGTGCGGCCGACCCGCACGGCGACGACGTGGCCATTGTTGTCCTTTTCTAACTCGAGCTCGGGAGTCCTGTCGTTCAGGACCCATTCGCAGCGTTCGGGAGCAAGGCCGAGCTCTTCGCCAATCTTCGCGGCCATTGCGAGGTTGTGCGAGCGCGCGGACGGCGTCGAAGCCTCGATGCCGAAGAAAACGTCGCGCGCCTCGAGGTACATCTCCTCTCGTAGCGATGGGTTCGGGAATATGGCAGATAACGGAGGAACGAAGATATCGTCCGAGTCCTCGTCGATATCCATGGGCTGGTACGAAGCAGGCAGCAAGTTCTCGACCCTGCTGCAGAACTTCTCCAGCTCCCGCACCCCGACCTCTTGCGTGGACGGCGCAGTGCCAAGAGCGCGTACATCCTCCCATAGACGGATGAACGCCCGCGCAGGCACGCCCGCCAGACGCGGGAACCGCGAATTCACGATCAACCTCAGCTCGTCCGCCGTCGGCGCAGGCACGACGACCTCGTAAAACTTATTCGACCCAAAAAACGTCGCAGCGGGCAACCTGCCCTTGGCGCTGACAGACCGCGTCGCGAACACCGCGAAGCCCTCGTCCGCCTCCACGCGCCCGCGGTTGGGCACGTTCATGCCCGCGCGGCCGCCGACCCACTTGCCCAGGCCGAGCGACTCGACGAGCGGCTTGAGGACGCCGAGGACCTCCGTGCTGGCGCGGTCGACGTCCTTGAAGACCACCCACCGGCCTTCTTTCATCGCGCGCACGAGGACGCCCTCGCGCCATTCGAAGGTGCCGGGACTCGTGGGGGAAGACACGTACGAGCCCAGCAGAGACCGCGGGTCGAGCGAGGTGTCTGCGAGGGGGATGGTGACTATCTGGTTTGGGACGTTCGGGTAGAGCGTAGAAGCCAGATGGGACAGCAGGAGAGATTTCCCAGACGAGGGTGGAGACGTGAGAAGCAGAGGCAGACGGTTTGACAGCCTAAGGGAGATGGCTCGTAGAGCATCAATGGCAGTTGCCGTATGAATCAGCCGTGAAGGTTGCGAGGGCCCATCGGAGCTGCGCAGCACGAGCACGCCGTGAATATTCGCTACTCTAGGACTGAGAGACAAAGGTTCCATCTGTTCTTCTCCTTCCTGGGCATAGTAATCGTGGGGCTCCTGGATTAGCGCATTGCTCACATTCTCCAGTCTGACAAGCTCGACGGCAGCCAGCATCCATCCGTCGATTTCTTGGCGGGTTCCGTTGATATCTTCCCCGAAGCTGACTGGGCAGTCTTCGCCGCAGATTTCGCCGAGGACCTCGGTCTCGAGCTTCTCTCGTTCTACTTCGCCCATTCCCGTGTGAAGGGCGTAGCATTTAATGGCGAGAACACGCACGCCACGATCCGGATGGGGGGTAGTAAACAGTCTCGAAAGGTAAGCAGGTGACCATAGTAAGTTGTCAGGCAGGACGCGGTTTGCCTGCAAGATGCGGTAGTATGCGACAAGGAGAGCGTGCAGTCGCTGAGAGTCGACGGTCTCTAGAGATGGCGTGGAGGCGAGAAAAGCCAGCGGGCCCCCTTGGGGGACGTGCTCCTGGATGAATTGGAGGAGAACGCTGGAGATATACGTTAGAGCCCAGTAACAAGGCCGAGGGAGCAGAAGACATACAAGAAGAGTTCCTCGTGGGGCTGCACAAGTAGAGATAGGGCAATGAACTTGTCTTCGACGTCATTTCCATGCTCTAGCCAGCGAGCGCAGAGTTCAAGCAGCAGAGGTCTAAAGCACTGAGCTACAGCGAGCGTCAGAGAAGGGACTAGGAGAAGACGCGATAACAGTGCCAGTAATTGGTCAGAAGAGGATACTTGTAGGAGAGCGGCAGCGTATGGAGAGTCCGAGGGAATTTTTGAGAGAAGAATGCGAGTCTGTCTCTTCCAGTTGATGGTGGTTGGATCATGCAGTTCCATGGCCGGCAGTCTATCCTTATGTTGCAGGATTGTAGTACCAGGCTAGCCCCAGAGGCCGTATTTTGAGCAGCAGACCTGAGCCCAGAGCCCAGCAGTGTATGGTACTTTTCGGTAATTTGTTTTCTAGACAATGAGACAGGCAGGCCAGCGTATGTCCCAGAGCTGCGCGTCGAGGGACTCTGCAAACTTCCGTTGCCTATTTTCCGACTATCCTCCACGTGGGAAGATGAGCGACCAATGATGGTGGCGGTGCCGCTTCCCAGTGCGGAGACTTGCAGTCACGTTCTCCGAGTCTGTGTTGGCTTGCTTCGATGCCGACCGCAATGAAGGAGGCGAACGTATCGACCTCGCCGCGACTGCCCCAGCACGTCTCCGACGGGACCTCTGACGAGGAACGCAAAGGACTGCTCTCTGGCGACGTCCAAGACCGCCCCGATCCCGAGTTGAGCGGGAAGAGGCCCTGGACGAAGAGGATCCTTGTCCTCGCCACGGCTGCGGCGCTATTGCTCTTAGGCGTAGCTGCTGGAGAGTGTCTTCTATCTCGACGTGCCGACAAGAATACCCTGCGTGCAACCTTCCTCAAAGACGCCGTCCGCTCGAATGGCACGCATGACTTCAAGCCGACAGTTCTGGTTGTCTCCATAGATGGATTGCAGTACGTGATTTCTTCTCTTTGATACGAGTGTGTTTCAAGTGGGCTGCTCCAAACAAAGGGCTGGTTATCTTGACCGCGGCCTGACCCCTCATCTGCTGGACATCGCCAAGAAAGGCTTACGAGCCAAGTTCATGAAGCCCATATTCCCTGTATGTCCCATATAGCTCCCCGTAAATGCTTTGCTGACATGTACACCTCCAGACCTTAACTTTCCCGTGAGTTTCTCGTCTGTCCTCGCGCTTAGTCTAGTACGACCTTGTTGGCCAAAGGAACCATTGGGCCCTCATGTATGTTCTGTTTCCCTGCTATTTGACGACGGTTACAGAGCTTATTATGACAGGACCGGCCTATACGCAGAATCCCATGGAATAGTCGCAAATGTAGGTATATTGTCAACTATGTCTTGCATGGTCTGACTGGTAGCCCCTCGTCCAGAATTTCTGGGATCCAGAGACGGGTACCGAATTCCATTACAACTCGGCCGCCCATTCCTGGAACGCGAGCTGGTGGTTTGGGGAACCCGTACGTCGTGGTCCAGCATTCGAGGCAGAGGTGTCACTCATCTGTTACATACAGATGTGGGAAACGGCGGGCAAGGCAGGCCTGATCACTGCGAACCTGATGTGGTGCGTACATATACTCACTAAGGGTCGGTAAGCCGCACCTTCATCTGACTCTCCCCGGGAAAGGCCAGGACCTCCTCAGACTAGAACAGGGTGGAGTCCCACCTACTTCATTCCATGGCGGGTGCGTAAATGACATTCTCTCACGCTCCTCAACAGGGCGTTGTGTAACATACGGTTCCAGGATAAAGTACCTCTCAAGGAGAAGCATGATCAGATCATGGCCTGGCTTGATATGCCCATAGACACAAGACCGCAGCTGATCATGGGTGGGCTGTGGCTCTGAGTTCATTATCCCTAGCTAACTTCTCTGGATTACAGCATATGAGCCATCCCTCGACCAGGCAGGACATCTCACCGGTCCAAACTCAACCCTCGTCAACGTAAGCACACATCCTCTAGTCACTCTAATTCTCTGAACAACCTCCTGCTCACAGAATACCTTATCGTATGTCGACCGGTTTGCGAAAGACATCCACGAGTCCCTCGAAGCGCGCAACCTGACCGACATCGTCGACGTCGTCTTCGTCAGCGACCACGGCATGACGGACACGAGCCACCTCAATATGATCTACATCGATGAGATCCTCGGCAAAGACGGCTACGAGGCCATCGAGCACGAAGACGGTGCGCCCCCCTCTCCTGTACCACCATACCATCATATTAATACTAAATACTAAATTGGATGCAGGCTGGCCCTCGATGGGCATCCGCTTCTCCCCATCCGTCGACGCCGCGCACTACCTCGACATCCTGCTGGACGCCGCGAGGGCGAACCCGGAGAAGTTCGACGTGTACACGCACGAGACGATGCCGCAGCGGTACCACTTCTCCGACAACCCGCGCATCGCGCCGATCTACATCGTCCCGAAGATGGCGTACGCGCTTACCACCAGGAAGGATGGGGATGTCGGGTTTACCAAGGGGGTGAGTTGCGCTGTGATCTGCCGCTACGTTTCCCTGGGCGCTGATTGTGTCATGCAGAACCATGGGTATGACAATGACGAGCCGTCGATGAGAGCGTTCTTCGTCGCCCACGGGCCCTTCTCTGCGGTGACGAAAGTCGTCCAGAAACAGAACTCGCAGAGGTTGATGCGGCGCCTCCTAGGCAACCCCAACGAGGGGTGGCATTCCACAGCCGACGATACGTATGTCTTGGAGGGCTTCGAGAACGTCAACCTTTACAATTTGGTGATGAAGCTGCTGGGCATCCAGGATTCAGCGGCGAAGACGAATGGGACGGAGGGATTCTGGGACAAGTATTTTTGATGGGATCATGGTCATGATTTAGACGGAGGGATGATATAATCCTGTAATGTGTATAGCTTGTATAGTTGATCATAGACATAGCACCGTGTTGGGAGACTCGATTTTATATAGCGTGCGTATGGTACGTGACAATCCGCGGCATCAACAGAAATCATTAAATATATCGTACACATCCTTCCGCTGCATGTACATTATATCCAGATCATGATGACTCGTAAGTATTCCCTTCAATGGTCAGGCAGCCTCAGCCCTAGTGTCCCTCCGCATCGAACACCGTATTCGCCGGCATGTGCTCTCCGGATGCGGTCGGGACGTACGCTTCCTCTGGCAAGCCGCTCTCGTCGAGACCCTCCGCAGCTTCGATGACCTCGTATAATCGCGAAGCGACTTCTGGCGGGGGTACGCGACCGCTGAGGATATCCTTCGCGGGTACTGGGGATCCGTAGAAGTCGCGGTTTGCGTCCTTGCGCTCGATGAGCACTGTGCCTTCCAGTGATAGACCAGCGAAGAGACCTGCAATAACTTTAGCACCATCGAACATAGCCCAATTGGTGATATCCACTTACCCTTCGACTTCGAATACGAGAACATCGGCGCCGGGTGCGCCAGCGCAGTCTGCACGCTCCCGCCCGTTCCGATAGGCCCAGCAGTCGCGCTGATGTTCCCGCCGATAGTCACATTCCCGCCCATCGAGAACGCGCGCACGGCCTCCTCCGTGTTCAGCACGATCACAAAGTCCGTGATGTCCGCGCCAATCTGCAGCCCCCACCCGACGCCGCCCGTCATGATGCACGACGGCGCCGACCACGAGCCGTCGGGCAGGCGCGCGATGACGAGGCCCGAGCCCGCCTTGCCCGAGAAGACGAAGCCGGCTTTCAGGACTTGGAAGATGGCGAGACCTGGGGAGTCATCGAGGTTAGACGCGTGTACGATGGCATGGAGGACAATGGCGCTCACCTCGCGCTCGTTGTAGGACAGCCTTGGGGATGGCATTCAATGCAGATTCAGGATGGTCGGGATCAGCTAAAGGTGTAAGCCACCGATTCAGTAATACAATCGCATATTATACAAGCTTCACGTACCCAAGAACGTAGCGAGGATCTTAGCCGCCTTCTCCGCCTCCCCAGGGAGACTGAACCCCTGTACAAAGTCCCTGCTTTCGTTCGCAACCTTGTTCCCGCTCTCCTTGATGAACGCGGTGGCCTGTATACCGGCCTTGTGCGCGCCCCTCTTGAACTTGTCAAGCATAGACATTGTGGATCGGTAAGAGGTATATGAGAGATGTCAAGTCAATCGCGAAGGCGCGGTGACGCACATCACTATAGTGTCCGGAGTAATCCTGAGAAGCACTGCATGGTACAGCCTCAAAGTCATCCTTTCCCGTCTATTCCAGGTCGTTGTGGCCTCAGGAACAGCTGGGGCACCGTGCAAACAGACATTAGAAGAAATAACATTGCGCTCTAGTCTCCTGCTTGCAATACAAAATACAATTCTATGACTTCTTCGACTATCCTTTACCAATGTCCCCCGTAGTGCGTACAATCATATGCGAACCGCCTCAGATCGACGTAGCATCCGCCACATACTGGTTGGTCTTCCCGCTCAGCTCAGCCTGAGCCTTCAAGCCCCGCGGAGCGTCGTGCTGCGGCATGATCACCTCGACCAACTGGATCTTCTTCGCGCTCGCGAACTCTGGGTCGTCCAGCAGCTTCTCCGCCTCCTCCTTCGTCTTGACGGTGTATGACAGGGAAATACCCTCGCCGCCAAGGACATCAAGGAGGCTCGTCCATTTCCTGGACGGCCACCAAGTTAGAACATGCGAAGCTAAAGGTGGGAAACGTAGCACGTACCAGTTCTGGATGTCATTGTACTTTCTGTACTTGCCGTGGAGGTATCGCTCGATGGTGTAGCCGCTGTTGTTGAGGACGAAGATGATCGGTTTGACGCCGGTCCTGATCATGGTCGACAATTCCTGCACCGTCAATTGCCTGCACATCTACAATCAGTATGTGCCCGACCGAATCCCATGTCATGTCAACTCACAAGCTACCGTCACCAACGAAGAGAATCGTCCTCCCAAGCCCCAGCTCCCGTCCAGCGAGTGCAGCCCCGAGTGTACTGCCCACAGTCCACCCAATACTACCCCACAAAATCTGGCTGACGAACACGGCGCCCTCGGGCAGCGGCACGTCGAGTATACCGAAGCTGGACGTGCCCGTTTCCGCGACGACAATGTCCTTCGGCTTGAAGAATCCGCCGACGCGCGGCCACCACCACGCCTGCGAGATAATGTTGTCCTCCTCTTTCGGCACGACGCGCTTGAACAGCGGCACGGTCTGCTGCTTCGCTTCTTCCTTGAAGGGCTGCAGACGCGCGGTGAGTTTTGGCAGGAGGCGCTTCATGCCGATCCCGGGGAAGCGGGCGTGCAGGACCATGGTGTGGTCGGAGTGCAGCTGGAACACAGTCAGGCTGAGGAAGATGGGAGCATGGCAGAAGACGGCGTACCTCGATGGTCTTGCTCTGTGGGACGCTGTAGGTGAAGTTACCGGTGTTGAAGTCGCTCTTCAGGGAACCGATCGAAAGTACGAGCTTAGCACTTTCGACCTTTTCCTTCACATCTGGGTGGCTGATAGACCCTACGTAGATCTGTCGAAGCCTATTCAATATCGTCTCGTGACATTTACTAATTAGGAACTTGCCCCCCCGTAACGGTCGTAACTCTCATTGACCGTGGTCTTCCCCATAGGAGCCGAGAACACAGGGTAATGCGTCTTCACCAGGAGCTCCTTGAGTTCTTCCTTCACATGATGTCTGATCGCACAGGCATCGGTGAGGATGATGGCATCCTGACCGGCGTCTTTCAGTAACCGGACGATCTCGTCCAGTACGAAGTTCTCGACATCAGGGTCGTTTTCGGGAGGCTCCTTCGACAAGGGGACGCGCAGGCGCCCCGAGGGGATTTTTTCGTAACAAATATCGGTGGGGAGTGTGAGGTAAACAGGCCGGCCCTGGTTAGATGCTGCCGTCAGCACCGACAGAAGTCGGGATTGAGGGAACGCAAGCTTACAAGGACAATGCAGTCAGTCAGAACGCGGTCGATCTCGGCCGCTGCCGTGGACTTGTTCATGAGGGTGGCTTGCGAGGCGGTGAACAGCTCGGCAGCCTTCGTGTATGCGTCGAAGCGGCCGTCACCCAGGGTGTGATGGAGCATCGGCTTGTTTTTGAGTTGCGCGGTGTTGGGTACACCAGCGATGTGTAGGACGGGGACATGCTCGGAGAAGGCACCCGCAATGCCGTTGATTGCGCTGAGTTCTCCTACACCGAATCTGCAAGTTCACCGACTTGAGTAACGAAGCGCTGATCTGCGAGGACAAGACGCACGTAGTCAACACAACACCGATGCTCTGATCTTTGACGCGTGCATAACCGTCCGCTGCGTATGCAGCATTCAGTTCATTACTGTGGCGGAAGTATAGATTAGGCTAGGTATATGCGCGTCTCGGGATGCGACCTACCAGTTTCCGATCCACTCGATGGTTTTGTGATCTTCTACAAGATCCAGGAAGCCTAGTCGCACGCGAGTCAGATCCAGTGGGCACAGGTGGGATCGGGATACTCACCCAGGTTGAAGTCTCCGGGCACACCAAACATAGACTGGATCGGGACTTGTCGGTCAATGCATGCACGACGGAAGAATGTATGCGTACTGTGACGCCCAGCTGGGCAAGACGCTCGAGCAGATAGCTTCCGACGTAGATTTGGTCGCCGGTATCCTGGCCAACCTTTACTGTCTCGAGCTCATGGCGAAGACGGTTGACCTCCGCCTGAAGCTCGGCGACGTTGGCTGAAGTCATGACAAGGGCAGGAGTGAATGATCTGTAGTAGAGTTATGAGGAACGCTGTGGACGACGACGAGGATTATATAGACCGACCTTTGATGAAGACGGGCTCGGTCGGGAATGGGGGGGCGGAGGCTTATAAGGCTGGGCTAGCCTGGATCGGAGCGGTCTTGACGCGAGGATGACATATCGATTTTGTTTTTGTAACTCTGGCCGTGCGCTGGAGTGAGCGGTGAATGGGCGCCGGAGTCCGCCGAAGCCTGCTCTAGGTGCTCTAGTCTCATACATCCACATGCGTGCTCGCAATCGACACACAAGTAACTACGCAGTATACACGAAACGCTTCACTGCCCGTGCTGCTCCGCCCATTCCCTGTCCAGAATACTCATCCGGATGGCGTCCTCCCATCCGCCGTCTATCCAGTTGGCCTCCTTCGTTGCCCCCTCTTCCCGGAACCCGCTGCCAGCGTAATTCGAGCCATTCGTCAACACTCTGTCTGGCATTCCACAAAAGAGTACGCACATCTTCTTGTACACAGCTCTGGCTGCCGCATTACCCTCCAGTACCCCGAGTGAGATCCTATGCAGCCCGAAGTTCCGGAAGGCATAACCAATAATAAACTCGAGCGTCTCCGTCCCATACCCTTTCCCTTGATACTCCCGTAGCAATCCGATCTCAGTCATTGCATCGCGGTTCTTTGCATTGCCCTGGGCTAACGCGCACCACCCCATAAACTCCCCCTCTCGATTTTCCTTGAGGGTGATCACGACGTACAACGTCGCGGCCTCCATCCCGGGCTTCAGCACGTCCTTCACGAACTTGTCCCCGCGCGGGACGACCCAGTCGTTCCAGAGGAAACGCTGCGCGACGGGGTCGTTCCATATTCTGAGGAGTGGCTCCCAGTCGGACTCGCGAAACGCACGGAGGACAAGGCGGTCGGTTTCGAACATCGGCAGGTGCACCGGTGAGTGACGGGAAGTGTTCGAGGGTGAGTCTGTATACCTCATTTACGGTATATAATATAATATGCTCTGCAACCAACGGACACGTATGCTTTCCGGCACGACATCTGTCAGCCACCCGAGCGTCACGTATAAGTACAGTTATTTGGCTTAGTTTACGTGAGGTACTGTAAATCCACGTAAATCGACCCTGCCATGACCCGGGGTCAATGGTGGCTGATGGCCCAAGCTAGCAGGTACAGCGCGAAAATTCTAAGTCCCACCGCATTGAAAGGTCCCGAGTGGTGTCAGATTCATGATAAATACAAGAGATATACTGTACGTATCATTCTTACTAGACACAAAGGCTCTAAATACGAGAAATAATGCTATATGACGAGGAGCATATAGGTCCTCGATGCGTCAGACGCGATCTAATTACACGCCACGCGTCCTGGGGTCCCGAAATGAGTATCCCGACAAGGGCGCCAAAGCTCTCGGGGTTTGATGGGGAGAAGCGCTCGGGAACGCGGCGCGAAGCGGCGGCGCCTTGATGTGATTGTACGGAGGGCGTGACGTGCCCGTAAATCCAGGCATCACGTGGTCCTGTAAATCGGCGTAAATCCACCGAAATAAACGCTTATGCTGCTTATGCCGCGCTTTCGAGCACTTATGCGGTAAATATGAGTGCTTTTCCGCTTGCAGCAGGCCTCCCCGGCTCTTGGGGGCTAAACGGACTACATAGAGCGACTTTTTGAGTACATTATCCATAGTTACACGCATTTTGGTAATATACATCAACTTCTATCTACTGCAGGAGAGCAAAAACACCCCCGGGGAGGTGCAGCCGCCGGGGAACGAGCGGGACAGGCGACGCGTCGACGCGTCGCGCGAGGCGTGGGAATACCCGGGAACCGCCGAGCCCCACCTGCCTAATAAGGCAGGAAACGCGTAAAGCCAGCGGAATAAGTACAGTTATTTGG